>NC_045962.1:65364472-65672595 GCF_010909765.2 Amblyraja radiata | reverse complement strand
CGGCGTACTCTCGGAAACCGCAACACAGGAAGCCAAAACCGTCAAGAACAGAGTTTTAGTAATATAGATCTATTAAAAAATATTTCTGCATGTTCAATTGATAAATGCTACTTTGGGTTACTCTTCAGAGATGGCGATTTTGGCCATTATTACAGATTCATACAATTAAAGCATGCACAAATTAGCAGATGGATAAAATTATCTGTCATATCGATAAAAAGATAAAGCACAAAGGAATATTAAGTACTAATGGCATGCAATTAGCACATTAGAGCATTGCAATAATGTTTTGTGTTACTAAAGTGAGGGTAATGCATGCATGTCATAGTGATCAGTTGCAGGTCTCCATGGAAATGTGTTTTGGAAATATACCCATTTATGAAAGAGCTGGAACATTTTGTGTAACATTTAATACAATGCCCCTCTGGAGTCTACCCTAAAGAGTAGTTCAACCCAAAATTCAAAAAGAGTTGTCAAGTGTTAGTTCCTGTTGTCAGAAGTCAGGCACGCTTGGCATGGCAGTGGTAAAGATGTGTGTTATTCGCATGAATTTTCCCATGTTGGGAAGGGCAGCAGTCCCCATGCAGGAATTACTATTGGAAATGTGTATCGTGTGGACATTTGAGGGCTTGCTTTGTGAACATACTGCACCCTCAATAAACTAGTCTAAACTCACCATAGCAAACAAGTGCATTCTTTGGACAGAGGGCTCCTGAAAACTTCCATTATATCCCAGACTTTGCCATTTGTCAGGCGAATGTTCAGAGGTTTGTGAATAATTTCATCTTGGGCAGATAAATTCCATTTCATTTTGAGGTGATTGAACCCAATCTGGCAGCCACAGATACATCCAGCTGATGAGGAGAAGATGGTTGACACAATGGATGAGTGGATAGTTTCGGAGGTGGGTGCATACCTTCCACCATTCCTGTTGAGTTTCTGTGTGCCCCCTTGGACATGGACTTGAGGTTCTTGGCCATCCCAAATGTTCCTCCTCCATTCTGAGATGAGCCACAGATTGTCAGGAGTCGTGGATGCATAACACTGAGAACATCCTTAAATCAATTCTTCAGACCACATGCTATTCTCTTCCCCATGATAGAATCATTAACAAAATGGGGCAACATGCCAAATACCAGCTGTTCTGCTTGAAAGCACCAGCAGCACCCAGCCCATTGTATGACAGGTTTATATTTCAACGGCGCTGAGGAGCATCAACACTGAGCGCCTGAATGGAGAAAAATGTAATGATCGATTCTAACCTACTGAGCTCTGCCTGTATTGAGTATCTGGACAGTCCTGACCATACAGAGGCTCCAAGGCCAAGGGTCCAGAGGTTTTAGGTATGATCTTTGTTGGTGTTGTGGTGTTAAAGGTTGTGTTGTATTCATGAATAGCATCATTATATAGGTGTTTCTTATTGTAAAGATGATCCAAAGATGAATGTACCAACAGGAAGGCAGTGTCTTCTGTAACCTATTTACATGCATGCAATTGCAGGAGGGGGGGGGGTTGGTAGGGGGGGGAGGCGTCTAGGTTGTCCAGAAAGACTGGTATAATTGTGGCCATTACCATTCCTTTCAAAGCACTTAATATGATGACTGTTAGAACTATGGACAGTAGTCATTGAGATAGGTCAATTTACTTTACCTGGGGATTGGGATGATGGAGGTTTTCCTGAAGCAGATGGGGAAAGTAGAATGTGAAATTGGAGGTGGAACTGTTGAAAACTGTCAGCTATATTTCAAAGGTTTCAGGAGGTCTGTTTATTGTCGGAAACTCGAAATACCATACAGCCATAATAGATTAAAAAAGTCTACAAAGACTCACCAACTACATAACAGTCAACATAAATGTTACCTCACTGTGATGGAAGGCAATAAAGTCTAATATTTATTCCTCCTAATCTTTTATTCCCCGCGGTCGGGGCGATGGAAGCTCCCGCGTCGGGGCGATCTCTAACCAGGGATCGCAAGCTCCGCGATTGTAAAGGTCCTGCAGGCTCCCGCAGTTGGAGCTCCTGAAGTCAATCTCCAGCAAAGGCCGCCAACTCCACGACGTTAGGGCCACGTACAGACGGAGATATGATAGGAAATAGTTGCATCCTCCGTCGAGGTCAGAGGTTAAGGTTTCCCCCACCCCCACATAAAACAAGCTAAAGAAGCACTAAAACAAACATTTGACACATAGCTAAAAAACAATAAAGAAGGAAGGGAATGAGTCAGACTGTTGGTGAGGTGGCCATTGCGGGCACCACCCAGTGGCTGGATGGCAGATTTCAGATCCTATGCAGGGACTGCATTCTGGACTCCAGGGGCTGGATTCTGAGGCATACCCTCATGAAAGCAGATTTGACTTCTGCCATCAGGATGTATAGGGCAGAACCAGTGGAAGAGGGGTGCAGGTGCTTTGGTGGAATTTGGTTTGCCTGTAAATGAGTGCAAAAGACATGAAGCTCATTTAGTATAGATGCATTGTTCTGAGAGATTGCACCTGATTTCAACATAGCCTGTAAAGGTATTCAGCCCCTGTCACAATAACCTGCCATCTGTTTGTGCTGTGCAGGGTCTTTCCTCCTTCAAAGCTTTGGATCTGGCTTCAGCAAAAACGGGATATCTGTTCATCTAAGCTTTCTGTTTATGATAAACCCTAATTGTCTCTTCAGAACACAATTGTCAATGCATTTCTTGGTGAAACAGGTGAACATTGAGTTATACCCATTCATGCTGGAAGAAGTGGTCTTGAATATGTTCCAGTCCTTTGATTCAAGGTAATCGTGAATCAAACCCTCAACATCTTCAGACCACTGCCTCCTCGCTCTTCAATCTCTAAGCTGACTGGAAAAACTGACATATCATCAGACTGACTAAAATGAAGGGAAGCAATACACATACTTAATGGTAATGTAGCGTGTTTATTAACACTGCATGAGTTAAGTGATAGGCTGATGATAATTGAGATGCCAGATAATTGACTGAAGTCATTGTCATTGATGAACCGGGCATCATGGTTTGCTCTTGAGTTAACAACCGAGTACCATTCATCCAGTGACACTTTGGTGTTGGTTTAGGGTGAAAATGCGCAGTTGGTTTGAGATTAGAAATGTAATATTTCAATGTTCATCGTGTTGATTGATTTTCATAATACCATCAATTGTGTAAATGGTACGTTATTAGAGATATTTGACTGGATTGGTGCAATAATTTTATCATATCAACAAATGCAGAATATGCCATTTGTGAATGACAGAATTAAGCAGCTAATCTGGCAACTGAGATTCTAAATTGAAATTGAAATCATTGTGTCTAAGTGATGAAATGTTTAACATGTCAAGAACATTTCAGTTTAAGATTCATGCCAAAAGTGAAAAAAAACCTAAAGTGATCAAAATGACTAAATTATTCCAATGTTCTTGGGTTGTGCAAAATAATTTAATTACAGAAAGTCTGGATGACATCTGTTATTTATTTTCATTGTGTACTTTTCTTCTAATTAATTTGCCATCTCTGATGCAAGTAGTGTTGGGCAAGGATGGTATGAACTTGGTAAGAACAAAGTTTTAGACTCTTCACATAAATAGAAAAGCAAAGATATTTTGTGTTTCATCCTTCATGCAGAATATCAAAAGTATTAGATTATTCCACGGAATATTGATGAAGTGATTTAAGCCTTGCAAGTTTGGTGCTCAAATGACATTGAAGGTTAATCATGAAGCATTAGCTCAGCCACTTATTAATTAATGAATAACATGATTTGAGACATTTCACATCAGCATCCCTCCACCATTCACTACCTCTCAAAAAACATCTTGGTCAAATGCTTCACTTTTTTAATACACATTTGAAAAATAAAGCATCAGAAGAGAGGAAGCAAATATCTGCTTTAAAAGCAGAAAATAATTCAAGCAAATAAATTAAATAGTAGTATAGTAGTATATCTTTATTGTCATTTTCCTGAGTACTCACATACCCAGAGGAAACAAAAAAACGTTGCTCAACCAGTGTCCATTCAGTGTGCAGTAAAAAATAAATAGAAATAAAAATACATATATCATGAACAAATTAAATACTCTACTCTCTACTAAACATCAACAGGCGTTCCGATCGGCAGCGGCACGACAGTGGCTCTGCTGCAGTGTGTCCAGGTTGGTGCGCAATGCTTTGGCAGGGGGCAAAGTCCTTTTATCAGTCTTATAGCCTGCAGGAAGAAGCTGAGGAGCATCCTGCTGGTTTTGCAGCTAATGCTCCTGTACCTCTTCCCAGATGGCAGCAGGAAACCCTGTTTAAATGTTAACCATCAATTGGACTCGTCAAAAATGCAAAATGTGGAAGTAAGTGGTGTATCACGGGCATTATATCTGCACATTTCACAACATGATTAAATGTTTCAATAAAATTGTTTGAATTGTTCATTCATATTTTAATTAGCAACCCAAGGTTCTCTGGAAAGCCCAGGGCTGAAATTACTGGTCTCTCAATTTAATCATGTTGCCAGGGAAAGAGTGCAAACCTTCCTGTGGTTCACAAGTTCCTGCAGTCTAATTGTACATAGCAATGACTACATCTTGTTGTACTACTTGATCAAAAGGTTGCGGTTCTTGGGTGTGAAAGTATTTTAATGATTCTTTTAAACTTGTAATCGATTTCGCACAATCTCAAGCATGTTATAATTTTTATTTTTTATTTCTCAAGCAATAATTGAAGTGCTGGAGGAAGCAAGAGTCAAGGAGTTAATTTAGGAGCAAATAAGTCCTTCTGCAGTTGACGGGGCTCTAGTGAGACCACACCTGGAATATTGATCAGTTTTGGTCCCCAAATTTGAGGAAGAGCATTCTTGCTATTGAGGGAGTGCTGCGTAGGTTCACGAGGTTAATTCTCGGTATGGTGGGACTGTCATATGTTGATAGAATGGAGCGACTGGGCTTGTATACACTGGAATTTAGGATGAGAGGGCATCTTATTTAAACATACAAGATTATTAAGGGATTGGACATGCTCAAGGCAGCCAATGTTGGGGGAGTTCAGAACCAGGGACCACAGTTTAAGAATAAGGGGTATGCCATTTAGATCGGAGATTAAGAAAAACTTTCTCGCCCAGAGAGTTGAGAATCTGTGGAATTCTCTGCCTCAGAAGGTAGTGGAGGCCAATTCTCTGGATGCTTTCAAGAGAGTGTAAGATGGAGCTCTTAAAGCTAGCGGAGTCAAGGGATATGGAGAGAAGGCAGGAACGGGGTACTGATTGTGGATGATCAGCCATGAATACAGTAAATGGTGGTGCTGGCTCGAAGGGCTGAATGGCCTACTCCCGCACCTATTGTCTATTGTCTTGTTTTCCATTTGGGTAGCTTATAACTTAATGGTATGCCGTTTTCATTGTGGGGGTGGTGGAATTGGAGAGAGGTTTAATTTACAAAAAAAATGCGACACCCCCCCCCCTCCATGTGGGGACGATTGATTGGCTCTGTGGAGCACCGACGCCACCCCCCAAAGTGAGGTTTCATTTAAAATTTTTGAACTTTAAAAACATCAGCTGCGCATGCGCAGTTGGGAGCTATGCGTGAGTTGTGACCTATTGCGTTGGGGGAACGAGTTGCGTTGAGGGGACAGGTCTTCCTGAACCTTTTTGTAGAGAAAGACCTGGACCTCCGAGGAGAGAATGACCTGGACCTTCTGCAAGGAATGGGTGAAGGCACCATGCATCTTCAGTGTGTTTGGCCAACACGTGAGCAGCGTTCTTCAGAGATTACAGCATGTGTCTCCACTATGTGGGGCTGCAAAAAGCATCGAGAACTAGCCAAAACCTGAAATGCACAGAGCATGTAAAGACTCAAGCGAGTACCTGCGCACAGCAAAACATTGTCCTGTAGTGAACCCTTTAATCCGCATCACTTGGGACAACTTTGTGTGGAGTTTACTCTTTGTGTAGTTTTCAAATTACTGCTCTTGGGAACAAAGGCAGCAATGCATGTCGTTCATATTTATTTGTAATGTATGCAAACAATAACTGAAAATTAATCTCACAAAGGCATATGTCTAACCCGTTCTCACCGAACACAGTGGCCCGTCTCCATTATCATTGTTATTTTTTTGCATATCATTCATTTGTTCTATATCTCTCTACTTCTGTGTCTGTCTCTCATGTCCCTTTCCCCTGCCTCGCAATCTGAAGATCACGTCACCTATTCCTTTTCTCCAGAGATGCTCTCTGACCTATTGCACTACTTCAGCTTTTTGTCTTTCTTCATGTCTACAAGTGCCCAGTCCAATTACGGTTGGAAGTGGTTAATGACACATGGTTTAAATGGTTTTTAAATGATAGTAGACCAAGTGGGACCTGTTCGGTCCTTTTCCCCGATGCGCGAGGGAGGGAGCGCAGGGCGACGCATGGGAGGGCTGGTTCCCAGACACGGCATTGGCGTTCACCCCGGAGACAGGTGCCCCCCAGAGCCAATCACCCACATCACCCATTCCCCCAACGCAACCCGTCCGCCCTACGCAATATTCCACCGCTCACCCATAGCCCCCAACTGTGCAGGCGCAATATTCCACCACTCACCCATAGCCCCCAACTACATCCCTCTCTTTTTCCTTACCCTCAGTCACTCCCTCCCTCACCTCTCCCTCTTTGCACTCGCCACTGAAGACAAAGTTTAAATAACATTTCTTCTTCTACCATCCCCCGCCTCCGTCAACTCTTATAGCTTGTGTATTGACAGCAGAGACCACATTGGGACGACAGATGGCACAATGGGCTAAGTGTTCGGCTGGCAACCGGAAGGTAGCCGGTTCGAATCCCGCTTGGAGTGCATACTGTCGTTGTGTCCTTGGGCAAGACACTGCACCCACCTTTGCCTGTGTGTGAATGTGTGTGAATGTGTGTGAATGTGTGTGAGTGATTGGTGGTGGTCGGAGGGGCCATAGGCGCAGATTGGCAGCCACGCTTCCGTCAGTCTGCCCCAGGGCAGCTGTGGCTACAGAAGTAGCTTACCACCACCGAGTGTGACTTAGGAGTGAATGAATAATGCGATGTAAAGCGCCTTGAGTATTAGAAAGGCGCTATATAAATCCCATCCATTATTATTATTATTATTGTGATGTTATTTTCGGTTGTCGGAATGTTCACGTCAGCTTGTGTAAATTAGATCCCATTGTGATTGGAGGACTGAGATGGTGTTGTGACATCACTGGAAGCTGCAAGAAAAGTCTCACTCTCACATTCTGTTATTATTCTCAAAGATGGATTTTTTAAAACTTTAAATATCAATAACTTGTGGAATATAACAATGTGAAGAAACTTGATAGACAATGACAAAGGACATTTATTGTCACATACACCAATTGGTGTAGTGAAATTTGACTTGCCATGCAGCACACCGATAAAAATAAGACACAACATTAAAGAATTTAACAATAAACATAAAAACATCCTTACCACAATGGTTCCCACTGTGAGGGAAGGCACAGAGTCTAGTCCCCATCCCCATGTCCACCCATAGTCAGGTCTATTGAGGCCTCCGCATTCACCGCTGCGGCGGCCCGATGTTCCAGGCCGTTCTCGCTGGGTGATGGTGCTCCGGCGTCGGGAGAACCCTCTCAGCAGCTTGGGATACCTGGAGTGGCTGCTTCCTAACTGGAGACCGCGGCTTCCGAAGCCGACAGGCCGCGCTCGATGGAGCTTCACCACTGGCGATCTCGCCAAGAGATCCCAGGCTCCCAATGTTAAAGTCAGCGTCGGCGCCCGCGGCTGGCCGCTCCACAGCCCCGCAGCTCCGCGATTTTTTTCGGCGGTCTCAGCTCACCGGAGTTCCAGCGCAGTGACCCGGGCAAGGCATCGCCCGCTCCGCGATAGCGCTCCAGCGTTGTGCTGCTGCCGAAGCCGAGGTTCTGGGCGGTCCTCTCAGGAAACGCCGCTCCACGCCCGCTGGTAGGCTGCGAGGAGAGATCGAAAGTGCAGCCCGGAGAAAAGCTGCCTCTCCGACCAGGTGGGGAACCTACAAAAGTCCTGCCCTGCCCCCCCAACCCCCCAACCCCCCCCCCCCCCACCTTCATTGTGGTGATTGACAGGCAAGAGGACCAATCAGCTGATCTCAAGATTTTTTAAACCTTATACATTTTTTATTTTTCATCGATCGGAAAAATCCTCGAGGCTGCCTCTGCGGAGGAGGACTGAGTAAGATGGCCAAAAATCATAGCGATATAGGTTAGTGTTTTTTCCAAAAAACAATATACAGCGCAGACAGGAAGTGGTCAAGATGAGACTTTTAGTTATAGATATAGATTTGCATATGAAATGCAAACACAATTTGGTTCATTTTCTGACAATGGTGTCATGTGTTCGAATGGATCGGGCACCCATTTGAAAAGTTGTTAAATCCAGTAAATGCAAATTTGCCTCAACAATAGAGTGAATGAAATCATGAATAATGTAGTAATTCCAATTACGTTACTGAAAAAATTGCAATTATGGATTTTTTTTTTTCCATATTTAAATCTGATCCTTTCAGTGTGAAATATTTAGTTTAATGGAGATGTTTTGTGTTGGAGTTTGATCTTGAGGAAAGTGAATTGTGTAAACATGGGGAGTGAAGTTTCCAATCAAAAAATTGAACTGTGTTGTAAACCAACAATGGCACATGGCATTGTATACTTCATGTATAGTTGCATTTTTAGTTGAAATTAATGAATCTCACTCCAAGTGACTGATACGAGACAGCTCTTCTGCATTACATGCAGTATAATAGATTGCTTCTGGTGAGTTACAACAGTTACAAGGTAATAATTCAGTCAAAACTCTGACAGTAATAACCACGAGTGCAAAGCTTAACTGATTTATTAAAGTTGCTAGAATCCTTGGATTGAATTTCTGCATTCAGTAAGTTGTCAGTCATTTAATTTTCTTCGTGTTATTCATTATTTTCTGTATCATGACACTGAAGTTGAGACCACCATTGATTTGGTATTGAACGTCAGCATGGTGATCTTTAATTACGATATGTTAGAGAACAGAAATGCTCACATTGCGTTCGATTGTCAATATTAGAAACCAGATGCAATGATTAATTTTAGAAGTAGTCTTTTGTATTAATATTAAATCTATAAATTCAGACAGATGCATTGTGTGGTATTTTACATTAGGCTGCTTTTAAAGGTTGTCCAGAGAATGTGTGAGGCAAAGATATGTGTGGGCAAAGCAACAAAGGTTAATAGTATTACAAATAGTTTTAATTTGATGTACGAATTTTGTAAATGTACTTCAAAGAAACAGTGTTTTGTGCAGGTAATGAGATGAAAATAACTAGTCGTATATAAGATTACCTGACTGGTGCAAAAAAAAAGTATCTTTGTTTAAGACATATTGCAGATAAAGTTTTAACCTAAATTATTGAACTGTGCATTAATTGTGTTTGTATATTTGATTTCCAAAATGATATTTGGTGCACATACGAACATCTTTGCATGTATCTCACCAGGTGATAAAATATTGAGGATGGTGGTGTGAAAAAGAAAATCTTTATTTGCATAGAGCCTGGATATGAACTGGAACAATGAAGTTCCTACTTGTTGCAACCTTACAGGCACATTAGATGCAGTAACAACAAATATATAATAAATTATCATTTAGTCTAAGTAAACCAGACCATGATAGTGCAAAGTATGTAGAGCAAGCAGAGTGCCAAGTCTGTACGGGTTTGGTGCTGAAGTACAGTTGTGCACGGTTCATGAATCTGGTGGTTGATAAGAAGCTATTCTTGAGCCTGGTGGTCCCACTTTGCAGGTTCCTGTGCCGCAATCTTGATGGCCAACGGCTCATCTTAATGCGACCAAGGTGGTGTGGATCTTTGATATTAGCTACCTACCTACCTGAGGTAAGACTTTCAATAGATACATTCAATGGGAGGTGTTCGATTTCCATGATGGCCGCCACTTTCTACAGCCTTTCTTTTCTGAGCATTTGAATTATCAAACAGTCGGTATGCTCCCTGCCATACACCTATAGACAAGATAGTATTCATAAATGTGGTCCAAAGGGTCCATTGGAGATTGATCCAATGCAATATCATTTCTGCTATCAATCTGTTGTGGCGGTTGGTAAATTGAAGTGGATCCATGTCCAGAAACCTTTGCACCCATTTCCTTTAAATGTTCACCCTCTCACCTTAAAGATATGCACTACAGTATTTGGTATTTTCACCCTATTTGTCTGATACTGACTGCTTGTCTTAACATTGCCCAAGATAGACACAAAAAGCTGGAGTAACAACAGGACAGGAAACATCTCTGGAGAGAAGGAATGGGTGATGAAGGAGAAGGGTCTCGACCCGAATCGTCACCCAGGCTGTTGCTTTCTGAGACTTTAGATCTAACTACTGCCATTGATATATGGGACAGTAACTGTGGGGGAAGGGGTAACGTGCCTTGGTATAACTTTGCCAGTTCAGATGGGCACAAGGCATGGTGCTCATTTGGTTGAGATGTGACCGCTGATAACAGCTGATTTCAGTTTGTAACTTGTAATAGTTTTCAGGTCCCAGTCACAAATGCCTGCCATTTGTTTTATTCAATTGAGTCACTAGATTGTTCTGGGATAGAAACATAGAAAATAGGTGCAGGAGTAGGCCATTTGTCCCTTTGAGCCAGCACCACCATTTAATAAGATCATGGCTGATCATCCAAAATCAGTACCCCGTTCCTGCTTTCTCCCTACATGCCTTGATTCCATTAGCCCTAGGAACGAGATCTAACTCTCCTGAATACATCCAATGAATCTGCCTTCTGTGACAGAAATTTCCACAGATTCACAACTCTCTGGCTGAAAATGTTTTTCCTCATCTCAGTCCAAAATGGCCAACCCCTTATTCTTAAACTGTAACCCCTGGTTCTGGGCTCTCCAACATCAGGAACACTTTTCCTGTAATTCTCTCTTGGCATTTCTAAAATACTTCTGATTTTTATTTTGAGGCTTTGTGCAGTGATCTTTTTCTTGAATCTGGTCCTTAGAAAGTGATTTGTATTTTCTGTTCATCCAAGGAATCTGTTGAGGAGAGACCATACTTGCCTTGCTTGGGCTGCAGTCCTCAATGCATTACTTAATTAAACTGATAATGACCAAGGTATATTTTTTCTGATTCATTTATTTTGCAATTTGCTTTTCCACCTCCTTTTCAACCACTGTATTTGACCATTTTCTGTTTACATGGTTCATAAATCGGACCATGTAAACAGAACCCATTCAGGGAAAATATAATAGCTGTGTGACAGTAACTCAGCAGGACAGGCAGCATCTCTGGAGAGAAGGAATAGGTGATGTTTTGGGTTGAGACATATCTGTGTGGCGGTACAAAGTGCAATAAAGCAAAACTTTGATTAAAAAATTGTCCACAGAAACCGTTCTGGGAGAAAAAGATACCATGATTTGTTGCATGATGCATAACCTTCCAGTCAAGAGGTTTTTGTTAGAATATGAACAGTGGAAGAGAGGAGACTAATGATATGCTGAGAAGCAATTCTCAAAGCCTCCTTTCCAAAGGAGTAGTCAATGAATAACATAGTAATTAAGTTATATAACACTGATTCGGACTTTTTGACCCAACTTGGTTTCTTGGTCCTCCAAAATATTCCAAATAGAATTTAAACTGGAGGTGGTGAAGGGAGGTCTTAAGCCAGAAAGGGTTATTGGGAAGAAAGAGCTACTTTAAATTTAGTTGCATCTGGTTGGGTAACTATAGTTGGGTGGAGATTATTCCATGCTTTAATGTGCGGGGGAAGAACGAATTGCTGTATACATCTGTCTTTGTAGCTGGGATCACAAATTGGATCGAATGCCCTAGTCTGCTCCTAATTGGTTTGGGTTTGGTGTAGGTCTTGTAGTCTATGTCGAGCTGAACATTTAACATTTTATAAAAACAGGTCAAACGGTGAGCTTCACGTCTGTCTTGGAGAGGGTTCCACCCCAGAGAATTCAGAAGTTTGGTGACACTCGCTTCTCTCTCATAGTCCATGCCAACCAAGATGCTCTATCTAAGAGTCCGATTTGCCTATGTTTGGCCCACATCCCTCAACCTTTCCTATCCATGTACCTATCCAAATGCCTCTTAAATGTTATTACATCTTCCTCAAATACTTCCTCTGGTGGTTCATTCATATACCCACCATCCTCCAAAAAAGCTGTCCTGATTAAATCTTTCCCTCTCATCTTAAAGTTATGCCCTCTTGTTTCTGATTCTCCCATAAAAGAAACACATACACTGTATTCACCCTATCTATTGCTTTTAATGATTTTATACACTTCTAATTCACTCCCTGGCCTCATGTGCTCCAAGTAATAAAGTCCTAGCTTGTTTGACCTCTCCCTATAGCTCAAGTCTTAGCTTCATCCTCAAATCTCCAATGCACTATCCTACTATTACACCAGTAGAAACTATTACATTGATATATCCACCATAGTCCCACACCTACCTTTCTCTGTTGACCATCTGCTTCTATGTGGCTTTATTATCTGACTCCTTCAGAATCATGCTGCACAAAAGAAAGTTAAAGGAAATTTCAAGTTCTCTGCCTGCATCAATCAAAAGATTACGAATAGTAGAATTCTGCAAATAAATCCTATATTTATTTTCCCATTTGATTCCATCTGCAGCCCCTGGTTACTTACACCAATCATGCTCCTGTCTCTGTTATAGACACATAAACATAGAAAATAGATGCAGGATGAGGCCATTCGGCCTTTCGAGCCAGCACCACCATCCAATATGATCATGGCTGATCATCCAAAATCAGTACCCCATTCCTGATTTCTTCCCATATCCCTTCTCCATTCACTCCGCCCATCTGATTCAATCCACCAATCCAGCATTACTCAGCTGGATCCATCAACCATGTTTCAACCCTCTTCACATACTCTTTATACTCCCCTTCCACTCTGCCTACAGGAAGGATCCAGACTCAATGTTGATTAACCAATTCCCTGCACAGATGCTACCCGACTCGTTGTTCATTGAGCCGTTTTTTGTTATTTTGCTCGAGATTCCAGCATCTGCATTCTTTTGTCATCCATCGTTAATATTCATCAGAATATAATAGTAGCTGTGATTTTTGTTTTGCATGTATACGGAGAATGGGAATTGTGTGTAAACAAATAGTTGAGTTTCCATTCACAGAAAGTTAACCCAAGACTCTCAACTGGCCATACTTGAATGCTCATTCATCAACATTGTTTCTGTAGTCTTCAGCAAATCATATGCAATCAGCGCACGACATGCACATTGTTTATAATTTTCACATTAATAGAAAATTGCACAAAACATATTTTCTCCTCAACATAAATCACTGTTTTTTATCAATTTCCAAAGGCGGCAATCTAGAGGTGGTCAGCATTTGTTG
This sequence comes from Amblyraja radiata, assembly GCF_010909765.2. Classification (NCBI taxonomy): domain Eukaryota; kingdom Metazoa; phylum Chordata; class Chondrichthyes; order Rajiformes; family Rajidae; genus Amblyraja; species Amblyraja radiata. The sequence continues at coordinate 65,659,216 of NC_045962.1, read as the reverse complement.
CAGGACGTAAATGCTGCCACGTTTCTACACATTTTATGCAAGCTGTTCCCAATTCAAATTATTAATTATAAGTTAATCTTGCTGGAAGCACCTTTTTTATTTATTTATTAAAAAAAAATGTTTTAATAAAAAGTTATTTAGGGCATGGCTATTACTTGACAATTTTATGTACTTTGGTAACATGAGGGTGAATGTATAGCTTCTTGCGTATCAAAAGCAATGAAAGCATCTTGAACATGAAAGTAAACCAAGTGCTACCATTTCCATCTGGTTTACATATGTAGATTCATTAATAATCATTCAGCATTTGTGACAAATGAAATAGGTTGTATATGTGCACACTAGAACATTGTACAGTTGAAAGTTAGTGATGTTTAAAACGAATACTTCCCTTTTGCAATTTGCTGTTCATAAAGAATACGAAAGGGAAGTGGGAAGTGAAAAAATGAACTATATATATTGTCATCTTCAGTTATGTATACCACCTTATTCTGCAAAAGAAGGTTGGGTATAAATGCAGGAGTAGCAAGATGGATTCAACAGTGGCTGAATGGGAGGCGCCAGAGGGTAATGGTGGATGGCTGTTTGTCGGGTTGGAGGCAGGTGACTAGTGGGGTGCCTCAGGGATCTGTGTTGGGTCCTTTGTTGTTTGTCATGTACATCAATGATCTGGATGAAGTTGTGGTAAATTGGATTAGTAAGTATGCAGATGATACCAAGATAGGGGGTGTTGTGGATAATGAAGAGGATTTCCAAAGTCTACAGAGTGATTTAGGCCATTTGGAAGAATGGGCTGAAAGATGGCAGATGGAGTTTAATGCTGATAAATGTGAGGTGCTACACCTTGGCAGGACAAATCAAAATAGGACGTACATGGTAAATGGTAGGGAATTGAAGAATACAGTTGAACAGAGGGATCTGGGAATAACCGTGCATAGTTCCTTGAAGGTGGAATCTCATATAGATAGGGTGGTGAAGAAAGCTTTTGGTATGCTAGCCTTTATAAATCAGAGCATTGAGTATATAAGCTGGGATGTAATGTTAAAATTGTACAAGGCATTGGTGAGACCAAATCTGGAGTATGGTGTACAATTTTGGTTGCCCAATTATAGGAAGGATGTCAACAAAATAGAGAGAGTACAGAGGAGATTTACTAGAATGTTGCCTGGGTTTCAACAACTAAGTTACAGAGAAAGGTTGAATAAGTTAGGTCTTTATTCTCTGGAGCGCAGAAGGTTAAGGGGGGACTTGATAGAGGTCTTTAAAATAATGATATGGATAGTTGATGTGGACAAGCTTTTCCCTTTGAGAATAGGGAAGATTCAAACAAGAGGACATGACTTCAGAATTAAGGGACAGAAGTTTAGGGGTAACATGAGGGGGAACTTCTTTACTCGGAGAGTGGTAGCGGTGTGGAATGAGCTTCCAGTGGAAGTGGTGGAGGCAGGTTCGATGGTATCATTTAAAAATAAATTGGTTAGACATATGGATGAGAAGGGTATGGATGGTTATGGTATGAGTGCAGGCAGGTGGGACTAAGGGAAAGTGATTGATCGGCACGGACTTGTAGGGCCGAGATGGCCTGTTTCCGTGCTGTAATTGTCATATGGTTATAAAAGTGGGAAGGAGATCAAAGCCTCAATATAATTTAGACTTTGAAAATAATTACACTTCATTGAGTAATTTCTCTCAACTGTTCACTAAAAGTGCCTTAATATGCTTGACTGGAATTTGAATATTAAGTTAAAGCAAAAACAGTGGAACTGATACTCTGACAGTTATTTGTAACCAGAATTCTAAAGAACCTCATGACCTTAGTTTGTATTTCTCATTATAGGAATGAAGTTTTTCCTTTTGATTTAAATGATACTGAAATATAGTTTAGAAATAATGCGGAAACAGACCATTCGGCCCTCCGAATCCGTGCCGACCAGCGATTTTCCCCTGCTCGCTCGCACACTCACACGCTTTTACCAAGCCAAGTAGCCTTCATACCTGTACTTCTTTGACGTGTGGGATGAAACTGGAGCACCGAGAGAAAACCCGCACTGGTCACAGGGAGAACGTATCAACTCTGTACAGGTTGCACCCATAGTCGGGATCGAACCCAGGTCTCTGGCGTGGCAAGGCAGTAACTCTGCTGCTGTGCTACCCAATTGTCAAACTGTTTTATAGCAATCAACTTCTTAATGACTGCTTTTTTTCTGTGATTAAAAATAAAAAAAATGTCTTGCATTATGCATCTGATTCCCAGTCATTTAGAAGTAAGCAGTAGGCCATTTATTACTGGGATGAGGAAAAACGTTTTCACCCAGAGAGTTGTGAATCTGGAATTCTCTGCCACAGAAGGAAATGGAGGCCAATTGACTGGATGTTTTCAAGAGTTAGATATAGCTCTTGGGGCTAATGGAATCAAGGCATATGGGGAGAAAGCAGGAACAGGGTACAAATTTAGGATGATCAGCAATGATCATATTGAATGGCGGTGCTGGCTCGAAGGGCCGAATGGCCTACTTCTGCACCTATTTTCTATGTTTCTATGAAATGATTGGCATTGAACAGTGCGCCTGTAACCCCCAGAATGCCCTTGTTTGTGTGCATGGATGACATTCACTCCCAGCTGTCTAATATCTCCAGTTTGCTGCTGCTCACCTGATATTTTTGCGAATGCTAGACTACCTATCGAGTCACTGCATGAGTCATTCCATCATTGATTATGCAAGCCATTATCAAACCTCCTTTCTGCCTCATGATCTTCACGACAGTACAATCATTCCCTTATAGTGACTGTACTTTGAAGGTAAATTACTTTCAGATGTTCTCAGTCAATGAAAGGAATTACATAAGAGCAAGTCTTTATTTGAATACTTTTTTAAAGATCTGTTATTCAACTAGGTGTTGTGTTTAACAAGGGGGGGGGGGGGGGGTTTGAATGGTCGACATCTGATTGTGCTCCCACCCCCTTGCAGGCAGACAGTCTCATCTTTTGACGATACATCAATCTGTGAAATTTCTTGCAAAGTTCTTGATATTAACTTCACCTTTTGTTGCTGTTCTTATGTACAATAAATCTTTGTCATTATACATGGATTTCCCATGGCAACAAAGAAATAATCACAAAACTGTGGTTTACACTGTTGTGAAGTGTATATTGCAAATGAGGTCTGGCAGTCAATAAATTTATTCCACAAAAATAAAGAAATCGTCAAAATGATTGTCAAACTTAATGATATAAATTATGATTCTGAAATTATTGCAGAGTATTGTTCAAGGGGGTCAACTTAACAACAGTAACATTTTGTGAAATGACTTCCTGACTGAAAAATGCTGGACAGTCATTCATTGCCATGCAGTTTTTCATTCCTTCACATTAGATTTTACATAATTGGTAAATTGATTGAAACAAACATCGATCCAACATGTAGCTGCATCACTTGCAAAGGGAATTGTGATTCTTGAAACATCTAGACTTTAAAATTAAAAGGTAATTGGGTGAGAAATCCCTCACTTTAGTTTGAATTGGAAGGTGTTGAGCCATTTGCTTCCCATGTAATTTATTAGCAAAATACAGGGCCAGCAGGCAAATGTTATGCTGTGAAACAGTGGAAAACTGCACACTAAAGGCACTGATATCTCTGTGGCTGGAATGAGAGATATTGATTGCAAGATTAGATGGTTATTCTCCTTGGAGAGCTTTCCACAAAGTTTAAGAGGCTTTCTAGATCAGGATAGGTTTATTTTTGATCAGAGAAGCTGTTTGCCCATGAGAACCAAAGAACACATATTCAAAGGATGGGCAAAAGCCCCAGGACCACAGGAGAAAAAGCTTTCTTCGTGTTGAGACTAGTTCTATTAAAGGAATGCAGTGCCTGAGGAATGGATATGAATTAGGCTTTCAAAAAGGAATAGGATAGGTACTTGAGGGAAGATGTACATGCATCATTCAAGAAAATGGACTGAAGAAAACATGCTCCAAGGTGCCAGCATGCAGATGATGAGCCTAATGATCTTCAACTGTAGTATCATGATTCCTTTAGATACAATTTTATCAAATTTCAAAATGGACAATGAGTCAATACGACAATCATTTATCAACCTATTAATATTTGACAACTTCAAGCTAATTTCTTATTGTGAATTTTCTCCCAACAGTGTGAATCTTAGCCATCTTGCTAAGTTATGAAGTCCTATCACATTTGTAACTTAAATTGAGCAACACTACATTTCCATCAAAGACCAGACAATATATCTTGATTTGATATAGAATGTGCAAAATAATAAATTACAATTTGTTGATCATGATGTTCAAACTGAGTGTAAGTGATTGAGCAAACAAGAGATTGTGGTTATCAAGGAATTGTGCATGTTTGAGTGAAACTGGTATTACTCCTGCAGTATGAAGGCATTGAAAGCAGTTTACATAGCAACTTTAATGAGCCCTTTTATATGGTAGTTTGTTTTCCTGCAGTTGTAACCATGAAAGTACTCAGTGGGTAATCCTACAGGAGTGGTTGAGAGCCATTTTATTGATGCAGCTGTTGCAGATGGAGTTTTGGTTTGGCCCAAGTTTCTTGAAGTGGATCATCTTCAAAGTTTCTTAAGAATGACTGAGTCGGGAGCTGCTTGGAAATTGGAACTTCCATTTTTGTGTCAGTTGTCAGTCTCAGCATTCACAATAGGTTGTTTCTCGCGTCAAAAAAATACAGCTTTTCACAAGTAATGGAATCATGATTCATGGATTCAAAGTAATATCTCTAATGCACCTCGAAGACACTGAGAATGCAAAGACTGCCATTCATTGTAGAAACAGGTGTAACAAGATGGTAGAAATTAATTTGTCATGAATAAAACTCTTCGGATAATGACATGTAATATAATGTTATTATGTGTTTCTGTTCCAGAAAGTCTGTTCTATTAATTTAAAATTAAATCTGTTAATTTTTATATCCATTTTTTCCCTCTTGCCAACCTAAGGCTCCTGCTACTATGTAGGAAATATATCTCAAAATAAAACAATGCAACCCAGAATCGATAGAACTAATTTTGTGATGCTTTGGCCAATTGATATTCAGTTGATGTGCATATGGACATGATTATTTTTGATGGATTAACTTTATTTTTCTGCTAAACTATGATTGGTTGCAATTAACAATGTTTATCATTATGAAGTTATCAGTCATATGAGTAGTGTGGTTAGAAATGGTGAGGTAGTAAAATTTTACAATTTAGATTTGCATCTCGATCCGAATAACTGAAGCTAAGTTTTCAAAATTTCCCAGATCACTTGTCAAAAGCTTTTGAATTTAAGCAGTATTTTCAGACTGTCCTCTCACATTGAAATGAATTAACATATGGCAAGTCAAACTATGTGCAGTCAGAAGCACACTGGGCGGAGTTTCCTAACAGGCAAGGACAAGTGGGGAATTTAGCATTGACTCGCATTTGTCATTCTTTGTTACTTTAAGTACTGATCTAAATTCTGTATGTGGAGGTTTTAAGGAAACTGTTTTGAGTGTCATAATCATAAATCTTAAATTATCACATTATGGACCTCTTTGTTTGGTATTTTCTTAGTTACGATGGATGTTTTCTTAGTCATTTCTCCCTCATTGTGATATGGGACATGTTGTCGGGTAGTCCACCTATACTACATGTGCCCAATTAATTAATGTTGCTAATTTGTTTCTTCTTGAGATTTTGTGGTTGTCTCTTTAGAGCTTCATTTAGGGAATGTGTAAACCATTAATACATATGGACACTGGCTTGTGTCAAGGGATTCTTTCCCTTCTCTATTGTGCTGTAAAATGTTGTTTACCTGCGCATGAATGTAATTTGATGTAGTCCAAAGGAGAAAAAAAGTTGTCAGCATAATTTGCCCTATTATATTTTGAATAAACCATGACAATAAAAACACTATTCAATTACTCTTTTTCATGGAATCTGTATATGAATAGCTTATATTAGACTGGAATATAAAATACTTAAAACAGATGTGTAATGACGTTTAGTCAACCACATTCCGTTGATGCCCAGTCTTTTCACTAACAACAGACAAAATGGCACTTTTTTCGATCCAGACTCTTCATAATGTTAACAGAAGTGAAAGCTGATGCAGTATTCAATTTTCAGACTGAAATTTATAGCAAGAGTCATGTCAGCAAAATGGCAGAAATGGAAAGAAGATTATGGATGTATTAAATGTCTTGGATGAAAAGTTCATGGGGTATCCTATAGGAGGTCTAATGCTGAAACCCAGGGCAATGGAAATCTGTACACTTCAGGCCAAGTGGCTGACAAACAAATATGGCTGCTGTGAATAAAAGGTGTTGCACTTGGGGCCTATACATTAAACATTGTTATAATTTAAGATCTATTATCAAATGTTTAATTTTTGGTCAGAACCTTTCTTTCCAGGGTGGAAATGCGAAGACTAGAGGATGTGGCTTTAAGGTGAGATGGGCTCAATGGTCGAGTTGCTGCCTCAGTGCCAGATATCCTGGTTTGATCCTGACTATGGGTGCCATCTTAATGGAGTTTGTACATTCTTCCTTGGACTGTGCATTTTCTCAGGCTGCTCCGGTTTCCACCTACATTCCAATTGATAAAATAAATCTCTTGATGCTCCTGAACACATCATCAGTGATGTAACCTGGGATCATTGGTGTTTCAGGTCTTTCAACATCAGACACCCTGATCCAGGCGACCCAGCCATGGTTGATCAGATCCGCTCCCAGATTCAGAGCCATCTCGAGGCTTTCTCCGCTGCCTCTTGGTGTTCTTAATAAGTTATCTCCATTCCGTTGATGCCCAGTGCACTCAAGGCTTTGTAGAGTGATTGCCCGCAACCTCTGCTGCCAACCTCGATGGGCATACACCTTGCCTCCCAGCCCTGTTTACGGTAGTCTATGACCAGCTGATCATACTTGGTCTTCTTCCTCCAGTGGGCCTCCTCCAGACGGTCCTTCATGGCACTGTCAGTTCCAACAAGGCGATGTTTTTGGTCGTCTCTGAGACCAGGAGGATGTCTTGCCTCAGGGTGGTCGTGGCAATGTGCCATGGAAACCAGCTGTTTCACCAGGTCTATAGAAAGCTGCCAGTCCTGCGCAGTCGCCAAGATTCCTGACGTATTCCTGGCTGCTGTGAGTCTTGGCAGCTGCACTCTGGCCTTCACGAAGGTGATCATCTGGGTGGTGGGGCGTGCTCATCTGCAGCTGCTGATTCCCAAAGATGTACCAGTTTGTAGCTTAATTGCATATTGTAAATTGTCCCGAATATGTAGGATAGTGAGAGTGTTTGGAGCAATTGCTGGTCGGTCCAAACTCGGTCGGCCAAAGGGCTTGTTTCAACACTGTCTAAGAAGTAAAAAAGTTTAGATGCTGATGTGCAGGGCAGGATTTTTAGAACGGTGGGTGCCTGGAATGGATTGCTAAGGGTAGTGGTAAGTATTATTGTGGCTTTGGAGAGGCTTTTAGATAGGCCAGTGGTTATGTAGTGAATGGAACAACATGGATCATAGAGGAGATTTGTTTAACTTGGCAACATGTTGGACATGCACATTGTGAGCAAAAGGGCCTGTTCCTATCCTGTACCCTTTGTTAGTAGACATAAATGCTGGAGAATCTCAGCGGGTGAGGCAGCATCTATGGAGCGAAGGAAATGGGCAACGTTTTGGATCGAAACCCCTCTTCAGACTTCGACCCGAAACGTTGCCTATTTCCTTCGCTCCATAGATGCTGCCTCACCCGCTGAGCTTCTCCAGCATTTTTGTCTACCTTCGATTTTCCAGCATCTGCAGTTCCTTCTTAAACACTGTACCCTTTGTTGTTCGTATGCTTGACAGTTATTTTCTCAAACCAATCCTTTCATCAATTAATTTAAATCTGTATCCCTGGTCATTATCCTCCTGCCAAAGGTAATAGCTCCTTTATATTCATCCTCCCTCTGCCACTTCTGAAATGGACATTCCAGAGCAGGCAACTGCAGCTTAATCAGTCTCACTTCATAACTATGTTCTCTGGACTGCACAATACAATCATAAATCCTCTCTGCACATACTCCATTGCAATTATTCATCCTGTATTGTAGAGACCAGAAGTTTACCCAGCGCTCCAGTTAGGCTTAACAAGCATCCAGTTAGGCTTAACAAGCATCTTCTGCAGTACTAACATTCAAGATATTTGCTGAAATAGCAAGTATGCATGTGTCATCTTCACTGCATTATCGGTCTGTCAGAGAACTCGAGGCTAACGTTCCCTCTGTTTCTCCACACTTTATATCCGAATAGTTCTCTTATTTTGCTGCGGCTCCTCCTTTGTTCTCTCTCCCCAACCCCCAGGCCAATTAATTTATTACTTTTAAAGAGGGCAGACCATGCAAGATATAGTCTCTCTATATTGTAAGTATCATTTTCAATGTTTTGGATTATTTCTCCTTAATATCAACACCTTGATCGTTCCATTTGAATCATCAGTTGCCAACATTTAGTATGATCTGTCAGCATGTCTGCAAACTTAGTTTATAAAAATGTTTTAAAAGCCTTGCAGCTTCATTTCACTGGAAGTAAACTGACTTCAAATATTCCTTTGGCCATCTGCCAATGAGTTAAATGTGTTGGAGCAATCCCATGTGTTGTTGCCCCAGTAAATTAGCCAGCAGCGAAACAGCCTACATAATAGAATACAATTATGTGTAAAAAAGCACCTACTAATAGTAGTGATTAGTGATGATTATCCAAAACTTCAAGAAAATACGCTCACGTGATATTTTACAATATTTTAAAGTGGTGATATATTCGAAGCACTTAAACGTAACAAACCAAAATAATTTATATTTTTAAAGTTTAACAAACAAACATCAGGCATAACGTTTGTTCCAACATATGTCCAATGTAAATTATGTAAAAAGAAATAGTAATGGCATATCTAAATGCATTTACACTGTGTAGGGATAACCTAGAACTCGTGTGAATGGGTGATAGATGTTTTGCAAGGCCGGAGTGTTTCTTTCTATGCTCTATCTCTAAACTAAACTAAATCAACAATAGATGATGTAGTCTGTGGCAAAACTGCTATTTGAAATTAGGGCACATGGTATTGGGGGTAGAGTGCTGACATGGATAGCGAAGTGGTTGGGAGACGGGAAACAAAGAGTGGGGATTAACGGGTCACCTTTCAGAATGGCAGGCAGTGACTAGTGGGGTACCGCAGGGCTCCGTGCTGGGACTGCAGCTATTTACAATATACGTCAATGATTTGGATGAAGGGATTTAAAGTAATATTAGCAAATTTGCAGATGACACAAAGCTGGATGGCAGTGTGGACTGTGAGGAGGATGCTATGAGAATGCAGGGTGACTTAGACAGGTTGCGGGTGTGGGCAGATGCATGGCAGATGTAGTTTAATGCGGATAAATGTGAGGTTATCCACTTTGGTAGCAACAACAGGAAGGCAGATTACTATCTAAATGTTGTCAAGTTGGGAAAAGGGGAAGTACAACGGGATCTGGGGGTTCCTAATGAATCAGTCTATGAAAGTAAGCATGCAGGTACAACAGGCAGTGAAGAAAGCGAATGGCATGTTGGCCTTTATAACAAGAGGAATTGAATATAGGAGCAAAGAGGTCCGTCTGCAGTTGTACAGAGCCCTAGTGAGACCACACCTGTAGTATTGTGTGCAGTTTTGGTCCCCTAATTTGAGGAAGGACATTCTACCTATTGAGGGAGTGCAGCGTAGGTTTACAAGGTTAATTCCCGGGATGGCGGGACTGTCATATGCTAAGAGAATGGAGCAGCTGGGCTGTACACTCTGGAGTTTAGAAGGATGAGAGGAGATCTCATTGAAACATATAAGATTGTTAAGGGCTTGGACACACTAGAGGCAGGAAACGTGTTCCCAATGTTGGGGGTGTCCAGAACCAGGGGCCACAGTTTAAGAATAAGGAATAAGCCATTTAGAACGGAGACGAGGAAACACTTTTTCTCACAGAGAGTGGTGAGTCTGTGGAATTCTCTGCCTCGGAGGGCAGTGGAGGCAGTTTCTCTGGATGCTTTCAAGAGAGCTAGATAGGGCTCAAAAATAGCGGAGTCAGGGGATATGGGGAGAAGGTAGGAACGGGGTACTGATTGGGGATGATCAGCCATGATCACATTGAATGGCGGTGCTGGCTCGAAGGGCCAAATGGCCTACTCCTGCACCTATTGTCTATTGTCTATTGTCACCTTGCACAAACCTTCGGATGTTTTGAAGAATGCTACAGTTAACGGGTTTTGGACTAGTCATTGTGCATTTTTAAATGCAGGAAACATGACAGCCAATTGGTGCAAAACAGATCACTACCAGATAATGTTAATTTAATAATGTTGAGGATAGCAAAATGGCGCAGCTGGTAAAACTGCAGCACACAGCACCCAGTGACCCAGTTCGATAATGATTTTGGATGCTGTCTATGCGGAGTTTGCACATTCTCCCTGTGACTGTGTGGGGTTCATAAATGATAGGAGCAGTATTGGGCCACTCGATCCATCAAGTCTATTTTTCCATTCAATCATGGCTGATTTATCATTCCTTCTTAACCCCATTCTTCATCATAACGCTAACCTGTGCTAACCAAGAATGTACCTATCTCTGCCTTAAAAATATCCATCGACTTGGCCTCTACACCCTTCTGTGGCAATGAATTCTAATTTCCTCACGGTGTTCCTGTTTCCTCCCACTTACCAAAGAGGTGCAGGGTTGTGGGGTAATTGGCCTCTGTAAATTAATGTCTGGTGCAGTTGTGAAAATTGAATAAAGTAGAGCAAGCGTGAATGGGCAATCAATGGTTGTTGTGAAATATACAGCATAGAAACAGGCCCTTTGATCTCCCGTTCACAACAACCGTTATGTAGAAAGGAACAACAGATGCCTGTTTAAACTGAAGATAGACACAAAATGCTGAAGTAATTTGGTGGGAAAGGCAGCATCGCTGGAGAGAAGGAGTGGGTCATTCCTTCTTCCTCCCATTCCTTCTCTCCAGAGATGCTGCCTGTCCCACTGAGCTACTCCAGCATTTTGTTGAAACATACAAAAGTAACTTAATGGGTCTGGCAGCATCACTGTAGAGAAGGTATAGAAACATACAAAAATAGATGGAGGAGTAGGCCATTTGGCCCTTTGAGCCAGCACCACCATTCAATATGATCATGGCTGATCATCCCCAATTTATACACATAGATTGAGAAATAAAACCATTGAATTTGATGATTCAAAGCTGCTCTGTGCTGGATTTGATATGGATGTTTATGTAGGTAATGGAATCACTGCCACAATCCAAACCTTCCCATCTGATGCTATATTTGATAATGATTATACCAGGGGCTGCAAACATCCATTTGTTATGATCGGGGAACTGAGAAATGTGGAATGAAATGGTCTAGTTTGACATAAAACACACAGTTTATTTGCAAGTGCCATCATTAGACACTTTTTGTTTCAATGGTACTTTAATGACTTTAAACTGAAGCTATATAATTTTAGAAGTTAGTTTTCCTCTGATATTTTGAGCCACAACACTCCAAATCACGTAATTAAACACCGCATTAAGCTGATGGGATAGCTGTTTAATCAACCTAACAATGGACTTGATCCCACTTCTTAGCTTGTTGAGAATTATAGTTTTATAAATCATGGTCATCACTGAGATGATCAGCATTTCCAAATATTATCATTGTTGCTTTTTGGCAAAGGCAAATTCTTACAATATGTGGAAAAAACATTTACTTGATTCTTGGAAAATACTTCTCACACATTAGATACATACTTGGCGTCTGATTGCAATTGTTCTTTTAACCACGCAATCATTATGGGCACTAAACCATGTCATTTGGTCTCAATATTCTTTTCACTGTATGCTTCATGAATAGACACAAAATGCTGGAGTAACTTAGTAGGTCAGGAAGCCGATAGTCAGTCCGACAGTGTTGCAACCTATCTTATCCATGTACCTTTCTAAATGCTTCTTAGGCATTATGACAGTACCAGTCTCAACTTCCTCTGGCAGTTCATTCAATACACCCACCACTCTTTGTGTGGGGATCAAAAATACCCCTCTGGTTCCTATTAAATCTTTCCCACCTCATCTTAAACCTACATTGTCTGGTTCTCAATTCCCCATACCCTGGGCAATTTATTCCCCTCATGACTTTGTACATTTTGATGAGATCACCCCTCATCAATCCTGCAATCCAAGGAATAAAGTTCTACCCTGCTCAACCTCTCGCTGTTGCTAGAGCTCTGGAAACATCCTTGTAAATCTTCCCTGCACACTTTCCAGCTTTACATCTATCTATACATAACTAAAACTCTGATCTTGTGCTCTTCTGGTTTGTGCGGTTTTTCTATTTGCGCAAAAACGGTACGAGATAGCACTATGATTTTTCACCAGCTCACTCACCATTCTCCTGTGCTGCAAGTGCAACAAGTTTCGTTCCGTAGCCAAAAGTGCTGGAGAAATTCAGCGGGTGCAGCAGCATCTATTGAGCGAAGGAAATAGGCAATGTTTCGGGGTAAAACCCTTCTTCAGACTGATGTGGGGGAGGGGGGATGGGAGAAGAAAGAAGAAATGAAGAGGAGTCAGGGGGGCTGAGGGAGAGCTGAGAAGGAGAGGAGACAGCAAGGGCTACCGGAAATTGGAGAAGTCAATGTTTATGCCGCTAGGGTGCAAACTGCCCAAGCGGAATATGAGGTGCTGCTCCTCCAATTTCCGGTGATGCTCACTCTGGCCATGGAGGAGGCCCAGGAGAGAAAGGTTGGATTCGGAATGGGAGGGGGTGTTAAAGTGCTGAGCCACAGGGAGATCAGGTTGGTTAATGCGGACCGAGCTGAGGTGTTTGGCGAAACGAACGCCAAGCCTACGCTTGGGTCTCACCGACGTAGATTTGTTGACATCTAGAGCAGCGGATGCAATAGATGAGGTTGGAGATGCAGGTGAACCTCTGCCGCACCTGGAACAACTGCTTGGGTCCTTGAATGGAGTCGAGGGGAGAGGTAAAGCGACAAGTCTAGCATCTCTTGCGGTTGCAAGGGAAAGTGCCCGGGGAGGGGGTGGTGCAGGAGGGAAGGGAAGAATTGACCAGGGAGCTACGGAGGAAGCGGTCTTTGTGGAAAGAAGACGGGGAGGGGGAGATGGGAAGATGTGGCAAGTGGTGGGGTCACGTTGGAGGTGGCGGAAATGACGCAGGACTATTTGTTGTATGTGACGGCTAGTGGGGTGAAAGGTGAGGACTAGGGGGACTCTGCCCTTGTTACGAGTGGGGGGATGCGGAGAGAGAGCAGTGTTACGGGGTATTCAAGAGACCATGGTGAGAGCCTCATCTATAGTAGGGGAGGGGAACCCCTGTTACCTGAAGAATGAGGACATTTCCAATGCCCTGATGTGGAACACCTCATCCTGGGAGCAGATGCGGCATAGATGGAGGGATTGGGAGTAGGGGATGGAGTCCTTACAGGAAGCAGGGTGGGAAGAAGTGTAGTCTGGATAGCCATGGGAGTCAGTGGGTTTATAGTGGATGTCGGTCAGAAGTCTATCACTTGCGATGGACATAGTGAGGTAAAGAAATGGTAGGGTAGTGTCGGAAATGGTCCAGGTGTATTTGAGTGCCAGATGGAATTTAGTGGTGAAGCGGATTAAGTCAGTCAGTTGTGTGTGGGTGCAGGAGGTAGCACCAATGCAATAGTCAATGTAGTGGAGGTAGAGGTCAGGGATGGGGCCCTGGTACGTCTTGAACAAGGATTGTTTGACATACCCTACAAAGAGGTAGGCATAGCTGGGGCCCATGTGCGTGCCCATAACTACGACTTGTATTTGGAGGAAATGGGAGACAAACAAAAAGTTATTAAGGGTAAGGACCAGCTCTGCTAGGTGGAGGAAAGTATCTGTAGAAGGGGATTGGTTGGTTCTCCGGTCGAGGAAGAACCGGAGGGCTTTGAGACCCTCCTGGTGGGGGATGGAGGTGTAGAGTGAATGGACGTCCATGGTGAAGATAAGGGGATGGGGGCCTAGAGAGCGTAATGCCTGGAGACGACGGAGAGTGTCTGAGGTTTCTTGAACATAGGTAGGGAGGGATTTAACCAGGGGGGATAGGAAGGAGTCGAGATATGTGGAAATAAGTTCGGTAGGGCACGAACAGGCAGAGACAATGGGTCTACCAGGACAGTCAGGTTTGTAGATTTTGGGAAGAATATAAAATCGGGCTGTGCGGGGCTGGGGAAAGATGAGGTTGGAGGCTTGGGGGGGGGGGGGGGGGGCATGGAGCTGGAGTGGCTGAAGTCAGTGATGTTGCTAGGGATAGTGGCCTGGTGCTCGTCTGTGGGGTCATGGTCCAGGGGTAAGTAGGAGGAGGTGTCCGAGAGTTGGTGCGTGGACTCAGCTTTGTAGAAATCAACGTGCCAGACTACCACGGCACCTCCCTTGTCGGTGGGTTTGATAATCCAGTTTGGGTTTTGTCTACCTTCGATTTTCCAGCATCTGCAGTTCCTTCTTAAAAAAGGTTTAGTTCCAATTGGTAATATATTGTAAGAGTTAGCGAGGTTTAAAAATCGTAAAAACCGTGCGTGCGCAGATCGATCTCTTCTCCTTCCAGTCAGCGCAGTGCAGTTTGGTCTCTTCTGTCATTCCAAAGGATGGTCCGCCCTTTCCTGCGCCATCTGTGAGGGTATAAAAAAGGAGAGGCGAGAGGGATTGGGGGAGGATAGGAGGGAAATGAAGAGGGAGGAGGAAGAGTGGAGGAGGAGGGGGGAATAGAGGGAGAGGAGGGCAGTGGGCGACGTGGAGGGGAATAGTGGGGGGGGAGATAGTGGAAGGTGAGGAGTGGGGGGGGGGGGGTAGATAGGGGAGAGCAATTGTTTGACTTCATTGAAGATGGGCACCAAATGCTGGAGTAACTCAGCCGGTCAGGCAGCATCTCTGGAGAAAAGAATTTGGTGATATTTCTGGTTGAGACCTTTCTTCAGACCGGAGGAGAGGGAAGCAAGTAGTATGAAAAGGTTCAGAACAAATCAGAGCTAGCACCGATGACCAAGGAGAGGTGAATCCCACAAAGATCCATTGTTGGTTGTGGAGGAGGTGATAATGAAGGGGTATATGGGTGCAAACAGTGGAAGTTGCAGGATGACTTGGGTGGTGGAGGGACAGTAAGAGGGAATGCATGGGTTACTTGAACTTGGAGAAATCGATATTCTTATTGCAGGTTTGTAAGCTGCCCAAGCAAAATATGAGGTGCTGTTCCTCCAATTTACATGTCGCCTCGCTCTGATGGTGGAAGAGGCCCAGGATATTAACTTGCACCTTCTCCAAACTCATCTGCTGTATCTGCTGTTCCATGTGTGGACTCCTGTATATCGGCGAGACCGAGCACAGGCTCGGCGATCATTTCGCTGAACACCTCTGCTCAGTCCGTCTAAACCTACCTGATCTCCCAGTTGCTCAGCACTTTAACTCCCCCTCCCATTCCCAATCTGACCTTACTGTCCTGGGCCTTCATTGTCAGAGTGAGGTCCAGCGTAAATTGGAGGAACAGCACCTAAAATTTCACTTTGGCACCTTACACCCCAGCGGTATGAACATTGACTTCTCTAATGTCAAGTAGCCCTTGCTTTCCCTCTTTCCCCATCCCCTCCCCCTTCCTAGTTCTCCGACTGGTCTTACTGTCTCAGACTACATTTTATCTCTGTACCGCCCACTCCCCTGACATCAGTCTGAAGAAGGGTTTTGACCTGAAACGTCACCCATTCCTTCTCTCCAGAGATGCTGCCTGTCCCACTGAATTACTCCAGCATTTTGTGTCCAGACCCGGGACAACGGTTGGAATGGGAATAAAATGTTTGGCAACCAGGAGATTGCATAAAGCAAGGTAGACTGAGTGTAGGTGTTCAGCGAAATGGCACCTACATATGGCACCTAGATGCAGGAAGATTGTTCCCGATTTTGGGGAAGTCCAGGACAAGGGGTCACAGTTTAAGGATAAAGGGGAAATCCTTTAGGACTGAGATGAGAAAAACATTTTTCACGCAGAGAGTGGTGAATCTCTGGAACTCTCTGCCACAGAAGGTAGTTGAGGCAGGTACAGGATACTGAGTTGGATGATCAGCCATGATCATATTGAATGGCGGTGCAGGCTCGAAGGGCCGAATGGCCTACTCCTGCACCTATTTTCTATGTTTCTATACCTTCTCTACAGTGATGCTGCCAGACCCATTAAGTTACTCCAGCATGTGTCTATTTTCGGTGTAAACCAGCATCTGCAGTTCCTTCCTACATTCTTTGTCTTCATAGTTGAGTAGTATACTTGTTTTAAGTTATGGCTATAGCTGGTGGCTGCTGTTTGCTGGTATATTTATTCATGACAGGCATGTTTTTATATTTCGGGTTTAAAAATAGACGCTTTTTGCAGAAAATCTGTTCAATAGCAGAAATATAAACTTCGTGAACTATTTGGTATCCTGATGATCTATTCAGTTTTTTATCAGCATTTATCAAAGTATGTATAGAGCCAGGGTACAAGGAGCAATTAATAGTCAGATATGACTTGGAAACATAATTGCCATCACCTATTTTTCACATACATGTTTTTGTCCGTGATACAGCTGAGGGTTTATAAGGCACTGGTCAGACCACATTTGGAGTATTGTGAGCAGTTTTGGTCCCCATATTTGAGGAAGTATGTCCTGGTGTTGGAGAGGGTCCAGAGGAGGTTCATGAGAATGATCCCAAGAATGATTGGGTTAACTATATGATGAGTGTTTGATGGCACTGTGACTGAACTAACTGGATCTGAGAAGGATGAGGGGGATCCACATTGTAACATGCCGAATAGTGCAATGCCTGGATCGAGGGGGAGAGGATTTTTCCCTCATGGGAGAATCTAGGATCAGATACCATAGGAATTTGTGGAATTCTTTGCCAACCAATATTAATATTAGTATTACCAAGCGTCAATGGATAATTTAAGGTTGTTAGATTCTTGATTAGAAACATAGAAAATAAGTGCAGGATTAGGCTAGTCAGCCCTTCAAGTCATATGATCATGACTGATCATCCAAAGTCAGTACTCCCGTTCCTACTTTTTCCCCATATCCCTTGATTCTGCTACCACAAAAAGCTAAATTTAACCGTCTCTTGAACAGTTACAGTTAAACCAAGTGAACATGAAAGTTGAAGTTGGACTGCAACATATTAAAATGTGAGGTTGTACCCTTTGATAAGAAACATAAAAAAATATTGTTTAAATGCTGCTATAAACATTTACAGATGAATCTCAGCACGCCAAAAGTAACATGCGGGTGAAAAATATAATTACAAAAGGGCAAATAATGTCCTGGCCTTAATTGTGAGGATAGGTTAAATACAACAGTAAATTTTGATGTGATTGTGTTTTGGTGAGAAAATATTACGTGTATTTTGGTCTTTAACCCAGAAGAAGGTTATAATAAATATTGAGTCAATACAGCATCTACAATTACTTTTCTCCGATATACAATATAATTGATTCAATTTTACAATGACAAATGCAAACTTGGCCTATAATTACTGAAGTTTAGGAGAACAAGAAATGATCTAATTGAAACAGGAATTAGTAGATTAGATCATAATATGAAGATAAACACAAAAAGCTGGAGTAAAAGCCCTGTCCCACGGTACGAGTTCATTCCAAGAGCTCTCCCAAGTTAAAAAAAAAATCAAACTCGTGGTAAGCTTGGAGAATGAACGTAGTGGGTACGTCGGAGCTTGGGGACGTCTCTTAGCGCTAATGGCAGGTACTCGGATAGACTCGCTAATGGCAGGTAAGCACGGGGAGACTCGTGAAGATTTTTCAACATGATGAAAAATGGCCACGAGAGCCCCGAGTACCGACGAGTGGCCATTACCGTAAATCTCCAAGTTCGAATCAGGGCAAACTCGGGAGAACTCTTGGAATGAACTCGTACCGTGGGACAGGGGTTTCTCAGCGGACCAGGCAGCCTCCCTGGAGAGAAGGAATGGGTGACGTTTTGGGTCGAGATCCTTCTTTAGGCTTGATCTGAAACATCACCCGTTCCTTCTCTCCAGGGGTGCTGCCTGACCCGCTGAGTTACTCCAGCATTTTGTGTTGATCTTTGGTTTAAACCAGCATCTGCAGTTCTTTCCTACACAATGTTCATACCACTGGGCTGCAAGTTGACCAAGCGAAATATGAGATGCTGTTCCTCCAATTTGCATTTAGCCTCACTCTGACAATGGAGGAACCTGGGGACAGAAAGGTCTGTGCAGGAATGGGTGGTAGAATTAAAGTGTCCAGCAAATTGGAGATCAGGTTAGTTCAGGCGGGCTGAGCGAAGGTGTTCTACGAAACAATTGCCCAGCCTGCGTTTTGTCTCACCGATGTATAAGCGTACACGTCTTGAACAACAGATATAGTAGATGCAGTTGGAGAACGTGCAAGTGCCTAACCTGACAGGACTGTCCTGGGACAACTCTGTTGTCAGAGTTGTGGGAGGAGGTAGAGCGACAGTTGTTGTATCTTCTGCGGTTACAGTGGAAAGTACCTGGGGAGGGGGTGGTTTCGGTGGGAAGGGATGTGTTAACCAGAGAATTGCGGAGGGAACGGTCAATCTGCGGAAGGTGGAAAGGGGTGAAAATGTGGCTAGTGGTGGGATACCATTGGAGGTGGCGAAAATGTTGAAGGATTATGTGTTGTATGCGACGGCTGATAGGATGGAAGGTAAGGACAAGGGGGACTCCCTCTCTGTGAATAGGGGCAGTGGGAGAATGGGTAGAGCCAAGGCGAGACTAGTGAGGGCCTCATTTATGATGGTAGAGGGGAACCCCTGTTCCCTAAAGAATGAGGACATCTCTGATGTTCTAGTATGGAACACCTCATCTTGGGCACAGATGCGGCGTAGACGGAGGAATTGGGAGTGGGGGGTAGAGTCTTTGCAGGAAGCAGGATGGGAAGAAGTGTAGTCGAGATATTTGTGGGAGTAAATGGGTTTGTAATAGATGTCAGTCAGTAATCTTGCTTGTGATGATGAATGTGAGATCTGGGAAGGGGAAGGGGGTGTCGGAGTTGGTCAATAAATTTGAGTGCAGGCTGAAAATTGGTGGATAAGTTAATGACGGCCATGAGTTTTGCATGGGTGCAGGAGGTAGCACCAATGCAGTCATCAATGGACATAGAGTACGAGGATAGGACCAGAGTACACCTGGAACAGGGATTGTTCAGTGCATGCAATAAAGAGGCAGGCATAGCTGGGGCCCATGTGGGTGCCCATAGCTATGGCGTGGACTTGGAAGAAGTGGGAGAAATCGAAGGAGAAGTTGTTGAGGGTGAGGACCAGCTCTGCTAGGCAGAGTAGAGTGTTAGTAGAGGGAAATTGGATGGTTCTGCATTCAAGGAAGAAACGGAGGGCTTTAAGGCCTGGTGGGGGATGGAGGTGTAGTGTGACTGAATGTCCATAGTAAAGATGAGGGATTGGGGGCTCGGAAAGCAGGTCATTAAAGAGACGAAGTATCTTGGACATAGGTCAGGAGAGATTGAACTAGGAGGGAATAGGATGGAGTTGAAGTACATGGAAATGATTTCCGTGGAACAGGAACAGGCAGAAACAATGGATTTGCCAGGGAAATTGTGTTTGTAGATTTTGGGGAGAAGTTAAAAACGGGCTGTGCTGAGCTGGGAAACGATAAGGTTGGAGGCTGTGGAAGGGGTACAGCCAGTGATTAAATCAGTGATGGTGTTTGAGATTAAAGCCTGGTGCTCATCTGTGGGATCATGGTCCAAGCATAAGTCAGAGGAGGTGTCTGAGAATTGTCGCCTGACCTTAGGTGAGGTCAGCGCGCCAAATTACCATGGCACCTCCCTTGTCAGTGGGTTTGCTTATAATGTCAGGTTTGCTGCAGAGTGAGCAGAGAGATGTATGGTCACAGTGGGTGAGGTTGGAGTAGGTAAGCTGAGTGGAACATTTGAGATTGTGATGTCACGTTGGCAGTTAGAAATAAAGAGTTCTAACAGAAAGGTTAGAAGGCCCTTCTGGGGAGTCCACGAGGAGAGGGACCGGTGGAGACGGGAGAAGGGGTCATCACTGGGTGGTGAGGAATCCTTCCCATAGAAAAAGGCAAAGAGGTGGAGGCGACGGAAGAAAAGCTCTACGTGGTGGCGGACCTGGAACTCATTGAGGTAGGGGTGGAGGGGAACGAATGTGAGGCCTCTGTTGAGGACTGTTCATTATCAGAAAGTGGGAGATCAGGGTTGATGGTGAAGACACGACGAGGGCAGTAGTTGGGATCAGAGGAGGGCCATGGAGTGGACAGAGGTGAGATCTGGGTGGGAGATGGTGGATGTTCAGAGAGGAGGGGGCATGAGGACTATTCTATAGGTGGGGTGTGGTTGGGGTAACCTGGATAAAAGAGGGGGAAGGGGAAGACAAATCACGACTGAGGTTCCCGGTAGGAGGTGGGAGCAATGGGTGAGACCCAGCAGTCATACCACGTGGTATTGGAGTCCGCTTCGTGGAGGCTCTGGGCCTGGTGCTGAGGCTCGAACTCAAGTGAGGCCCACTGGTGTGTGGTGGAGAGGTGAGGTTCGGCAGGGTCGCTGGTGGAGGCCCGTGGGGGGGCTGTGGTAGAGATACTGGTCAGTGGCAGCAGCATCGGTGATCCCAGGGAGACAGTGAAGGTCGGGGACAGTGATGGCAGTGGCCCCATTGAGAGTCTGCATCCGCGGCAGTTTAATGTGGTCCGGGTCTGGGCTCGGTTGGGAAGCCAGTTAGGGTCGGAGAGGCAGTGGATGGTGGTGGATGTTGGTGCTGCTCCTTGTGGTGGCATTCTCGGCCTCGTGGCTTTCGGGCAGGCGGTGCAGTGGAGCCCCAGATCTGCGGGTGGTCTAGTCGAGGAGTGTCAGTAGAGTGACCGGTCTAGAGGCAGGCAAGCTTCTGACCCTTAGTAGAGTCCAGGTAGGCGAGGAAGCGTTTGTTGAGGGTGTGGACCCTCAGTTGGGGTCCATTGCAGGTCCATTACATGTGTGGGTGAGCTGCTGGAGAGTCAGAGTGAGGGGGGGACAGCTGGCGCATCGCAGCGAGTGTAGAACGGAAGGCACAGAATGGAAACTGTTGCTAAGAGTGACAGATCGACTGTCAGTACCTGTAATCGTGGTTGGGTCCGAACTGGGTTGTCTGGAAATGGAGCTGGAACCCATGAGGTAGATGGAGGTGCAGGCAAGTACCAAGAAAACACACGTGGCTGTGGTAGCGAGTCTGTGTTAAAATGTGGTCGTAGAGTTGGAGAGCAGGAGGAATCGCAGAGGGGGAGCAGCGAGAGAGGAAGTTGCAGAACTCTCGTCGGAGAGAGGA
The DNA here is from genome assembly GCF_010909765.2 of Amblyraja radiata. NCBI lineage: Eukaryota > Metazoa > Chordata > Chondrichthyes > Rajiformes > Rajidae > Amblyraja > Amblyraja radiata. Next base: position 65,637,857 of record NC_045962.1, on the reverse strand, counting down.
GGATAACTTCTTCAAAGTAGACATTCCTTGAGGAGCTGATGAAATGTGTAAGAAACTTACACAGATCATTAGATACTTCCACTCACCAGAAGGTCCTGAAGTGGGTTATAACTGCAGAATCAGAGTTTATTGATGAATGGAGAAAATTTCTTTATTCAGAGCAAATGACTTTTTTATTGGATTATTGGACAAAAAGAGAACAGAAAATGTGATGATCTGTTTGCAAAGTGTGCTTCAAGGCAGTGAATCTACTATCACGTTTGCAATGATTGCACATGCTTTATTATGCTTTTGGTGGTATCTTTATGGCATTGGAAATCTAATTTTACGGACCCATAAATTTGGATAAAAAAAGCATTTTAATTAATGCTTAGCGAGCTTGTGGTGTCAATCATGCTTCAGCTGAGGAATTTGTTTTAACAATTTTATTATATAACACTCCATGATAACTACCCCGAGGATATAGATGTTTTTTGATCATTCATTGCTAGGACTATCTATGCCCAGGAGATGGGGAACAAAAAATACATGGGACTGCAAGGATTTAAAAGAAATGGAGGCATTTTTTCATATCTATGTTAGAGCTTATAAAAAAGCTGCTGCCTCTGCTGTTCTGTTTCATTTTCCGTTTCGGGATTCGCCGTTAATTCATTCTGTATCAAAATATTGTCCTGAAAGAATTAATGTTTTCGGGAGTTGAGGGAATGGTAATGATGAAGGAAGAGACAATGTTCCATTCCTGCATGAGGGGGAGGATGAGCTGAAAGGAAAGGTAATGAAGCCTACAAAACCATGAGATTGCAGAACATAAAAACAGCAAGCAGCAGTTTACAGCTGAATGGGCTAAATAGGTGAGAAGTTCTGAAGCTGCCATTTCAATTGTGATTCCCATTGCACATCCAACACATTTCATTACTTTACAAAGTTGCACTTTTCCTGATGCCTCTCAGCATTGTTTTCATTGATACAAAGATCAGATGCTCTCATGCCATCATGTAAAGCCAATAAACCAAGATGGATAATTCGGGTAGGAGGGCAGTGATATTCCAGAACAAGATACCTTTTTAAAAAAAGGCAAAGATCTGAGATAATAAGATGGAAAGCTTGAGGAACATGAGATATTCCCAAGGGTGCTAATAGTGGTAAGGGAAAAGTTTGCCGGGGCCCTAACTGAGACTCTTAACTCTTTGCTGGACCTAAAAGAAGTGCCAAATGACTTTCGGGCAGTACACAAAGGATACGCCAGGTAATTACAGGTCTGTTAGTGCAAATAACAGACCTCAGTAGGAGAAAGGTTATTGAAAAGCAATTTTGTGGGATACAATTAATCCACGCACTTGGAAAGGAAGGCATTAATCTAAGATTGTCATCATGGCATTGAAGAAAGCATTATATTTGATGAATTTGAATTTTTCAAAGGGTAACAAAATGTGTCGATGAAGGAAGTGCAGTTAATGCAGTCTACAAAGGATTTCAGTGTGGCCATTGACAAGGTTTCATGGAATCAAAGGCAATTTGGCAAATTGGATCTAAAATTGGTTTGGCATTTGGAGAAAGGGTGTTCGCAGAATTGTTTTTGTCATTGAAAGGCTGTGAACAGAGATCAGTGCTGGAAGCCTTTCCGCTTCTTGTATACATTAACAATCTGGATGGGAACGTAAGAGGTATGATTATTAAGTTCACAAATGACACAAATATTGACAGTGTTATTGATTTGCAAGAAGAGGTCACCTTAGGCTTTGGCTGATAGTGATGACCTGGCAAATTAGGCAGAGAAATGACATATGGAATTTAAGGGTGACTGATGCACGGCAATGCGTTTAGGAAGACCAAGTCTAGAACAGACAATAAATATTACTGTTCTTGAAAGTATTTAAGAATAAACAGACTTTGGCGTACATATTCAAAGATTGTTGAAGATGCTTGTGCAGTTAGATTGTGAACAAAGTGTATGGGTTACTTGTTTTCAGTAACCAGGGCATAGAGCATTTCCTGGTCAAGAAAAAGTAAATCTTCTTAAGGGTTGATCTGAGCAGGGTGGGATTGTTAGTCAATATGGCAAGTGCTCAAAGACACAGATTTGTTTTCAGTTGATATTGTGTGGATTATGTTGAATAAGTGAATACCATTGCTCCTATTTAATTTTAAAATTAGTTCCATCCTCAGCAAACATAATGCAATCCAGTTGTCTGATGTTCTGAGTTTATACATGAATTTAAGGAATTTGAAGTTACATTTCGTCAAATGTACAGTAATTGTGTTTATGTTTTTCCACAGAGGGATTTAGAAGGAGAAACTCATTTACTTATGTTCTGAACAAATCTGTATAAAATCATGAGAGGAATAGATCACGTAGATGCACAGAGTCTCTTGCCCAGAGTAGATGAATCGAGGGTAGACACAAAATGCTGTAGTAACTCAGCGGGACAGGCAGCATCTCCGGAGAGGAGGAATGGGTGACGTTTCGGGTCGAGAGCCTTCTTCAGTCTGGCCCGAAACGTCATCCATTCCTTCTCTCCAGAGATGCTGCCTGTCCTGCTGAGTTACTCCAGCATTTTGCGTCTGCATTCGATTTAAACCAGCATATGCAGTTCTTTCCTGCACATAGATGAATCGAGGACCAGTGGACATAGGTTTAAGGTGAAGGGGAAGGGGAAAAGATTTAATAGGAATCTGAGGGGTTTCCTTTTCACACAAAGGGTGGTAGGTGTATGGAGCAAGTTGCCAGAAGACATAGTTGAAGCTGCCACAATCCCAATGTTTAAGAAGCAGTTAGACTGGGAAATGCTAGGACAGATTTGGTGGGATATGGACCAAATGCAGGCAGGTAGGACTAGTGTAGCTGGGACATGTTGGCCAGTGTGGGCAAGTTGGGCCGAAAGGCCTGTTGTCACATTGTATCACTATGACTCCATGATTCTAAACGCAATTATCCTGTCGATTGTGCCTTATTTGTTCTTTAAGTACCATCATTAATAATAACATAAATCTGCAAGATTGAAAACCTTATATTTTGATATAAATTCCTCATAATTACATAAATGTTTTAATTTCAATACATGAAAACCCATTGCATCAACAGTGAAAAAATTAGTTTTTCTAAAAGTAAAGTTAATATATCCACCGAGTTTCTACACAGGTAGTAGCTCAAAATAAAACATTTTTTTAATATTGGTAATTATCTGATTTTGGCCACAAGGAGTCGTGCACAGCTGATTAATAAATGTATTGACCTTCCACCAATGGCATGTTAATTATTTCAGAAGCAAATGATTTATCAGGATGAACCGTGATTAGCTGTTCATTGGTGCCATTACATCCCCAACCACATTAAGATAGCATACATGTCTCATTATAAAACATAATTTCATTCATAGCGCCAGAGCAGACAATTTGCATCCACAATCAACAAGAAATTAACCACTTTTTTATGATATTCATTGAGGGTAACATGCCTGCTCATCTTCAAAGAGCAGTATTCAGGGTCCTATGTGTTCACCAGAGTACCAGCACCAGATACCAGTGTAACTGAAGTATCATAGATTGTTTTATTAAAAATGATGACCCGTTGCAGTTCCAAACCGTTAACTGAACACAAACTTGATCAATGTTGACTTTTATGTTTTGCTTACTTTTGCATTTAGGAGCACCTTTAACACATACAAGGAACACACATTTGCCAGTCTTTGAAGATTAACAGGTGGAAACCATTAATTCTTGTCAAAATCCTCAATCTTTAAATCAATTCACTTGTGAGACAAGACTTTTACAAACTGGTGTATTTGTTCCAATAGTCATGAGTTAGTGAAGTAAAGTCTCTCGGGACTCCAGAATGTTCTACAGTGCTCTACAGTCAATTATATAAAAATCACTTTTGTTGAGCACTTAAGAACAATTTATTTTTATGCTTTTTCTGAATTTCTAGAAGCCACTGCCATCATGAACAAAGTTCAGTTAATTTGTTTGGTTGGATCTCTTAGGAACAGCGTTACTAAATTGATTCATTCTAAAGATAACTTGATAATTCCATATTTTCAATCTCAGATTTGATGCTAATAAAATTTTAATTTGAGCACGAAAATTTTAATTTGAGCAGAGAAAGGTAACCTACAAAGATTTAATGTTAGGATATTCTCCTTTGCATGATTAATTTCATTAAACAATTTATTTTTGTCCTTTGATCAAAAAAAATCTCAAAAGATACTGAAAAAGATGTAGCTATTTAAAATGCACACCATAATTTCAAAGCTTAAATATGAAATATAGGAAGAAAGATAGCAATAGAACAAATCAAAGTAAATAATGTCGGAAAAGTATCACATTTCAACTCTCATCTGAAAGGTCCAAATATTTGAGGTGCAAGCTTTCACTGAACCAGTGAAAAGTCAAACTCAATATCATAATCTGTCCTTTCAGATATAAATCATTTTATTGTGTATTCCCAGTTTTTATTTCAAGTTCAAACATGACCCATTTAACTGAATAATAATGAGATGCATTTCCATGCATTCAGTTGAAGAATTACTTGTAAGCCATTGATACATTGTCCTTCCAAGGCCAGTTTACATGTATTATACACTCACAGGGTAACTTTAGATTGAATCCATGTAAACAATACATTTTGTTTGATTTCTAACTGGGTCTAATGGTCATAACATAATAAATTACTAACAAACAAATAAGTTCAAACAATATGGTGTAAAGCAGTACATTTAATGTAACATCAACCAGAGGCGGAGAAAAATGTCCGCACCTTGTGAGGAAAATGTCTCGTCTGTAAAATGCAATGTTAATTAATTTTTGTTTTGGTGCCATCATCTCACTAACCCACAAAGTCCACTCTGGGGAAGGACACAATGGACAAGAGGACAGATTATTGCAAACTCCTTCAAATATCAGACCACTCCTTATTCAGATTGCAATTCTAGTCCTCCCCATCAAAGAGCATTGTCAAAGTGCCTGCAATGGTTTGACTATTTTGGATAGCGTTTCCTTCCCTTATCCAAGAACAGCACATTTAAAGCACTAAAATGTACATTTCTTTTCAAATATTATAGTTTAAGGGTAAGGCATTATTTTAGAAAGTGTATTTTGTATTATAGGAACATTTGACCTATTGCATTGATTAATCAGCAGATCATATTGACTTAGGAATTGGAGTACAGTAAACCCTCACAATAACAAGCCTCTATACAGCGGATTTTGGTTGCACCTCTCCCTCCGCACCCCCCACTTGGCTGCTGTCTCCGCTCCTGCAATGGGAAGCATGCCACATGGTACCAGCTCATTACTGAATGAGCGGAGAGATCGAGGAGTGGGAAGACCGAGCAACATGAATGCGGTGCGAATACTAGACCCTGTGGCGGACTGGTCAGGATGTCAGCTTGCCCGATGGCAAGTGGGCCCCTGATGAAGTGAGCCCCCTATATCAAGTGGGCCCCTGATGAAGTGGGCCCCCTTTGTCTCCTGGCAACCAATATTTTTAGACCCAGTCCGCTACTGACTAGACCCATCCCTGGCGCACCATGGGGGCATTGCGGCTCCCTGGCCTGTGAATTCCCGCTTGTATAATAATGCCCCACAATGTCTTATTTCTTCCCTTCTGGCACTCGGCTAAACTTAATCACCCCCCAAATTCTGTTATAGTGGACAATTGGCAATGACGGACAGAGGCCCTCCTCTGTGGTTCATTCTGTGGTTTACTGTACTCAAGGGGTCCCACACATTGAAGTCGTGAATAACTGCAGCAAATAGTTGTTCCTCTTAATTGGCATGGGGTGTTGCCCATCATATCTTATCTGTGAACTCCACTCTCTAGCTGTTCATTTAACATTATTTTAGAGAAGTCGAATACCGATTGTGTATCTGGCATCAGCAATCTGCAAGCACATAATAGGGAGATACTACAGTGCAGGGAGATACACAGTGAGAGTGTCAAGCCACACTTCATAGAACTCTAGTACAAATTGTTGCACACAAAAGCCAGTCCAATCCAATCCAAGGAGCACTGATTGGAGTAAAATAGTTATTCAATCAAACAATCACCCATATGCCAATGACTCCAATACGAGAACATTTTAAATATACAAAGAGTGTTAAATAAAATGGAGGCAGGAAATATTCCAGAAGTGCACTAGGACTTGAAATAAAAAGAAATCATGATATAAAGGTCAGAACTGTCAAAACTAAAAGAGCATAATTCCATTGTGCATAAAATGCTATTCAGCGATCTGTATAATTTACCCATTCATGTCTCCTGCTTCAGTGCAGGTAAAAGATGTATTGTCATCTCATCACATACAGATATTTAATTGCAATAAGTGCCATTGGAATGGAAAGATGAGACTGCATATACTAGAATCTTGAGCAAAAAACAGACTGCTGGAAGAACTCAGCAAGCTCCAGCAGTATATTTTTTCTTGCTCAAATGCTAGCAATACACTTTTTAAAACTTGAAATAGTCTCCAGTATAACTGGGCATCAAAACAGCTGGTTCGTAGATACGTTTAGTTAAACCAAAATCCCATCTGGCCCCTCAGACAGGTGTAAGAGATCCCATGATGGAATTCATAGAGGATCAGCAAAGCTTCCGTCTTTGCCAAGATATTTTCCTGAAGCCATATCCTGCTGCTTTGTCGGGCCCAAGTGTAAATTAGTTGCTGCATTTTTCAGTGTTGCAGCAGTAAACTCCCTATTTGCTTTATGGTCTGTAAAACACATTGCAGAGCATAAGATTTCTCTTGGAAGGATAATTTTTCACATGATGTTGAAGTAGAGTGATACTCTCTCACACTAAGAATTACTTTGCACCTATACTTATCTACGCACTTTGGAACAAACAATGGATTAGATTTACAAAGATTTATTTCAGGCTAGTCAAGCTGAAAATATTAACAAAGTTTCTGTGATAAAGTGTTCTTCTTGGCAAATGAATGTTCGAGACAGACAATTTTTCTTTACATCAATTAACCAAGGATTTTGGGTGAATATTATGCCTTTTACCAAGTAAAATCTGAAAAATTCAGTGTAAAACCTTGGCAATAAACAATAGACAATAGGTGCAGGAGTAGGCCATTCGGCCCTTTGAGATAACACCGCCTTTGAATGTGATCATGGCTGATCATCCCCAATCAGTACCCCATTCCTGCCTTCTCCCCATATCCCCTGACTCCGCTATCTTTAAGAGCCCTATCTAGCTTTCTCTTGAAAGCATCCAGAGAACTGGCCTCCACGCCCTCCGAGGCAGAGAATTCCACAGACTCACAAGTGTCTGTGTGAAAAAGTGTTTCCTCATCTCCGTTATAAATGGCTTACCCCTTATTCTTAAACTGTGGAGCCTGGTTCTGGACTCCCCCAACATCGGGAACATGTTTCCTGCCTCTAGCGTGTCTAAACCCTTAACAATCTTATATGTTTCATTAAAATACCCTCTCATCCTTCTAAACTCCAGAGTATACAAGCCCAGCCGCTCCATTCTCTCAGCATATGACAGTCCCGCCATCCCGGGAATTAACCTTGTAAACCTACGCTGCACTCCCTCAATAGCAAGAATGTCCTTCCTCAAATTAGGGGACCAAAACTGCACAATACTCCAGGTGTGGTCTCACTGGGGCCCCATACAACTGCAGAAGGACCTCTTTGCTCCTATACTCAAGTCCTCTTGTTATGAAGGCCAACATGCCATTCGCTTACTTCACTGCCTGCTGTACCTGCATGCTTACTCTCATTGACTGATGAGCAAGGACCCCCAGATCCCATTGTACTTCCCCTTTTCCCAACTTGATACCACTTAGATGATAATCTGCCTTCCTGTTTTTTCCTCCAAAGTGGATAACCTCATATTTATCCACATTAAACTGCATCTGCCATACATCTGTCCACTCACCCAAGCTGTCCAAGTCACCCTGCATTCTCACAGCATCCTCCTCACAGTTCACACTGCCACCCAGCTTTGTATCATCTGCAAATTTGCTAATGTTACTTTGAATCCTTTCATATAAATCATTGATTTAGTCACTGCCTGCCATTCTGGAAGGGACTCGTTAATCCCTACTCTTTGTTTCCTGCCTGCCAACCAATTTTTTATCCATGTCAGCACTCTACCCCCAATACCATGTGCCTTAATTTTGCCCACTAATCTCTTATTTGGGACCTTATCAAATACTTTCTGAAAGTCCAGGTACACTACATCCACTGGCTCCCGCTTGTCCATTTTCCTAGTTACATCCTCAAAATATTCCAGAAGATTAGTCAAGCATGATTTCCCCTTCGTAAATCCATGCTGATTCGGTCTGATCCTGTTACTGCTATCCAAATGTGCCGCTATTTTGTCTTTTATAATAGACAATATTCTATAATTCCCTGTTTTCTCTCTCCTGCCTTTCTTAAAACGTGGGATTACATTAGCTACCCTCCAATCCACAGGAACTAGGTCTTGAATCTATAGAACATTGGAAAATTATCACCAATGCATCCATGATTTCTAGAGCTACTTCCTTAAGTACCCTGGGATGCAAACCATCACGCCCTGGGGATTAATCAGCCTTCAGTCTCATCAGTCTACCGAATACCATTTCCTGCCTAATGTGGATTTCCTTCAGTTCCTCCGTCACCCCAGATCCTCTGGCCACTAGTATATCAGGAAGATTGTTTGTGTCCTCCTTAGTGAAGATGGATCCAAAGTGCCTGTTCAACTCGTCTGCCATTTCCTAGTTTCCCATAATAATTTCACCTTTTTCAGTCTTCAAGGGTCTAACTTTGACCTTAACAATTTTTTTCCTCTTCACATACCTAAAGAAGCTTTTACTATCCTCCTTTATATTCTTGGCTAACTTACCTTCATACCTTATCTTTTCTCCCTGTATTGCCTTTTTAGTTATTTTACACTAAGACTTTAAGAAATGCCTACACTATGACTTAAAGAAATGTGAATAGGAAGGAATGACTGATGCTGGTTTAAACCAAAGTTAGACAACATGCTGCAGTAACTCAGCGGGACAGGGAGCATCTCTGGTGAGAAGGAATGGGTGATTTTGTGGGTAGAGTCTGAAGAAAGGTCTCAACCTGAAATGTCTCCCATTCCTTCTCTCCGGAGATGCTGCCTGTCCCGCTGAGTTACTCCAGCATTTTGTGTCTATCTTTAGAAATTAGAGGATGTCCAAAGTTCCGTGACAGTTGCACTCGTTCTGGCCCATTGGCTAAAGTTAGCATCTATAACAATTACTTGACTGCACCTGCTTGTTCCAGAAATGGCAGGCCAATTGAGATAACCTTCAATACACAAGAATGGAGCCAAATGTAAGCTTCTAAAGTGTAATTTATCTTAGAAAAAGCTCAAACACATCTGTACTCCAATCAATAGGAAGCATTCCAAAGGTTTTAAAATAATCCTGGGTTTTGCATCAAAAGCCAGTTCTACTCAAAACAGCCTTTTTTGACAATCAGGATGTTGATGTTTTATTTGGATTTTTAAAATATAATTTAAAATGTTCATAGATTCAATCTCTTCGCCAAGTTTGACAGCCAGTAAACATGAGCTTAACTGGCTGTCAAAACAATCCTGGGTCCCAGGAATATTAGTTTCATTTAGAAATGTCTTTGATTTTGTTGGCTTTTGCCAATCAGTTGGCAGACAACTTCTTGCTCGTTAACTTTGTCCGGGTCCTGCTCTGGGTGAGAATATGATTCAAAGGTAGAGGTACAGGTGGACTGTGGATTGCAGTCAGCAATGATTCAATTAGCAAGCAAGTGACCCGACAAATCCTTCTAGTCAAAGAAACATTTCTGGTTCAAAGGTACAGTGCACAAGAGCTTGTAAGAGCAGCTCAGTGTAGCAAATAAGTAGGTTACACTTGCGACTAAATACCAAGAACAGCGTGCAACACACAGAAGTGATCAACTCCACAACCAGAATCCAATCTCTGCAGTTCTGACACATCTACAGTACGTGTGAATTACAATGGACAATTAACCAGTTAATATCAAAGAACATCCCCAATCTCCAGGGGCAGAAATCGCTATCAAAACATGGTGGGGGTGGGGGGGGGGGGACATAATTTCTTTGGGTGGCTGTGCGCGCATGCACGCACACGTGAGGCTTCGACTGTGGACGATAACATCGGGAGCTGATCTGGTTGGTGACCGACTCTGAACTCCAGCAACAGCAGCTTCGTCCGCCCCGAATCGTGAGACTTCAATCGGCCTGCTCGCCTGGCGCGGCTTAAAATCGGCCGCGGGATCTTCCATCCCAGCGGGCGCTTCAACATCGGGAGCCTCGATCGCCTTGATGCAGTAATTTGACCGGGGGGGGGCGGTGGAAGATCCCACGGCCGAATTTAAGCCGCGCCGGGCCAGGCGATGAAACGCCCTGGGAACGGGCTGATTCAAGCTCCACTATGATCTTTGCTCCACCAGGATGTCTCCCTCCTCCATTCACCGTGCACTATCCTCAGTCCTACCGCCTTACTTCCGCCTCTGACCGACACCTACAATCATCGCGCTGAATCATCATGTCCCGCCCCCCCCTCCCCCACTGCCTGCTGACTGACGTCTCCCTCATCCAATCAGCGCCCTCAATCATCAGTCCCACCCCCACTGTCTCGCGGCAAGTGGAGATTTTGAATAGATTTTCTTTTCACTGAATTTTAAAATCTGGATTACAAAACATGGGGGGGGGGAGGGGGGATTGCGCCCCCCCCCCCCCCGTGGAAAAAAAAAAGGGGGACGAGCCCCCCATGTCCCCTCCGGGATTTCGGCCCATGAGCAATCTCAAACAAGACTGGTGCATAGTATTTGCAGGACACATGCAATCAAAAGTGCTGAAGAGATGACCCACGCAGTATCCCAAATCTGTTAAAGCATAAGCTGAATCTCGAGCCAAAGTGTTTCAATGCTCTCAATTTACCTGGATAAACATAGTTCATACAATACACCAGGTCAATATTATTTGGGATAAAATAGCCTGGATGCTTGATACCTCAACCACCCTTAAAAAAAATAATATTTCCATCGACCACTGGGTGTTATGATTACAGTGTTTACCATTTGCAAAATACAGTACAGTTACTCGCTAAAGCCAATGATCACATCTACCAATGCCACAAGCAAAACTATCAGAAAGGACAAGGGCAGCAGATGAATAGTAATGCCAGTGCATTTTTCTACGCAAAAAGGTGTTGCCATGCCAGATTCATAACCATATTTGCCTCGTACGGAAGACAAAATAATGTTTAACTTTTTAGAGATGTCAACATGCCATTTATCATCAAGAAGAAAATGCTGAGTATCACCATTGCCCATTCATTACCTCCACAAGAAGCGCAAGACAGACACCATTGTGCAGATGCCGAGAAGTGTGTTCAGCTCTGGCTGAACAACTTCTAATCTTGTGTGTGGACTCGATAAGAAGAAGAAGATTCATTACCTCCAAGTTGCACACCATCTTAATGTTGTTCTTGCATCTTTGCTGGATCCAAATCATAGTATCTCCTTCCTAACAACATTATGGCAGTTCTTTCACTGGAAGGACTGTATTTTGAGGTGATTTACCACAACCTTCTCAAGTACAGTGAAAGATGGGCATTAGCTTTTTGGCCAATCACAATGATCATTTTCTGAAAAATTGAATAAGTAATGAGAACATTTAAGGGGGCATTCATGAGGTATTTTCAAAGAGTCATAGAATCACTCAGCAATGTACTCATAAGTGCAAAGATCATTTACTTGCATGCCATAGCCGATTTAAAGGGTTCAGGTCACTGGTTGCTATGTGCATTTTCATCTATCACTTAGACCAAACACGAGGAGCACCACAACCTATAAAGTCATCTGAACAGATTTTGTACAATGAACTTCTAAACTATCTTGCTGTTTGCTGGAATATATTCCATTTATAGCCAGACATTTGAAATCGCTCAAATATAAATTCTTCAAATGGCAGCAATAAAATTGACTATAAACTGAAAGGCTATAAAAAGGGATTTAGAAGTAGTTCAGGCTTAGAATTAAAAAAATCTACTTTTTTGTCAGATAGAAAAGAAAGCATTGAAGACTCCAGATCCTCCACGAAGAATGAAAGATGTAGATTTCCTCTTGGAAATTTCTATAATCTATAGTTTGATAAGGCACAGTGAGTAGAGCTGCTGTCACACCTCACCGGAGACCTGGGATTGATCCTGACATCTGTCACTGCCTGTGTGGAGTTTGCATGTTCTTCCTGTGACCGAATGGGCTTTCCGTTAGTGCCTCAATTTTCCCCTGCATCCGAAAGCCCTGTGGGTTGGTAGGTTAATTGGATGGGTGGTTGGTCATTATGGTTTTGGTGGACCATAGGACCTGTTTCTGTGTTGCCTGACTATAACTTTTACTTTAACTCCACCCATTGTTGTCAATTGTAGTTTTAAGCAAATTAAAATGGCTATGTTTGCCAACCCAGCTTATAGAATGCCAATTCTCCAATGTAGATCTATTTCTGATCACCACTTGCTTTTTTTCAAAATGGAAAACATAATTCCTGACTTTCCAATCAACATAGTCATATTTTTATTAAAAATATAACTTTTAATTTTCAATGTGTTCTAGTCTGAGTAGCTCCTCAATGACACATAAACTTCCCAGGCCTTCCTCTGAATACCTACCTAATAATTACATTTCTTCCACTATTCAGCAACTCTATCCACAAAAAAAGGAACTCCACAAATTTCACATTTTACTTCCTGAATACCTCTTGCAATTCTGTTAAATGGTGCATAGTTCTGATATCAATTTTAATTGTATGGGGAATCTTTACTCATGTTTGGATTCTAAATATGTGGCCTGGTCTTGTGCTTTCCACATTCGACAACCCTATTGTCGTTCAGTTAAAATTTCCAAAATAAACTGTTTACACATACCGCTGTTACAAAAATGATTGGGACACTTATTGGCCCATGAACCATCCTGCACACCCACTGGAAATAGCCCACTGGCATGTTGATCAGTAATCTTATCGATATAACCGCTTCTTAGCTGTGATTTACCACATCGACTTGGAGGTTAGCTGGTGCATGCTCTAAAAAGGTTTCACCCCAGCATCAAGCGATTGCTGACTTTAGTTTAGTATAGAGATGCAGCATGGAAAGAGGCCCTTTGGCCCATTGAATCCACACTGACCAATCACCCGCTCACACTAGTTCTATGTTATCCCACTTTCTGATTCACTCTTTAAACATGGGCAATTTGCAGAGGCCAATTAACCTACAAACCCGCACATCTTCGGGATGTGGGAGTAAACCCACAAAGTGACGGGGAAAATGTGCAGAGTCCACACAGACAGCACCTAAGGTCAGGGTAGATTATAGTCTCTGGTGCTGTGAGGCAGCGGATCTACCAGCTGCACCACTGTGCCACCCAACTTTAGCTCTGGATTATGTTGTCTTTTCTTAAATGTTTATCCCTCAGACATGTAAATTTCTTCAAGGAATTGTCAGCGTTTAATTGTCATGTGTACTGACAATGGAACAATGACATTCTTAACTGGCAGTGTCATGACAGGCCTGTAAACAAAATACTCATAGATAACTTACAATAAAAAATATCAAGAAATTCATAACTATAATACTAGTGCATAAAATCCCAATGTCCTTAGTGCAACAAAGTAGTCTATAGTTCATAGTATAGTTAGTGTTGTGTAGTGTTCATTAGCTGATGGTTGTTGGGATGAAGCTGTTCTTGAACCTGGAGTTCACTGTTTTCAGACTTCTGTCCCTTCTTCTCAATGGTAGGTGAAATCAGAGCATGGCCAGGGTGATGTGGGTGTTGTGAATGCTTTAATGATGCTGGCTGTCTTTGAGGCAGCATCTCCTATAGATCCCTTGAATGGCGAGGAGGTCAGTACATGTGATGGATCGGGCGGTGTCCTCCACATTCATAGCCAGGTCTCTAATTCTTTGTCCATTGTTTGTTTCAATTGCCATTGAGGACTCAGATTCAGCAACTCTATATTTCCTTATTAATCATTCCATTCTCATTTTGTTTCCACTTTATCCCATCACCATGCAATCTCCATGACTGATACTCTGCCCTCTCAATTACCAAGCTAAATCTTCTATTCCAAAATCTTTCCAATTTTCTTAGTACTAATCTAGGCGTCTCTCTCTGAGATCAGTCTAAACTTCTAAAGGGTTTGTTGAAAATATATATTACGATCATAAAAGTAACAAAGCCATATGTATCTTTTTTTTAGCCCAATGCATCATCTGAGGGTTATTAATATTTGTCATTCACATCCAGTTCAAGCTACTCAATAATAATACCCAAAGACTGTGCCAATGAGGTAGATGTCACTTTCCCGCTAATACCAAAATGACCATATAGTTGAGGATAATAAAATACCATCTATAATTTAATGATGTTTCATTATACCTTATTTTAGGTGATGCTCTTATCCTAATACAAGATTGCCACTGGGATATTTTATATGGATTTAAGTGAGAAGGGAGAGATTTAATGGGAAACTGAGGGGCAAATTCTTTGCACAAAGGGTGGTAGGTATATGGAATGCGCTGCCAGAGGAGGTAGTGGAGGCAGATAGTTTAAAATAAACATTTAGGCTGGTGCATGGATAGAATAGGTTTGGAGAGTGATGAGCCAAATGCAGGCAGGTGGGACTAATGTAGACCAGGCATGTTTGTCAGCGTGGGCACGTTGGGCACATTTCCATCCATGCTATATGACTCCTCCTTCAGATATCAGTTTATCTATTCATGTGTGTATATATTTATATAATGGTATATGGACACACTGATCTGTTTTTGTAATCAATGCCTACTATGTTCCATTGTCTAAAAAGGGGTCTAAGAGTAAACCTAGCAATTACAGACCTATTAGTTTGACGTCAGTGGTGGGCAAATTAATGGAAAGAATACTTAGAGATAATATATATAAGCATCTGGATAAACAGGGTCTGATTAGGAACAGTCAACATGGATTTGTGCCTGGAAGGTCATGTTTAACTAATCTTCTTGAATTTTTTGAAGATGTTACTCGGGAAATTGATGAGGGTAAAGCAGTGGATGTTGTGTATATGGACTTCAGTAAGGCCTTTGACAAGGTTCCTCATGGAAGGTTGGTTAAGAAGGTTCAATGGTTGGGTATTAATGGTGGAGTAGCAAGATGGATTCAACAGTGGCTGAATGGGAGATGCCAGAGAGTAATGGTGGATGGTTGTCTGTCAGGTTGGAGGCCAGTGACGAGTGGGGTGCCACAGGGATCTGTGTTGGGTCCACTGTTGTTTGTCATGTACATCAATGATCTGGACGATGGTGTGGTAAATTGGATTAGTAAGTATGCAGATGATACTAAGATAGGTGGGGTTGCGGGTAATGAAGAAGAGTTTCAAAGTCTACAGAGAGATTTATGCCAGTTGGAAGAGTGGGCTGAAAGATGGCAGATGGAGTTTAATGCTGATAAGTGTGAGGTGCTACATCTTGGCAGGACAAATCAAAATAGGACGTACATGGTAAATGGTAGGGAATTGAAGAATGTAGGTGAACAGAGGGATCTGGGAATAACTGTGCACAGTTCCATGAAAGTGGAATCTCATGTAGATAGGGTGGTAAAGAAAGCTTTTGGTGTGCTGGCCTTTATAAATCAGAGCATTGAGTATAGAAGTTGGGATGTAATGTTAAAATTGTACAAGGCATTGGTGAGGCCAATTCTGGAGTATGGTGTACAATTTTGGTCGCCTAATTATAGGAAGGATGTCAACAAAATAGAGAGAGTACAGAGGAGATTTACTAGAATGTTGCCTGGGTTTCAGCAACTAAGTTACAGAGAAAGGTTGAACAAGTTAGGGCTTTATTCTTTGGAGCGCAGAAGGTTAAGGGGGGACTTGATAGAGGTTTTTAAAATGATGAGAGGGATAGACAGAGTTGACGTGGAAAAGCTTTTCCCACTGAGAGTAGGGAAGATTCAAACAAGGGGACATGACTTGAGAATTAAGGGACTGAAGTTTAGGGGTAACATGAGGGGGAACTTCTTTACTCAGAGAGTGGTAGCTGTGTGGAATGAGCTTCCAGTGAAGGTGGTGGAGGCAGGTTCGTTTTTATCATTTAAAAATAAATTGGATAGTTATATGGATGGGAAAGGAATGGAGGGTTATGGTCTGAGCGCAGGTATATGGGACTAGGGGAGATTATGTGTTCGGCATGGACTAGAGGGGTCGAGATGGCCTGTTTCCGTGCTGTAATTGTTATATGGTTATATGGTTATATGGTTATGTTCTGTTGTGCTGAAGCAAAGCAAGAATTTCATTGTCCTATCTGGGTCACATGACAATAAACTCACTTGAACTTGAACTTGATTAACTTCCTGTACTTGAGCTTAAATTCTATTTGTGATGCAGCTTTGTATTTGTGCGAAGTGTTGATTATCATTCTCTCTTAATCTCAAGCTCTGTTAACTCCCCAGACCCTATCCTATGCCATTCCCTTGGCCTTGGCACCTCATGTTTTAAAACCAATTAAAAATTAAATGAAGATCAAAAATGGCTGAAAGGATTCACATAAAACACTTTAAACTTTTAAATAATTAAAAGCAATAAATCAAACATAAATAATTTAAAATAATGTAATGTCTTATGAAACTGGTAATTCTTGTACCATCTGGCCTAGTGATGATCAGAGAGCAGACTCCCCACATATACATATTCTAATATCTCGGCAGATTCCTGATTCACCTTTGGACTCCATACAAAACAGCCAACAAAATTCTTGCCATTGATTTTCCCAGTGTATGTCCCTACATAAATTGATAATGTTCCTATGAAATACTTTAGAGTAATTACTGCATTAAACGTGGTACTGTTGAAGCAATCATTGTGGAGAAAAAATAAAGTAAAATTGGCACATGAAGCGATGAATAGCCAAAAAATTTATTGTGCAGGTACAGCAAATAATTTATAGCTCGAAAGTCAGCTGCAAACCAATTTGTAGCACAATTGGTGAATTTTTGTGAAAGCATTGATAAAAAACATAAAATGTTGTCAGTAATTTATGTCCAACCATGCAATGTGCAGCCAGATGAACATCTCAGCTGTGAGTATGATACTCAACTGATTGTCATAACAGATTGGGTTAATCAATATTGCTTCACTGCCAATACCATTCAAAATCACCGATAAAAGAACAAAACAATTATGAAATAAGATCCTCAAGCATGATCTTCTTTTCAACTTTGAAGGTGATAAAATAAAATGATCCAAGTGTCTCTGAAAAACATTGCCAATAAAACCCTGCAAGTCACAGAATCTTTAAAAAAAAAATAAGGGCCAAGTTTGGTGATTTTTAAGACAGCCTCAAAGAAGGAAAGAGAAGCTAAAGGAGAGAGCTTTAAATATGGAACTTCAGAGTTTTATGTCCAAGCCATTGAACGCGTAGTTGGCAACCATGGCCAAACCTGTAGAAAGATTATATCTAACTCGCTAAATGAATTAAAAAATAGCAATTTCTATTGCAGTATGTTATGTGGAATCAAAAGGTTTTTTCTTGTGTTTTAAAATAGATTTTGAGCTGAAGGAAATGAATTGACTTTCTTTCTCTGAACTCCAGTTGTCTATCTGTCAAACAGTCACTACCCAAGGACAATCATAGTTTCATGAAGTTTCTCAGTTTCATGTTTCCAGGGGTAGATTCTGTATATATTCACTTTATCTAAACTAATCATGATGTTAAGCCTTTAAGGTCACCCCAAGCATCCGATGTTCCAGGGGGAAAAAATATCCCACTTTTATAACTCGAACACTGCTGACTCAGTAAGATCTACACAAATCCTTTTGCAGCCTTTCTAGATTAATACAATCTTCCTGATTGCAGAGTAACCAGAGCTGTGTGCAGTGCTCCAATTGTAACCTAAGCAATACCTTGTACAGTTGTAATAATGTCCCACCTCCTGTACACAATACCTTCAACCAATAAAACCAAGTGTCATCACCTTCATAGGAGAATGTACCTGCAGGTCTAGATGTGGTCTTTCTGTTCTGCAACACTTCCCTACCTTTTACTCTGTAAGTGCTGGCTTTGTTCTATCACAATGCAACATATTTATCTGAATTAAACTCCACCTGCCATTCTGTGGTCTCTGCTGCCAATACACAAGCTATGAGAGTTGACAGAGGTGGGGGATGGTAGAAGAAGAAATGTTATTTAAACATTGCCTTTAGTGGTGAGTGCAAAGAGGGAGAGGTGAGGGAGGGAGTGACTGAGGGTAGGGAAAAGGAGAGGGACGGAGAGGTGACAGAGACAAATGGATCACCCATACTAGCGCTCCAGAAAGCCCCCCCCCCCCCCCAAACTGGCCACCAATATTGGAAATGGTGGAGAGGTGGAAATATTGCGTTGGGGGACATGCTCTGTTTAACTGTATTTGCCTCGACCTTCTCAACTGCCTCACTCCTGCAATAGACACAATGGTGGGTATCTCAGTGGGTCAGGCTGCATCTTTGGAGGAAAGGAATATGTGACAATTCGGGTTGTGACCCTTTAGACTCCCTCACTCCTGTTTTGGGTCCCATATCCCTGCCAGACTAGTTTAAATGACCTTCAAAGTTTGAATATTTGAGTGGTTTGCAGAAAAGTTACAAAATAGAGAGCTGCAAGAGCATGAAGAGATTTGAAGGGGAGGATGAAAATTATTATTGAGCATTGCTCATGCATCACTTTTAAATTAATAACATTAACACATTCTGAAAGTCCCAATTTATTTTTTAACATGTTTTACTTTCACTTGAAAGCTGATGCATTAAACTTTTTCAAATTAGCCTGCTAGGTTTTCTCACTAGCATTTTTGACTCACTGTTGGGCCTGTCCTATTTAGGCGCTTTTTCAGCGGGCTGCCGGCGACTGTCAAGTTGCCGGCAGTTGCCTGAAAAACTGGCAACTGGAACGGCGACTTTCAGAGTGGAACGAACACACACACACACATATACACACACACACACACACACACACACACCCCCCCCACCCCCCCCCCCCCCCCCCCACCCAGTCGACGCTAATTTTTCAACATGTTGAAAAATTCACAGCAACCATAATGAGGCCGCGACTAGTTCCCAGAATGCGGGAACTCTTCGCGACCATGAAGGCGACTCCCCGGCAACTACCCGCGAACATATGGCAACTGCATTCTCTCCTGCAGTCGCCTGAAAATCGCCTAAGTGGGACAGGCCCATGTGGAAATAATAAATGTACCAGTTAACAGATGATCCCAAGCCATTTATAGAATAGAATAGAATAGTTTCTTTATTGTCATTGTAACATGAACCATGTACAACGAAATTGTGTATATTGTGTATAATTGTGCAAGTGCACAGTCCAGAGCAGACACTGGGAGTGACAAAGAAAATTATTGGGCTGCAATAATGACTGGTGTAGTGACGGCAGTCTGAACTACAATTGGTGACGTTTGAAGATATTTTAGTCGGGCTTTAGAAGACCTCTCCCTCCCAAAATGCCTAAAGAAGCCCAATTTCAATACTGTGCTTGGTTGGATCTTTGTCAAGTCTGTTACTTAGCAGCCACTGGTGTGGGTTAATCGGTGGTTAACTTTATGGCCTTGGTATGTTAATTGGATCACCACCTGTCACATCTGAGAGCCTCATTAATAGCCTGATGTGTGTGAGTAAAAATTTAAATGGGACAGAAATGGAGTCAGGTTCTTGATCCCGATATTTAAAAGCAAGGCCTCTGTCTCGATGAATAATGGAAACCTACCTAACAAGGAGAAGATTATTTGTCTTTCTGATAAGGTGAAAGTAATTCCAGTGCTGAGTCGACTGAACATTCTTCAAAGTTAAATTGCTCAATGGTTTGATTTATCATAGCTGAAGGTGTATCACAGTTAAAAGCAAAGGGGAAAAAATGCAGACTCTAAAAAGAATGGAAGGATGCATTAGTGGAAATGTCTCCATTGCATTTGTTTGAGAATGTATATGCAATTGACATTCTGGTAAATGGACTGCTTATCCAGTTGAAAACTAATAAAAGAAAGGGACTCAAGTTTTCAGCCAAGCGTAACAAGTGCACCATTTTAGCAAATCTCATCGGAAATTGTTTTCCTAAAATTTACAACCATTATTAGTTTTTCTTTTTTGGAGCAATCATGTGTAGAACTTTGTCCTTTAAAATAGAATCTGCTGCAGACACTTCCTAAAAAAATTACACAAGTTATTGTGCAGTAACTTTGCTTTGAAAGCATTATATTTTTCATTGTTGCATGATTCTTTTACCATGAAGTGATAACTTCCTGAAAAAGCAAGAACTGTATAAAAAAACACGTATAACTGGGTAACAGACGACACAAAAGATGACAAAAGTGTTTAAAGGAATGAACAAATCAAAAAAAAACTGTACTAATTCTGCAGAAATGTAGTTCTTATCTAAACTTCAAACTGATTTTAACGTCTTCCAATATATCAAGGATTCAGCCAGCTGTCGGAGCCCAATTGCACCATCCTGTTCCAGATGGAGGCTAACTGATCTGTGAAGACAGCACCGTGGCACCAAACAACAGTGCTGGATTAACTCAGCAGGTCAGGCAGCATCTCTGGAGAACATGAATGGTTCTATCCATATTTTCCAGAGATGCTGCCTGACCTGCTGAGTTACTCCAGCAATTTGTGTTGTTTTGTGTATTACCCAGCATCTTCTATTCTTTGTTTCAATAGACACTGGAAATATATTGCTATTGTCGGGTAAATCAGGGAATTCCAGTCCCAGCAGCATTGTGAAGCACCTTGCTAAGAAGGATTGCTGTAGATCATCACCTTTTTAAATTGCAATTATTGATGGGCAGTTAATGGTGTTTGTTTGTTTTTCTCAAGGCTCTCGCATGCCTGCATCAAAAAAAAAAAAAATAATGGGAAATTATCTCAAATTATGGATAGGAAAGGTTTAGAGGGATATATATATGGGTCAACATGGGCAGGTGAAATGTGTGGATTAGCATCTTACTCGACCTCCAGTATAAATTCCATTTGGAATATTTTGGAGGACCAAGAACCAAGACCAAAGGGCCTGTTTCCATGCTGTATGACTAATATACAAGGGAACAAATTTTGCTATAGTTTTGCAGGGTTCTGGCATAATTCAATTGGAATTCTGTGCAGTTTTGTTTATGGAAGTTAAATTGGGTTTGAAAGACCTGTTGTACAAGCTCAGCAGAATGACTAATGAGGACACTCCAGGCCCATTCCTGGTTCCACACACATGGCCCATTTTTAATGATCACAAACATTGAGAGATTGTTTGTTTAGCGAAACAGCATGGAAATGGGTCCTTCAGCCAACTGAGTCCACATGACAAACAATCACGAGTTCTATGTGGTCCCACTTTTACAACCTACACTCGGGGCAATTTACAGAAGCCAATTAACAAATAAACTTGCACATCTTTGGAATATGGGTGCAAATTGTAGCACCTAGAGAGAACCCATGAGGTCACGGAGAATGTACAAACTCCGGGCAGACAGCATCAGTCATCAGGATTGAACCCTGGTCTCCGACACTGTGAGGCAACAGCTCGACCTCTGCAGTGCTGGGCCAAGTATGATCGAGGTAGATATCGAAAGTCGAGTCTTTCTGAAGATTAGTTGGAAAACATTTCATTACACAAAGGATTGCTATGAATTCTTGAAAAAGCAATAAATATGATTACACAGTTTTCGCAAGTCCGTGAGGTAAGATAGTTTCTTAAGGCACAGCAGATTATAGTTTCAGCTGTTTTTTATTTTCCCCACTGATTCCTATATGCCCCACTGCCAATTGTATTGTAGTCTCGTGTACCGTGGATACTTTTGTGTTTAGTACATTGTCACGTGTGCCGATATAAAGTGAAAAAAAAAATTATTGCATGCTATCCAATCAGCAGAAAGTCTATACATGATTACAACCAAGCCGTCCAGTGTACGGGAACAGGATAAAGGTAATAACATTTCATACAGGTCATGGGAACTTCAAACTAAATTGATTTTTTGCTTTCCAATAGCAAGCGACTCGTATGTAATTGCATTATATATAGCATCTTTCAGTTGGAAGTTGTGAGCAATGAAGTAAACAAACTTTGCTAAATTGAGGAAAATTTGGAGATTAAGGGCTGAAATCAGCACTTTTGACTGGACCTGCATCAGCAGAAGAAGATGTATATGATGCTCAAATTCAAGCTGGTTATTTTGGAAGCAACAGCATAAATGATGGGTTTATGAGTCATTCAGTTCACATATAAAGCACGTGAAGATGTTTTGTAGGATAAATAATGTAGGAAAAATTGATGACAAAAGTCAAAATACACCTGCACAAAATAATGCTTTAAGAGAGCATAAGAAAGCTATTTTTCTAACTGTAATACATACAGCAAGTAAGCTGTTTAAGAAAGAACTGCAGATGCTGGAAAAATCGAACGTAGACAAAAATGTTGGAGGAACTCAGCGGGTGAGGCAGCATCTATGGAGAGAAGGAACAGGCTGAAGAAGGGTCGCGACCAGAAACCTCGCCTATTCCTTCTCTACATAGATGCTGACTCACCCACTGAGTTCCTCCAGCATTTTTGTCTACCAGCAAGTAAGCTAATCTGTTTTGTGTGCAATAGAAAGCAAAGGATGCCCCAATGATGCACAAAAGATGCAAGATTATTCTTTTCAATCCTAAATAATTATAATTAGTGGTTTAATCCCTCTGTGTATGTGTGGTGTTTACCTATTCTCCCTTTGACCAAATGGATTTTGACTGAATGTTCTAGTTTCCTGGTGTATCTGCTAGAATAATTAGTGCAAGGAAATGGCAACAGATGAAAGAGAATCAAAGGTCATGTGAAGGAATAAGAGGCAGGACTGCAGAGGAGAAGTAAATGACACTGTCGTGACTTCTATGCTGGGAGGAAGCATAGGCACAATAGCCTGAATGGCATCCTCTGCCATAACAATAGTTTGTAAGGTATTCTGATTTGTTACAAGCTTGGAATTTGAAATATAAGAAAGTCTATTATCACACTGAGATTTGGCTCAATACTAAGGGTTTATGCTTTTTAATCTTGTGCACCATGGTAGAATTGTTTGTGGTTCCATTAATGAGCAAATTCATTTTGCATCATTAAACAATAGCATCTCACATGAATATTGTTTGCTAGATTGTGATAGCAATGGAAATGTCATCAAAGAATGCTGAAGAATTTGTCAAATACATGGTACAAATATGACATTAGTTTATAGTCATAGAGCAGCAGCAAAGTTACAAAGCAGAATCTATAATGCAGTTATGTTGATGTTGCTGTTATAGATGTAAGTGAAACCATCAACCATATGTTCGTCAGTTTTAAACTGCAAAATGCTTCATCCAAAAAGGAACATTTTCTTAGCATGAAATTTTAAATCAAGGCAGTAAATCATTCTCACCCCTGAATGCCGAGAGGTGAGCTTTCATCGCAGAATAGTACGTTTTTTCACAGCATAACACCAAGGAAAGAAACTCTACACAATCTTGGGAACAATGGAGTATTTTGCTCAAGTAATAATTAAGCCACAGTAGAAGTAGTGAAAGTTGAACATGTTTTAGATACTGGAATAGTTAAATGGTCAGTGTATTGACATGAGCCCTGCTACAAAGTTATAGGTAAGGATAATTTAATCAGTTCTTCCAAATATAATTAATAAAAAGACCGATGAATATGAAACATTCAGGTTAAGTATTGAAAACTTTGGAGCAGAAATGTTTAATGAGGCACAATAAAGTATACTGGAGACTTTGGCGCTTGATTGGCATATATTCAATTCATATTCCTGTTGGAAGTTATTACAATTAATACTCCAACACACTTTCAATTCATAATTTATTATATGACTACAGTTTACCTAACTGATACAATAACATTTAAAAGGAGTGAGGGAAATTGGGCACTGTTCCAAGGGAATGTGGGAAACAGTAACTAATGAATTAAGGAAAAATGGAGAAGAATTTGATGACTTTCTGGGGAGAGAGTGAAAGCAGAACTAGCTAAATTTCAAGAGACTGATGGAACTGGGACCTTAATGTGTGGGAAATGACATTGGGGAGCGTTAAAGAGAATCACAGTCAGCCTGACGCAGAACCATTTGGATTTCCAAACAAATGGATTGCAGACTATCGGGTGTTACTAATTATCTAATTATCTACAATTACCAATGTTGGAGTTTATGGTATTAAAATCAACAGTTATGTGAAGAAATGAAGCAAGAATGGAAAGTATTTTCAGATGGATGCTTCAAAATAAAATGTAGATATACTATTGGGGAAACTACATGAAAATTATTTAAGGACATTGAAGCATGTATCACATCTTAAGGTGCATAATGTTGGAAAGCAGGTGCAAAAGCGTTACATGCAGGAGAGCAACAATCTGATTGAATAATACCTGAACAATGAATGTATTCTCAACATCAGTAAGAATGTGGAGCTGATTGACTTCAAGAAGGGAAAACCAAGAACTATGGTGGTAATGGAAGGACTCAACAGCTTCAATTTCATAGTTGAATTTGTCTGATCAGTTCTGTGCCCATTACTTAGATTAGATTAGATTAGATTTGTTTATTGTCATTCAGACCTTTTGGTCTGAACAAAATTTTGTTTCCCTGCAGTCATACATATAATTTAAAAAATGACAAAAACACACAATCAACACAAATTTAACATCCACCACGGTGAGTTCACCAAACACCTCCTCACTGTGGTGGAAGGCAAAATCTTAAAGTCTCTGTCTCTTCCCTCTTTGTTCTCCCTCTGCGCCGAGGCGACGGTTCAAACTCCGCGGGTGGTCGCTGCAGCCGCCACAGCTCCGAGGCCGTCGGGTCTCCGCTGCCGCTGCCTCCGCTGCCGCTGCCTCCGCCACAGCTTCGGGGCCGAGTCGGGTCTCCGCTGCCGCTGCCTCCGCCACAGCTTCGTTGAAGCGGACTACATTGATACAGTCACAAAGAAATCTCATTATAGCCATTAGTTCCTGATAATTTGAAGAGATGTGGCATTTTGATGAAAACTCTATAAAACTTTTGCAAGTGTACATTGAAGACCAGACAGACTGGTTGGAAGCAAATTTAAAGACAAGGAAGCCTGATGCATAGAAGACCATGTATAGAGTCATGTGGCCATGAGTGTTCTCCAGAAGGTTTTCTGATGGAAAATTTTGAATAACATTGTTGGATTCTTTGAATTGGTTCAAGTAGTGACGCGTATCTTAAATCAAGTTGTGAATTAAACAGCTATGACACAAATTATTTTAGAAAATCATATATATTCGGAAAACATGTAAATTGCTTAAAGCTTCAACTAATGTGAATAAATAAATTTGTTGTATGGGAAGATGAAAGCAGTGTAATGTTTGATGTGTATGATGCATGAGTGAAATAAAGATGCATAAAGCATTGTAAATCTGCATCCAGTATTCTCCATATTGTCTGCATTGGAACATGTTTAACCATGTATGAATACACACACAATGGGGGGTAATGCATTTGTGTAGATCAATAAATGGTTTGGAGATTGTGAATAGTGAAATGATGTAAGGATTGTTCTGGGTCCCGAGCTGTTTACAATCCTATTCAACGATCTTGATAAGGAGTTTGCAGAATTCCCATCAATTGGGTGATAATGTGACGAGGAGAGTGCCTAAGGGAATATCAGTAAATGAGCGAAGTTATGGCAATGGAATATAATGTGAAAAAATGAGGAGTCTTTGGCTTCATTTGAAAAATATTGAACATAAATGTTGAAAGATTGAAAATTATTAATTTTAGTGGTCAGTGAAACCTGTGTCCGGCAACGAATCATTGCATACCAACTGCAAGAAATTAGAAAGCCAAATAATTTATTACCAGTGGATTTGAGTGTAAATAATAATAATAATAATAATATATCTTTTATTGTCATTGCACGTCAGTGCAACGAGATTTAGTGTGCAGCTCCACTGATGTACAAGAAAGGTAAATAAATACAATACATAAATAAACAAGCTGAATTGATTGACGTGACCATCTGAGGGAGACTGTCCAAAGGGGGTGGGTGGGGGGGGGGCACTCATTAGGGCCGGTTCAGAGCCGCTATAGCTCTTGGGATAAAACTGTTCCTGAGTCTGGAGGTTCGGGCGTAGAAGGCCTTGTAACGTCTGCTGGAGGGAAGTAGTTGAAACAGACCGTGGCAGGGGTGTGATGAGTCCTTATGGATGCTGAGGGCCTTCCTGAGGCACCGCGTGTGGTAGATGCCCTCCAAGGCTGGTAGCTCTGTCCCGATGATCCGCTGCGTAAAGATATTGTACTATTATACAAGGGCCTGATGAGACAATAACTAAAGAGAGAGAAAACAGGGAATTATAGACCAGTTAGCCTGACATTTGTAGTGGGGAAGATGCTGGCGTCAATTATAAATGATGAAATAGCAGCACATTTGGATAGCAGTTGCAGGATCGGCCCAAGTCTGCATGGATTTACAAAGGAGAAATCATGCTTGACTAATCTTCTGGAATTTTTTGAGGATGTAACTGGGAAAATTGCCACGGGAGAGCAAGTGGATGTAGTGTACCTGGACTTTCAGAAAACATTTGTAAAGGTCCTACATAGGAGATTAGTGGGCAAAATGAGAGCACAAAGTGTTGGGGGTAGGGTGCTGACATGGATAGAAAATTGGTTGGCACAGGAAACAAAGAGTAGGGATTAACGGGTCCCTTTCAGAATGGCAGGCAGTGACTAGTAGGGTACCGCAAGGCTCGGTGCTGGGACCGCAGCTATTTTCAATATATATTAATGATTTAGATGAAGGGATTACACGTAGCATTAGCAAATTTGCTGGTGACACAAAGCTGGGTGGCAGTGTGAACTGTGAGGAGGATGCTATGAGGATGCAGGTGACTTGGACAGGTTGGGTGAGTGGGAAGATGCATGGCAGATGTAGTTTAATGTGAATAAATGTGAGGTTATCCACTTTGGTGGTAAAAACAGGAAGGCAGATTATTATCTTAATAGGGTCAAGTTTGGAAAAAGGGAAGTACTATGGGATCTGGGGGTCCTTGTTCATCAGTCACTGAAAGTAAGCATGAAGGTACAGCAGGCAGTGAGGAAAGCGAAGGGCATGTTGGCCTTCTTAACAAGAGGAGTTGAGTACAGGAGCAAAAATGGTAATGCTGCAGTTGTACAGGGCCCTAGTGGGACTATAACTGGAGTATTGTGTGCAGTTTTGGTCTCCAAATTTGAGGAAGGACATTCTTGCTATTGAGGGAGGTTCACAAGGTTAATTCCCAGGATGGCGGGACTGTCATATGTTGATAGAATGGAGCGGTTGGGCTTGTATACTCTGGAATTTAGAAGGATGTGAAGGGATCTTATTGAAACATGTAAGATTATTAAGGGTTGGACACGCTAGAGGCAGGAAACAAGTTCCCGATTTTGGGGGAGTACAGAACCAGGGGCCACAGTTTAAGGATAAGGGGTAAGTGATTTGGAACGGAGATGAGGAAATACTCTTTCACACCGAGAGTTGAGTCTGTGGAATTCTCTGCCTCAGAGGGCAGTGGAGGCCGGTTTTCTGGATGCTTTCAAGAAAGAGTTAGATAGAGCTCTTAAAGATAGCAGAGTCAAGGGATATGGGGAGAGGGCAGTAACGGGGTACCGATTGTGGATGATCAGCCATGATCACATTGGATGGCGGTGCTGGCTCGAAGGATCGAATGGCCTACTCCAGCATCTATTGCCTATTGTCTATTGCACAGGAAATAAAAATTAGACTCATCTCAGAGCACTGATTACTTGCCATTGAATACCAGTGCCCGAGTCCAGTCATTTTCATGTGTCACTTGTACAGCAGTCTTGGATGGATAATCCCTTGTATATTAAGTTCCTGTATTTCACTTCCACGCTTTTTCAATATGAATTGTGTCATGTAGTGCAAGTTAATGTGCATTGTATGATACAATTTCTAGAGCTTGATATTCTGCATTTTAATGTATATATTACAATGAAGCAAATGGGTTTTCTGCATCTTCAGTTATGTCTATCCACTGGGTGACCACCAAGAAAGGGAGTTGGCAGAAAATGCCCATTCCCCTTGACAAGTATACTCCTTGAGATACTATTGTAGGGGAAGTCCGGTCAGGGAAGTGGAGCTTGTACGAGGAGTAAAGAGAAGCAGACAAACCGAAGGATGAATTTCAAATTGTTGATTGTCGTAATGCCTGTGTTAAACTACTAAATGATCAAAGTATGGGAACAGATCATATTTTTGTGAAGATTTAGCATTCTTGGCTAAATTTGGACTGGATAATCGACTGCTCTGTAGATATATTTTCAAAAACAATAAGCATGGAAGAATTTTGTATTTTTCAGAGCCCATAACTTCACAAACATACTTGGCTTACCGTTGTTTTTAATTGCTTTCTTCTGCCCCTTTGATTGCAGACCACAAAACATGTGGACCAGCTGAATTTCTTTGCCATGACCATGTGACTTGCATCTCACTGAACTGGCTCTGTGATGGTGAACCAGATTGTCCAGATGATTCAGACGAGTCACTTGATCAGTGTAAGTGAACCTTTATATTTGACTAAGATTGCTACAAACTTCAATGACACTTAAACATGTAAATGTTATTTCAATTTTGTTTCTGTAGTCCTGTGTTTAAAAATGCAAATCAGAGGAGTTCATTGAAATATATTTCCAGTTTCATATTTGCTAATGGTTTAGTTAGAATGAAAGCTGCGTGTAATTTCACAAAGAAAATATGAAGTTTCAAATTGAAGTCTCAATCGCAACTATTTTCTCGTCATATTTTCAAACCATTAATCTTGAGTATTTAGCACCCATCTGTCTAATAATGATTGGTTTGATTTGGTTCCTTTGTTGTGGTGTGAATATTCTTTTAATTTTTATTGTGCTTTTAATTAACTGCAGGCCCACTCAATACGTACATTACAAACTTTTGTCTTCAGTAATAACATGAATATAATTGAGATTTAGTATACTTTCAAATAACAAACAATAGTTATGCTTTAGGTTTGAACTTAATTGAATTGACATTATTAAACTTGTTATGAGGTGGCTTGATCGAAGTTGATGGCTGGAGGTTTGGACAAGTTTTACAGTATAAAGTGTATTTTGAGGTTTTGAAATTAATCAAATGCAAATGCTTTCAAGGACCATTATGGACAATTATGAATTTAAAAAGTGTAATACGTTTTGGCACGTGAAACTCTCCAAAATTCACTGAAATTCAATGATTCAATGCTACTTGTACAGTGAAATGCTTTGATACTACCATGATTACCTCATCATTGTATAATTTTCTTAAATTTCCAATCGGCTCACTGTGCATCCATTCAAATGCTGGAAGTGAGTTACTCAGATAACCAGAGAACCAGTCTCTGCCTGGGTTGGCACACTTCTATTTTAGAAGGGAGAAAAAAAATCATCCCTGCTTCCCTCTCTTTTCACTTCCTGTTCGAACAAAATATTTCATCAAAATTCATTGTAATCTGACTGAAAATATTTCACTTGTGTATTTTTGTCAGTTAATAAATATCTTTGTGATATGAATGATAAATCTAATAAGTAAAAGCATTTGTTTAATATATATTTAAACTAAACTAATTGAATAATTTATTATAATCTGTATTCAATTAATGCTCATGGGAGAATTTAAGTTATGTATTAATAATCATTTCAGTAGTGATAGTCAATTGCAACAGTGATATTGACAAAAATTGTACACGGAAAGCTGCTTTGAAAGGCATTAAAGCAAAAGAATGCATAATGTATCTGGACATTTAATCATTGAAAATATTTGACTATATTTGTTATAATAGCCATACTTGCATGCCTGAGAGACATTTGAATATGGAAATATTCTTTCAGTGCATTGTAGTGTAGAAACAGAAATAGACTATTTCCTCCATTCAGTGAACCTTGGAACAGTTGCCCACTACTGTTAAATTCACATGGTTAATACAAAAATAATAATCTTGGATATGAACATTTGTGTCCTTTTGTCATCCTCCTTAATCAATGAAATTCCAGCAAGTGTGAGACAAGAAACTTGAAATACAAGTTAACAAAAATGAATGCGTAAATAAGTAAATAGATAAACAAATTAATGGAAACAATTAATAGATAAACAAATAAAGGTAATTCAAATGTAGGAGTGTGAATGGGCCAAGTTAATATGGATCTATACATAGATAATCATTATGTAAAAGTTGTTAATTGTTTGAGGTTGTATCTTGCTGGAGAGAAGGGTTGTTCAGTTGTGTGTACACAAAATTGCTGGAGGAACTCAGCGGGTGCAGCAGCATCTATGGAGCGAAGGAAATAGGCGACGTTTCGGGCCGAAACCCTTCTTCAGACTTATTTTGTTCAGTTGTGTTTTGCTTTTCGGAAGCCTTTGATAAAGTGCAACACGAGACTACAAAATAAAGTTTGCGCCATTGTATGGATTAAGACTTGATTAACACAAGGAGAGTCGGAATAAATAGTTGTGTATGGGTTGAGAGGCTGTGACCAGTAAGGTTCTGTGCAGAGGGGCTTCAGACAGTTCTCATGAAAGGGTAAGGACATGGCAGGTGGAGTCATTAGGTCATAAGGAATAGGTGTAGAATTAGGCTATTTGGCCTATCAGCCTCTCCTTCCTAACCCCATTCTCCTGTCTTCTCCCCAAAACCTCTGACATCAGTACTAATCTAGAATAGACAATAGGTGCAGAAGTAGGCCATTCGGCCCTTCGAGCCAGCACCACCATTCACTGTAATCATGGCTGATCAAGACAATAGGTGCAGAAGTAGGCCATTCGACCCTTCGAGCCAGCACCACCATTCACTGTAATCATGGCTGATCATCCACAATCAATACCCCGTTCCTGCCTTCTCCCCATATCCCCTGACTTTAAGAGCTCTATCTAACTCTCTCTTGAAAGCATCCAGAGAATTGGTCTCCACTGCTTTCTGAGGCACAAATTTCCACAGATTCACAACCCTCTGTGTGAAAAAAGTTTTTCCTCAATCCCGTTATAAATGGCTTACCCCTTATTATTAAACTGTGGTCCCTGGTTCTGGACACCCCCAACATAAGGAACATGTTTCCTGCCTCTAGCATGTCCAAACCCCTAATAATCTTATGTTTCAATAAGACCGTTCTCATCCTTCTAAATTCCAGAGTATACAAGCCCAGATCTTATCAAATGTTACATCCACTGGCTCTCCATTGTCCATTTTCCTAGTTACATCCTCAAAGGATTCCAGCAGATTAGTCAAGCATTGTTTCCCTTTTGTAAATCCATGCTGACTCGGACCGATCCTGTTACTTCTATCAAAATGTGCCGCTATTTCATCTTTTATAATTGACTCCAGCATGTTCCCCACCACCAATGTCAGGCTAACTAGTCTATTATTCCCTGTTTTCTCTCTCCCACCTTTCTTAAAAAGTGGGATAACATTAGCTACCCTCCAAACACAGGAACTGATCCTGAATCTTTTGAACATTGGGAAATGATCACCAATGCATCCACGATTTCTAGCCACTTCCTTGAGTACCCAGGGATGCCAACCATCAGGCCCTGGGAATTTATCAGTCCCATCAGTCTACCCAACACAATTTCCTGACTAATGTGAATTTCCTTCAGTTCCTCCGGCACCCTAGATCCTCTGACCATTAGTCCATCAGGGAGATTATTTGTGTCTTCCTTAGTGAAGACAGATCCAAAGTCCCAATTCAACTCGTCTGCCATTTCCTTGTTCCCAATAATAAATTCATCTGTTTCAGTCTTCAAGGGTCCAACTTTGGTCTTAGCTAATTTTTTCCTCTTCACATACCTAAAGAAGCTTTTACTATCCTCCTTTATATTCTTGGCTAGCTTACCTTTGTACCGCGTCTTTTCTCCCCGTATTGCCTTTTTAGTTACCTTCTGTTGCTCTTTAAAAGTTTCACAATCCTCCGGCTTCCCACTCATCTTTGCTATGTTATATTTCTTCTCTTTTATTTTTATACTGTCCCTGACTTCCCTTGTCAGCCACGGTAGCCCCTTATTACCCTTGGAATCTCTTTTCCTCTTTTGAATGAACTGATCCTGCACCTTCTGAATTATTCCCAGAAATACCTGCCATTGTTGTTCTCCTATCATCCCTACTAGGGAATCATTCCAATAAACTTTGGCCAGCTCCTCCCTCATGGCTCCATAGTCCCCTTTGTTCAATTGTAATGCTGACACTTCCAAATTTCACTTCTCAAATTGTAGATTAAAAATCATATTATGGTCACTACCTTCTACCTGCACTAGGGCTCTGCATTGATGGCAGCCTCTACCTACAGTCTGTCCGTCTTTTCTATCTTTTTTTTATTTTAGTCTGTCTTAACATTATGTTCTGGAGGTTTCTTAAGTTTTTCTATGTGGGGGAGGTGGGTAGGGTAAGGGGGAAACCGTTTCCCAGTCACTACCTGGCAAGGATGCGACTATTCTCCGAGTCGCGGCCTCGCCCCCCCTACTCGCAGCCTACCAACTCGATTGGAGCGTCCTTTCCTGCCGGGGACCGGGAACCAGACCGGAGCTTCAGCAGCAGTGGCGCAGCGCCGGATTCATCGCGGAGCGGGCAATGCCTACCTGGATTGCCGTTTGAAGCTCCGGAGCGTTGGGCTTGCTGCTTCAACATCGCGGAGCTGTGGTTCTTGAGCTTCCAGCGTGGGTGGTGTTGACTTCAACATCGCGGAGTCTTGGGATCCCTTTGCCGAGGGCTGACATGAATCTCTGCCCAATGCGGCCTGTGGACTTCAGGAGTCATGGACTCCGGTCGGAAGTGGCCGATTCGGAGCTCCAAACCACTGAGGTGTTCTTCCGTTCCGACATCGGAGTTCCATGATCCCGGCGAGCGGGCCTGAACATCGGGCCACCCGTAGCGGCGACTGCGGAGTGCTCAGGAGGCCCCGACCACGGGTGAACATCAAAGAACATCAGAGGAAGATGACTGAACTTTGGTGCCTTCTTTCACAGTGGGAAACTTTGATTCTTCTGTGTGGGGATGTTTTATGTTGGAGTCTATCGTGTATTGTGTTCTTTTTTATTCGTATGGCTGTATGGTGACCACGCATTTCATGGTACCAATTGGTACATATGACAAATAAATGTATCTTGTGCCTCTCTTGTATCTCCAATAGCTCCTTTACCTCGAGTTCCCTTATCAAACCAGGTTCATTACATGATACTAAATCCAGAATTGCCTTCTCCCTGGCAGGCTCCAGTACAAGCTGCTCTAAGAATCCATCACGGATGCAGTCCACAAACACACTTTCTTGGGGTCCAGCACCAAGCTGATTTTTCCAGTCAACCTGCATGTTGAAATCTCCCATAACAACTGTAGCATTGCCTTTAACATGGCAATTTTAACTCTTGATTCAACGCACCCTATATCCAAGCTACTGTTTTGGGGCCTGTATATAACTCCCATTAGGGTCTTTTTACCCTTGCAATTCATCTGTTTTACCCATATACTGATTCTATGTCACCCCTTGCAAGGGCCTGAATTTCATTCCTCACAGAGCTACCCCACCCCTTCTGCCCACCTGTCTGTCTTTTCGATAGAACGTATACCCTTGAATGTTCAGTTCCCACCCCTGGTCCTCTTGCAGCCATGTCTCTGTAATTCTCACAACATCATACTTGCCAATTTCTAACTGAGCCTCAAGCTCATCCACTTTATTTCTTATACTTCGCGCATTCATATACAACACTTTAACTTCTGTATTCATCTCACACTGATCACTATTGGCCCTGACCTTACTCTCTTATCGTTTCTCGAACTTTATCTCTGTCTGTCTGTCTGTCTGTCTGTCTGTCTGTCTGTCTGTCTGTCTATCTCTGCCTTAAAAATATCTACTGATATTTTTATTATATATCCACTGATATCCACGGTGCAAATGTTGAATGATGTAACATCTAATTTATAGGAATATAGAAAGGGTCAGTATTTTTAGGTAGAAGGACTAAAAGGTGTTGTTATTTCATGGTGAACTGCATGGTCCCATTGTAAATTAACATGAATATATAGCATACAATGAGATAAAGTTCAAACAAAAGAACTGTTGGAAATACTTGACCGATGGGCTGAAAAACAGAGTTTAATGGTTCTGGTCAGGTCTTTGTTTTCAACCAGAAGCATTAATTTTGTTTCTCTTTCTGCATATGCTGCCTGGCTTGCCCAATGTTTCCAGCATTTCCTGCTTTTCAAGTTAACAGAAATATAGAAACATAGAAAAAAGGTGCAGGAGGAGGTCATTTGGCCCTTCGAGCCAGCACCACCATTCATTTTGATCATGGCTGATCGTCCCCAATCAATAACCCGTGCCTGCCTTCTCCCCATATCCCTTGATTCCACCAGCCCCTAGAGCTCTATCTAACTCTCTCTTAAATCCATCCAGTGATTTGGCCTCCACTGCCCTATGTGGCAGGGAATTCCACTAATTCACAACTCTCTGGGTGAAAAAGTTTTTTTTCACCTCAGTCTTAAATGGCCTCCCCTTTATTATAAGACTGTGGCTCCTGGTTCTGGACTCGCCCAACATTGGGAACATTTTTCCTGCATCTAGCTTGTCCAGTCCTTTTATAATTTGTTCTGTTTCTATAAGATCCCCATCATCCTTCTAAACTCCAGTGAATACAAGCCTAGTCGGTTCAATCTTTCCTCATATGACAGTCCCACCATCCCAGGGATCAATCAAGATCTGGGAAAGATGAGTTTAGAATTAAGAGGTGGCAGGGTCTTTGAGGAAGAAACCTAATTTTCTGGTATTGAGGGATCAAAGATTGTTTATGTGGAGAGAGAGGACGGTGGCAGACTGAAATGAGAGGACGAGACAGAAGTGCAAGGTTTTAACAATATAAGGCAAACTGGGAGCTTGGCAATTTAGTGGCAATGAAATTAAGGAAGCAGATTTTAGGACCTCATAGACAAAGTGAATTTGGAGAGGGTTTGAGAAGGAATAGGAAAAAAAAGGGGAAATATACAAGTTCAGTCTCAAGCAGAGGAGAGACTTTAGAGAAGTTTGGTCTGGCAGGATAGTGGAAGTGAGGCAGAGAAGCTAAATGAATGGTCTCAAGGTTTGGGCCTTGGAATGAGGATGGAGCAAACAGGGCAAAAGGATTTGAGTAGATTGCATTTCAGAATCAGAATCAGAATCAGAATCACACTTTATTCACCAAGTATGTTTTGCAACATATTAGGAATTTCATTGGCCAGGTCAGTCTCCCCCGCGCTGGACGATCGGACCTCGCGTCGGGGCTGGTCGAACCTTCTGCGTCGTTGGAGCTCCCGACTCGGCCTCACCCGAGACTGTGAGCCCTTGGTGTTGATTCCGCGGTTATCATGGTGGGAGCAATCCCAGGCAAGAGATCAGCTCCAATGTTAAGTCTTCGCCCCACGATGGGGCTCACGACAGTCCGAGGAGGCTTCCAGCTCCATCGATGTTAGGCCGCAGAGCCCGGAGAATGTGATCTGAAAATTGATCACATCTCCGGGAAGGTAAGAACCTGAAAAAAAGTTTCCCCCACTCCCCTCTCCCGTCACCCCACATAAAAGAAACTGAAGAACATTAAAACAAACTTTTAACGCACTAAAAAATAACAAAAAGAAAGAAAATACGAACCGACTGCCGGCAGGGCAGCCATCTCCCCGGCGCCCCTGGTGGTCTTTGAGTATCACGTGCATCTCTTTGGTAAATTGACAAATATATGCAACTATTTGCTTGTCCAATTATGTTTATCTTTTAAATATTAACATTATTGTTCCTTCGAAATAACTCCCCTCCCTATTCCTCACTCCAGCTGGCTTGAGGTACCTACAACAATCATATTTGCCTTTTTGTTCATGTTGATGTTCATGATTCTTGAGGCTTTTAATTGTATATTCATTAGTTTATTACAAACATTTGGACATGAAATATGAGATTCTTTTGTATAAAAATCAGTGAAGTCCCATGCCATTTTCAAAATTAATGTGATCAAGATTGAACATGTTCAGGATAAGAATGCACAACAAAATGGTGAACCAAGACTGCTATAGATTTACAACTTTATTTATTGATCCATTATGCTGCAAAAAAAATTGGGTTTGAACTGTTTATATCTGCCAGACAACTTACAAATAAATTTGATTTTTCTTTAAATAATGCAATATTTTCTTAAACACGTCAGTTGTATCCTGCTTCTCAATCATTATAATCAGTGAGCAGAATGAGAAATGCAATTTAGTTTAAAAAGCATACTAGGGTTTGATGATTGGAACGGAGGAGAAAGAAAAAAGGCAAATAGTATAGAAAAATACAGCCAATTGAAAGGAAAATAAAATATGTCAGTTCTTCTGTAATATTATTTCTAATTCATTATTGTGATCCTGAAATGACCATTTTATAAAAAATGGTGCTTGGCTGGACATGTAATGGGAACATTTTCTCAATTTGACATTTAGAGATGACTTTAATGGAAGGGTATAACATAGGGTTGATTTGGAAAAGCAGCCAATACCTAAACTCTGCTGAGATCTTGGACCATGTCTGAGAGACGAGTTGTCCAAAAGCAACGATCAAGTTGTTTGATATGCACATCAACCACCAAACACTTGGCATCTACACAGTTATGAAAGCCACTGGTCTTTTGAAGTGCAATGTGCATTTTGTCTGGAAATCTGAATCATACTTTAAGACAGTGTTGTGCTACTGTCCGGTGTCAACATAAGTGAGCCGGTGGATGGCCAAAAAACTGCTGCTTCCACATTTGAGTAAGAAATGATTACAGACTTAATTAGCTGGCCATTGAGAAGGATCCATCTGATCTTTAATTAAGCCTCCTTCAACGGCAGAAGACAAATGATTCAGCACCACTAGGCTCTTATTGCACTTGTGTTATTCCACATATGGGCCTGTAACACGCACATCAGTCAGAGATGTGATATATTGGGAGCTTCTCAATATCTGCTGCAAATGAATGTGGAAATTACAGGAGGGAATAACCTCCTCTTGTTGTTTTGGTCACCTTTGTGCTGGCTGCAAATTAACAAATTATAGCATATTGTCATAATGTATTTGTGCCTGTACACATCAGCAGAAGCCCAATATCACTAGCACCAGCAATGCCAGCATTGCACTATTTAAAGCTAACTTGCATCTCTGAAAGGGAAGCTGCACTCTAGCAAATTTCAAGGTTATTTCTTGCTGAGGTTTAGGTAAGATCCCCTTTCCTTATTCACCTGCCATGCTTTATATCATAAAATAATAACACACACTCACTCACTCACTCACTCACTCACTCACTCACTCACTCACTCACTCACTCACTCACTCACTCACTCACTCACTCACTCACGCACTCACTCACTCACTCACTCACTCTTTCTGGAGGGGAAATGCCCACTTGTGTAACCATCTACGATGACACATGGCTTTTTCTTATAAGATCTAAATGCAGCATAAGGTCAACATCTGAATTTTCTATCTTCAATTGATTGGAGCGTTAAATTTTGGAACAGTGTCTGTATCATAAAGTTTTAAATGCAGTGCCAAGTCTACTTATGTTTATTTTAACATCAAATACTGCAGCTCTCCTTAATTCAATGTGCATAACAGTGACGTGAAGAGTCTGAAAGGACTCATCAATGGAGTATACTCGGGGAGTCAGCACGCTTTTGTATGTGAGAAATTGTGTCTGATTAATCTAAATTTTTTGAAGATGTAGCAAAAAAGGTTGATAAGGGCAGCACTGTACACAATGTCCATATGGATTTCGGCAAGATTTGTCAGTTTGACAACATTCCACATAGTAGCCCTGTGACTAGTGGTATGTCTCGTGGATTGATGCTGTGTCCATTGCTGTTTGTGGGTTTTATCAACAACTTGGATAAGAACGTACAAGGCAGGATTGCAGATGGCATTAAAATGTATGCTTTAGTAAAAAGCGCAGATGATTATCAAAGGTTAAAGGAGGACCTTGTTCAGTTGGGCAAGTGCGCAGAGGAATGGCTAATGGAGTTTCATACATTTGAGGTGTTGCATTTTGGCAAGTGCAACCAGTACAGGACCTTCATAGTCAATGGCAGGGCCCGTGGGGATGCTGTAGAACAGAGGGATCTAGGAGTGCAGAAACATAGTTACTTGAAAATGATATAACCCACTCCCCTCCTCCCTCTCTTCATCAATGGAGAGGTGGTTGAGAGGGTCACCTCCTTTAAGTTCCTCGGGACCACCATACATCAATCCCTATCATGGGAGCTCAACACCAGTCTCATAATCAGTAAGTGCCACCAGCGACTCTACTTCCTGCGGCAGCTCAAAAAATTCAGGGTCAGTCGACCAGCCATGACCCACTTCTATAGGTCTACCATAGAAAGCATACTCACATTCTCCATACTTGTCTGGTATGGTCACACAACCTCGCAGGATAAGATTCGGCTGGAGAGAATAGTGCGCCGAGCTTCTAAGATCATCGGTTGCAGCAGACTTCCCTCAGTGACATCACTTTACTCAACAAGACTCACCAGAAAGGCCAAATAAATCATAGCAGACCACTTTCACCCGGCACATTACCTCTTTAATCTCCTCCCATCAGGAAGGAGATATAGAAGCATTAAAAGTAAAACATCTCGCTTCAGAGACAGCACCTACCTCCAAGCCATCAGATATTTGAATTTGTACTAATCACTTTGCACTTTCTTTTGCACTTGCACTTACGCTTAACATGACGCTGCTGGGTACTGTCCTTCCTGTATATATTGTCCTTCATACGGTATTGTCTGTATTATTTATTGTGGTGTATGTGGTGGTTGTATTGTACTGTATTGTATTTGTCTGAGAGCGAACCAAGACACATTCCTATCAACTTGTTGACATGGCAATAAACTTCTTGAATCTTGAATCTTGAATCTACAGATCAATAGGATAGTTAAGAAGGCTTTTGGCACATTTTCCTACATCAGTCAGTGTATTGTATAGAAGTAGGGATGTTATGTTACTGCTG
Organism: Amblyraja radiata; assembly: GCF_010909765.2. Lineage (NCBI taxonomy): Eukaryota > Metazoa > Chordata > Chondrichthyes > Rajiformes > Rajidae > Amblyraja > Amblyraja radiata. The sequence continues at coordinate 65,598,838 of NC_045962.1, read as the reverse complement.
TACAAAGTGCTGGTGAGGCCACAGCTGGGGTATTGTGTTCAGTTTTTGTGACCTTGCCATAGAAAAGATGTTGAGCTGGAAAAGTTTGGCAGGAGCTGAGGGACTGAGCATTAGGGAGAGGTTGGGAAAGGTAGGTCTGTATTCCGTGGAGTGTCTGATGATGAGAGGTAATCATAGAGGTGTACAAGATCATGAGGGGAATACGTAGCGTCAATGCACAGTCTTTTACCCTGAGTAACAAAAACACAACCAGAGGACATAAGTTTAGATTAGAGGGAAAAGATTTAATAGGAATTTGAGGAGCTAATCTTTTTACAGAGGATGCTGGGTATATGGAGTAAAGGTCCTGTCCCACGGTACGAGTTCATTCCAAGAGTTCTCCCGCGTTTGCCCTGATTCGAACTCGGAGATTTACGGTAATGGCCACTCGTCGGTACTCGGGGCTCTCGTGGACATTTTTCATCATGTTGAAAAATCTTCACTAGTCTTCCCGTGCTTACCTGCTGTTAGCGAGTCTTCCCGAGTACCTGCCGTTAGCGCTAAGAGACGTCCCTGAGCTTCGACGTTCATTCTCGGTGCTTACCACGAGTTTGATTTTTTTTAAACTCGGGAGAGCTCTTGGAATGAACTCGTACCGTGGGACAGGGCTTTAAGCAGTCAGATGCGGTAGTTGAGGCAGAAACAGTAACAACGCCATGAGGGGTGGGGGGAGAACAAAAGAGGACCCGACACGGGATACTTTGTAACTTTGTCGGCACCCTTAATTTGGAGACTCTTCACATACCTTGGGTATGCAAGACAAAGGATTTCACTGTATCTTGTCACATGTGACAAAGTCTTCATTCATTCGTTTAAAATACTCACACTGGTACATAGTGGGGTATGGTTTAGATGAATATGGCCCAAAACGCAGGTAGGTGGGATAGTGTAGATGGGGCACCTTGGTCGGCATGGATAAGCTGGGCATTCAAATAGCATTGATTGGGAGGTTCTCTGTGCTGTTCAATGATTTTGATTGTGCACTCAGAAAAGCATCAAATGGAACCCAGATTCCCAAAGCAGTCTCAAATTGATATTCCATGCTGATAAGCATCAGAGTCTGCTAACTCTACATAATCTGCTGCTTTTATTGATATTCATCGCACGATCCTCCCACCGATAGAGATTCTCATGGAACTCGTACCACCGGTGTTTACTTCTCCGATGCCATCACAGAACTATAATGCCATCCATGATATATGGGCTAAGGATTTTAATTGTATGCTCTTGGTTCTTTAAGGATGACATGCTCTTACTCTACTGCTTCTATTTCTTCTGAAGTTATCCCATTGCTAACCTATGCATCACTAGAAGAGGATGTGTGTACATGTTGCTATGAACATGATTGAAATAAGGGAAGCTAAACTATAACACTGACATCAAAATGATCTTTATTTAGATGTAAGTAAGCAAAGGCATGCTGCCCAAGGGGACAGCTGGATCCTTGAACTTTAGTGTCCTATGATTAAAACTGGTATCAATGGTAATCTCAAACTGAGAAGTAAAAAATAGACAATTGTAAGAATGTAATTCAGGTGCCGGAGGCATATGTAATATCCAAGGCGCCAAACATAATAATACGACTTGCTTGGTATCTGGGCAGTTCATCTGTGATTTTTTTTTTGGAGTAAGTCCTTCGAATATTTTCTTCCAGCTGATGACAATTTGTATCTTCATTTCATTGGATCTCAATAGACGTGTACATCATTCTCAAATTTTCTACTTATTATTTCAAGATAGTAAATATATTTTTTAATATTCTTACGCTCATAATGGTTTACCAGATTTAGACATGAAAATGAGAGTCTCTTGATATTAAAGATATTAAGTTATTTGATATACATTTTTCAATCAGCAATGTAAGAAGAATCAAGGGAGGAGCCATCTTGGGGAACGGCTGCTAGCCAGCAGCCGTCCGTTTTAATTCGCTTTTTTAAAAAGTTTTTAGTAAGTCCTGTTTAGTGATGTTTGGAGATATGGACTTTTTAATGTGAGGTGTAGGGATCAATTTTACTTCTAGGTCCCTACCTGGTCGGTGAGGCAGCTTTTTCTCCGGGCTGCCCGTCGACCCGTCCTCGTGGCCTACCAGCGGGCTTGGAGCGCCGTTTCCTGGCGGGGACCGCCCAGCACCTCGGCCTCGGTGGCGGCACAGCGCTGGAGCACTATCGTGGAGCGGAGCGGGCGATGCCTTGCCTGGGTCGCCGCGCTGGATCGACGCGCTGGAGCTCCGGTGAGCTGTGACCGCCGTGTTCAACACCTCCGGGCTGTGGGTCTGCGGAGCGGAGCGGGCGGCGCCGATTTCAACATCGGGAGCCTGGGAGCTCCAAACCGGCGTGGCCTTGTCGGCTTCGGAAGCCGCGGTCTCCAGCTAGAAAGCGGCCGTTCCAGGTGACCCAGCCGCTGAGAGGACTCTCCCGACGCCGGGGCAACACCACCCGGTGAGAACGGCCAGGAACATCGGGCCTCCGTAGAGGCAATTGCGGTGGCCTCAATAGGCCTGACTTTAGGGTGAACTTGGGGTTGGGGACTGGACATTGTGCCTTCCCCCACAGTGGTATCCATTGTTGGGGGGATGATTTTTTGTCTGTATGGTAATCCTGTTAGTCTTTGTCCAAGATGGCTGCCGTGAAGGGAGAGTGGACGCTGGCGCTCTTTAGCTGCCGCTGCTCTCTCTCTTCACATTATGTTTTTGATTTTTGATTTTTGGAATGAATTCTGTTTTTAATTTGTGTTTCTGTGATGTCTTTATTATTTATTTTATTCTGATTATATGTTTATATTCCTGTTAATCTATGTAAGGTGTCCTTGAGATGTCTGAAAGGCGCCCAATAAATAAAATGTATTATTATTATTATTATTATTATTATTATTATTATTATTATTATTATTATTATTATTAAATATTAGATGATTCAGCAGCAAATATAATCAGTACTGTTGCTTTTCAGAGGGAGCAGTCTTCCCAGACTAAAATTCATGTTAGATGACATCAGTGGCATGAGAATGAATATTTATCTGGCTCTCTGATCCTGAATGATTAGTCCTCGGCAGAGGCCATCCTCTTATGTCCCTCACCTTAATGAAATCTACACCTGACATGGTTGATTTTTTTTCTGCCCTCAGATTCCATGCTTATTTCGTTAGCCAGGTGTCTTCACCAAATTGCCAACCACTGCACCCGCCTTCAGAATTCCCGATTCACTTGAACCCTGCCCTCCAGCCTCTTCTGGACTTGATCAATTCAATATTCATTATCTCTTTTTTTCCCCGCTACTCCCCTTGCTCATTCTAACCTAATCACTTTTAGACTTCCAAAATCCGAATGACTCGGAACCAACCAATGTTGCATCATCAATCCTGCTAAAAACAGTGGCAGTATTCTGGTCTGCTGAACTGATATCCTTTGCACAGAAGTCTAACGTTAGCTTCCTTCCTCCTGTGCTTCCTCAAACTCCCCTCTGGACCAAGATGCTACAACAGAACATCAGATGTTATATTTGAGAGAGTATTTCCTGAGAGATCTTTCCTCTGCAGATTCCAGGCTTGTAGTCTCTCATTCCTCAGAGCCTTCTTCTACCTTCTGACCAAGATCCATGAGCAAGATGTTCTACACAGACTCATTGTTTCAGCCTGGTCTTGCCCCATCAGGCATATCTGAAAGTAAGCATGCCGGTACAGCAGGCAGTGAAGAAAGCGAATGACATGTTGGCCTTCATAACAAGAGGAGTTGAGTATAGGAGCAAAGAGGTCCTTCTGCAGTTGTACAGGGCCCTAGTGGGACTACACCTGGAGTATTGTGTGCAGTTTTGGTCTCCAAATTTGAGGAAGGACATTCTTGCTATTGAGGGAGTGCAGCGTAGGTTCACAAGGTTAATTCCCAGGATTGCGGGATTGTCATATGTTGATAGAATGGAGCGGCCGGGCTTGTATACTCTGGAATTTAGAAGGATGAGAGGGTATCTTATTGAAACATATAAGATTATTAAGGGTTTGAACATGCAAGAGGCAGGAAACGTGTTCCCGATGTTGGGGGCGTGAACCAGGGGCCACAGTTTAAGAATAAGGGGTAAGGAATTTAGAACGGAGATGAGGAAACACTTTTTTTCACACAGAAAGTTGTGAATCTGTGGAATTCTCTGCCTCAGAGGGCGGTGGAGGCCAGTTCTCTGGATACTTTCAAGAGAGAACTTGATAGGGCTCTTAAAGATAGCGGAGTCAGGGGATATGGGGAGAAGGCAGGAACGGGGTACTGATTGTGCATGATCAGCCATGAACACATTGAATGGCGGTGCTGGCTGGAAGGGCCGAATGGCCTACTCCTGCACCTATTGTCTATTGTCTAATGTTACAGTATTTTATCCTACTGAAGAAGATCCATACCTGAAATGTTGCCTGTCCTTTTCCCTGCATAGGTACTGCTTGATCAATTGAGTTCCTCCCGGAAGGTTATTCAACCTTTCAGCATATGCAGTCTTGTGTCTCCATAACTCTTCCTACCTTGATTCTATATTTCCTTCTCTGATCCAGTCCCTATTCATTTACAAAGATGGTCAAACAAGTTTTGCACTCAACTCTAGTTAAGAACTGCAGATGCTGATTTACACAAAAGGACACACAGTGCTAGAGTAACTCGATGGATCACAACAGATTGCAATGTCATTCGATAGGGCCCAAGGAAGGTAGATTGGGAGGAGATGTTATTGGGTAATCCACAGATGACATGTGTGAGTATTTTAAAGGGCAGCTGATGACAGTGCAGGATCAACATCCAGTAAAGAGGAGGGTTAAGGACAGCAAGGTAAGAGAACCGTGGATGACCAAGGAGGTTGTGAACTTGTTCGTGAAAAAAGAGAAAAAACCAAAGTCAGGTTTATAAAGGTGGCATCAGACGGGGCTTATGCGTAATATAAAACGAGTAGCAACAAACTCAAGTGGGTGATTAGAAGGCCCATAAAGGGACATGAAATGTCATTGATGAAGTGGATTAAGGAAAATCCCAAGGCTTTTTATAGGTATGCTCAAAATAAAAGGGTCTCGAGAGAAGATTCAGCCGCTCAAAGATAAAGTCTACAAAAAGGGCAAGGACATGCACATAGCTGACATGCTATCAAAAGCCCCACGCAAAATCTGCGAACAACAGCCCTCTGAACAGGACCAATTCTCGGTAATGAAGGTGTTATATTTTGCCACTGAATTCCTAAGCAGCCCAGCAGAGCACACAGATGCTGATGAGACTCTACAATTACTGTCCTCAGTATTCCTGCATGGCTGGCCGGATAATCAAGACAATACCCCAATGGCGATTCGCCCATACTACCTAATTTATGACGAACTGGTACTATGGGACGGGGTTATAATCAAAGGTCACAAAGCAGTTATTCCAGCTGTTCTTCGGGACAAGTGCTTTGATGCCGTCCACAGGGACCACCCCGGTGTGGAAGCAACCCTACAACAAGCGCAGAGCATGTTTTACTGGCCTGGTATGACCAGGTATATACGCGAAAAAGTCGAAGTCTGCGCTATCTGCAACAGCCTAGCACCGCACCAACAGAAACAACCTTTGCTCTCGCATCAGCTTTCCTCCTCTGCCGTGGTCCACGGTTACCACCGACATGTTCGAATGGAGTGGAAAACACTATCTGGTTCTCGTCGACTCGTATTCGGGCTGGTTCGAAATTGACCTGCTCCAAACTGTCACATCTGACGCAGTCATCCAAAAGTTGTCACGCCACTTCTCCGTGCACGGTTCCCCTGCACCATGCCTATCTGATAACGGCAATCATTTCACCAGCCAGTGCTTCAAAAACTTCACTCAACGATGGGATTTTCGACATGTCACCAGCAGCCCTGAATTTCCACGGTCCAACTGACTCGCAGAACGGGCTGTCCGGAATGCCAAAAAATTAATGGAGCGTTCACACCTTGCTAAATCCGACGTATACCTGGACCTGCTCAACTTAAGGATCATCACTCGTGACCCAATACTGGAGTCTCCTGATGTCTCGTCAAACCCGTGCTGCCCTGCCCGTGCCACAGCAGCTGCTGCAGCCACAGGTCTGTTCACCTCCCATTGTCCAGAAACAGCTCCAGCTGAAACGCGATGCACAGAAATGATCTATCGACAAGTCCAGCAAATCACTTAAACCTCTCTCCAGTGGGAAAGTTGTTCACCTTCAGACCGACAAGGGCCATGGCTGTTTGGTTCACATTCACATCCCTGCCAAAGAACCGTGCTCTTACCTGGTAAGCGTGGACAGAGGCCTTTACAAACACAACCATCAACATCTCCTTCCTGTGAAGGAACCACGTCATGCAGTTCCTTATCCAGAGGTCACACGTTTGATGTACCCTTCCACTGCTGGCCGACTGCTCCTTCGCGCCCAGTCACTGTGGAGCAACCGTTGACCGTGCCCCCTACGGCCTCTCCACAGCATGCTGCGCCTCCACTCTGCGGGTCTCCAGCACCGTCCACGGTTACTTCCCCGTTGAAAGGAGGAGATACGGATTTATACCACACACGCGCCGGACAGGTCTGTAGGCCTCCCCTCAGATATGGAGATGTTGTGTAACCATCCATACATCCCTGTATTCGCTATTAGCACTTCGGGTACCATATTATTTAGCTATCAAGTATTAATGTGTTTCTGCTTATTGGCTCGCATTTAGTTGTGCTTTATTTCATTTCTATAAGGGAAAATGTAGATTAGTTACTTCACTAACCAATTGCAGTGCTTTATTAGTAGAAGCTCCGCCTACCATGCTGTTTATATTATCGGAATTCAGTTTATGCTGTTAATCGAATAACTGCTACGCTTGCCTTAACAACATGCTGAAGTGTACTGTGAGTTAACTTTAATAAATAATGTTGTACCATGTCGTGCGAGTGACTGGCTCATTTACAGGAACTGCAGGCCGGTGAGCCTCACGTCAGTGGGAGGGAAACTATTGGAGTAAATTATTTAAAATAAGATTTACTCCCATTTGGAAGAGAAAGGGTTAATTAGGGATAGCCAGCATGGCTTTGTACAGAGCAGGACATGCCTCACTAACTTCATTGAGTTTTTAAGGAGATGATGAAGGGGATTGATGAAGGTAGGGAAGTGGATGTTGTTTACATGTAGTAAGACTTTTGATAAGGTTCCTCAATGTAGGATGATCCAGAAGATAAAGATGTGTGGGATTCACAACAAGTCGGTCGTATGGATTTGGAAATGGCTTATTCAGAGAAAATGGGAGTGTGGTGGAATGTAGGTATTCTGATTGGTGGTCTGAGGACATTTGAGGCTTCTGGATAGCCATGTGGAAGTGCAGGGAGTAGAGGAATGGGGATCATGTCCCGGAAGATAAGGTAAGTCATCATGTTCGGCACAAACATTTTGGACTGATGAGCACATTCATGTGCATGGAATTCTCTAAATGTGGTTTAACTAAAGTCCTGTAAAGCTGCAACACTGTTCTATATTGTATCTCTAGAGAACACAGATAGTTGATATTTCAGGTCGGGACGAGCATTTTGAAGAAACATCACCTATCCATGTTCTCCAGTGATGCAGACTTGGCATATTGAGTTACTCCTCCATTTGCCCTTTTTTCTTAACTCTTATTGAGTCTGACCCTGAAGCTTGTATCTAATAGTGTACAAATGTTGTAAATATGCCTACAGTGATAGCACTGAAACCAACTAGATTTGCTTGACAAATTTTGAGAATATATTTTGTATTTTTGCAGTGTAAAAGTTATGGTTTGTTTAACATGTACAATGTAGCATGTACAGGCATGCACAATGGCCATGAGTAGATTCAAACGGGGGGGGGGGGGGGGGGGAGGGGGGGGAATGGAGGAGTGTGGATGGGTGGTCATTGCTTCAACGCGCTTTATTTTGAGTTTTGCTGAACATATGTGGGGGCATGAGAGATCTGCCCCAATGGAAATTCTGCTATATAATTTGAATTGCAAAAAACAAACTGACTGTCACAAATCTGAGATGCTGAGTTTTACAAAATCACATTTGCGAGATCAGCTGTGGTTTTTTTGTATTGAATATCCTGGCAGGATTTGCATGTTGATTACGGCCCATTCATCATGTTTTGGAGAAGATATAAAGAGTAGTCTGCATGTGAATTAACTGCAGATGATGCAAATAGATCTAAATTAAAAATGCACATGCAACACATCATTTCAAATTAACATTTATGCTGGAGTGCTGTTTTCCTATCCATCTTAAAGAGTCTATTTAAGCTCTGGCTTTGGAATACAAAATAGATTCAGAAAATGTTGATTATCGAAGAGAAAATGGTTCATGACATCTATAATTTACATAAAATTTGAGTTCTGCATCATGTTAAAAAATCAAAATATTAATGAATTTTACTCAGAAAATACATGTTCTTTAAAGTTTTTCAGGACTGCGGTCAGTACAACGTGATATTTAATGCAATGCCTTCTCTGTCTTTTTCTGCATTTTCCTTGTTTATACTTGTTCTGGTAACTTTTTGGATCATGCATTGCATAAAAAAGCCAGGACCAATTAATGCAACTAAGATTTTCCTGTACGTACTTGCTATGCACCATTTGTTAAACCCTCGTGATAATCTTGTTTTATTTGGAGTGAAAGCAAAGTGCAAACTCTTTCATCATTTGATGAAATGGTAAGGATTGTGTGCACGTAATCTGTTATGAATAGTGTATTATTTTATAAAGGAAACATTGTCCCTCTTAATAAATCATTTATGATTAGAACAGCTGGAGTTCAATAAAAATGTCAACTGTTAAAAATGCATTGAGTAACTGGCATTGCTGCACACCAGTCATGGATTTTCAACTGGTACATGATGTGGGGTCAGCTACATAAGGTCATCTATATTATAGAACACATAACAAATCACACAAATGTCTACCTTCAATGACAGACATTTTCTGTTTTGAAAGGATTTTGGTCGAACTGAAATGGAGTCAACCATTTTAACCCACTGCATTTAAGAATAATAATAATAATAATAATAATGGATGGGATTTATATAGCGCCTTTCTAATACTCAAGGCGCTTTACATTGCATTATTCATTCACTCCTCAGTCACACTCGGTGGTGGTAAGCTACTTCTGTAGCCACAGCTGCCCTGGGGCAGACTGACGGAAGCGTGGCTGCCAATCTGCGCCTATGGCCCCTCCGACCACCACCAATCACTCACACACATTCACACACATTCACACACAGGCAAAGGTGGGTGAAGTGTCTTGCCCAAGGACACAACGACAGTATGCACTCCAAGCGGGATTCGAACCGGCTACCTTCCGGTTGCCAGCCGAACACTTAGCCCATTGTGCCATCTGTCGAATAATGTCATCGGAATTCACCCCATCTGGTGCATGGAAGAGCTAATCATTTATTTTTAGTTTAGTTTATTAATGTCACATGTACTGAGCTACAGGGAAAAGCTTATGTTTGCGTGCTGTCCCGTCAAAGAAAATATGATACCTGAATGCAGTCAAGCAGCCCACAGTACGCAGATAAAGGATACAACATTTAGTGCAAGATGTAACATTGAAGTCCGTTAGTTCAAAGGTCAAGTCAAGTCAAGTTTATTCGTCACATACACATACGAGATGTGCAGTCAAATGAAAAGTGGCAATACTCGCGGACTTTATGCAAAAAGACAAACAAACAAACAAACTACAAACAGAATCACATATTCTTTTACATATTAAATATTGTGGGCGGAAGGCAAAAGGTTCAGTAAAGTTAGTCCCTGGTGAGATAGTAGTTTACAGTCCGAATGGCCTCTGGGAAGAAACACCTTCTCAACCTCTCCGTTCTCACAGCATGGCAACGGAGGCGTTTGCCTGACCGTAGCAGCTGGAACAGTCCTTTGCAGGGGTGGAAGGGGTCTCCCATGATTTTATTGGCTCTGGAGTTGCACCTCCTGATGTATAGTTCCTGCAGGGGGGTGAGTGACGTTCCCATAGTGCGTTCGGCCAAACGCACTACTCTCTCCGATGAGATTGATAGGTTACGACCACTCTCCAGCAGATGAGGGCCATTCACATGCCCAATGACAGCTGGGCAGAAAATGTTCCTTAAACCAGACGTGTAGGAAGGAACTGCAGATGCAGATATCAGAAATATAAGTGGAAAATATGTGGACAGGGATGTTGCACGTTCTTTCTGTGTTCGTATGGGCTTCCTCTTGGTGGTCAGTTTTCCTCCCACATCACAAAGACTGTATTTTTCAATCAATTGAGTTACATTGTGGTTATTTGTAGATGGGATTAGTTTAATTTAGAATCATGGTGGCACAGAAGATGTGGGCTGAAGGGCATATTCCTGTACTGTGTTCAATGTAATTTTAACCAGTTTGTTTGGATCAATGTGTAGAGAATAGCTGTTAAAATAAAGCTATTTTACTATTTTACTATTATATATATATATATGTTAATTTGAAGAGGCAACCATTTGTGAATGTTAGAACTTGCAATGAAAGAATTTACTTTCTTTTTGCCTGTTTTGTATGTGTACTTTTTGCAGTTAGAATTGCTCTGTTTGAAGAACAGGGGAACTTGATTTGCTCAAATTGGTCATGTTGGCCATTTAAATTTTGCATTGACATTTGCCTCATTGTTGCATGTCTGCATTTCCTGGACAATCACTGTACGAAATTCATGGAGCAGCATTTTTAATGTTATATATATATCTCTATTTTGTTATTCTCACCCACACTGCAACCTCATGGCACGTTGTAGCAAAACTGAATACCATTCATTCAGTAACTGCAATGTACATAAAATTCATAATTCTCGAAGCAGCATTCCTGCAATTTAAATTACTATAAACCCATGCAATACTCCATCTGTATTGTCATTAAGATGAATAAGCTGAACATCCTCTTGAGTTGCAGACGCACACTTCGATCTCGACCTACTTAGTTTCCTTGTGGAAGCTGTTGTGCATCTGCAGTTCCAACGTAATACATCCTCCAACACACAAGCTGAGAGTATCATAGCCACCATGATATGTGATATGCATGTTTGCCTGCCTTTCCAGTCATTTCCTTCAGGCAATCATGAGTGCAAATAATGGGCTGCATGACCAACACAAAAACAAACTGATTAAAAAAGAGCTGAACAATCAAATGAATGACGTATGTGTAGAAAGGAACTGCAGTTGCTGGTTTGCACTGAAGATGGACAGAAAATGCTGGACTATCTCAGCAGGACAGGTGGCATCTCTGTATGGAAGGAATGGGTGCTATTTCGGGTCGAGGCCCTTCTTCAGACAGAATGACATGAAAATCAATAAAATATGCCAGTGAGCAAATGAAAAGTAGGAAATGAGAATGCAGGAGATAGCAAGGAAGCATGAAATAGAGGAAGGACAAATGTTGAGAACTGGGGAATAGACAAAAAATGAGAAAAACAATTGAACCAAACAGAGAAATGTGAGGTGTTGCATTTTGGAATGTCAAACAAGGGCAGGACCTACACAGTAAATGGTAAGCCTCTGGGTAGTGTTGTCGAGCAGAGGGATCTAGGAGTACAGGTGCATGGCTTCTTGAAGGTCGAGTCGCAGGTTGATAAGGTAGTCAAAAAGGTTTTTGGCACTTTGGCCTTCATCAGTCAGAGTATTGAGTGTAGAAGTTGGGAGGTCATGTTGCAGTTGTATATGACATTGGTGAGACCGCATTTAGAATATTATGTTCAGTTTTGGGCACCATCTTATGGGAAAGATATTGTCAAGCTTGAAAAGGTTCAGAAAAGATTTATGAGGATGTTGCCAGGACTAGACAATGTGAGCTATAGGGAGAGATTGAGTAGGCTGGGTCTCTATTCCATGGAGTGCAGGAAGATAAGGGGTGATCTTATAGAGGTGCATAAGATCATGAGAGGAATAAAATGGGTAGGCACACAGTCTTTTGCCCAGAGTAGGGGAATCAAGGACCAGAGGACATAGGTTCAAGGTGAAGGGGAAAAGATTTAATAGGAATCGGAGGGGTAACCTTTTCACACAAAGGGTGGTGGGTGTATGGAACAAGCTGCCAGAGAAGGTAGTTGAGGCTGGGACTATCCTATCATTTAAGAAACAGTTAGACAGGTACGTGGATAGGACAGGTTTGGAGGGATATGGCCCAAGCGCAGGCAAGTGGAACTAGTGTAGCTGGGACATTGTTTGCCGGTGTGGGCGAGTTGTGCCGAAAGGTCTGTTTCCACACTGTATCGCTCTATGATTCTATGACTGCTGGGCACGAGGAATTACAAATGCAATTTACAAACAAATACACAGTACTGGAGTAACTCAACAGGCCAGGCAACATCTCCAGAGAATATAGGTGCCATTTCAAGAGGCTTAAGGAAAGCCGGGGGAGGAGAGGTAGGACAAAGCATGGCAGGTAACAGGTGGACACATACAAGATGTGTGTGTGGAGGAGAGGGGGAGGGGAGTTGGAGGGGGTAGAATATAGGTGAGATTAAAGCAGGAGCTGAGACACAGACAGATTGAAGAGTTGCAAATTGTGAAGCCAGAGGAAGGAATGTAGGAGAAGTGGGGCTGGACAAATGGGTGCAAGCACATGTTGGGCAAAGGGGAGGGAGAGTTGTTTGGGGTTATATAAAATTGGAGAATTTACTATTCATACAGTTGATTTGTAAGCTATCCAAGCAGAAAGCTAACCCCCACAATTAAAATGTGGATTACGGAAATGTCGGAGACCCTATACTTAGAAAGAATTAGACTAGTCTTAATGGACAAACAAGATCTTTTCCATAAAATTTGGGCTCCATTCATTAACTATCTGAAGGGATAGATTGGCACAGCACGAGGACCCAACTGAAACTTGAACTCAGGAACAGATGAAAAGCTATACTTTATAACCTACGAACCTATCTCCATTGACGTATTACAGGTAACCCATTCCACCTCCCTTGTTTTTTTTCTTTCTTTTTTATTTGTAACTTTCTACCCTCTCTTTTTCCCTCTTTCTATAAAAACAAAAAACAATAGAAGCAGAAGCAATTGATAATGGAAAATTTAAATAATGTATGACTGATGTATATGAAAAGTTTTTTTTACTATAATATGTAACTACATTTTATAATATGTCTACTTCTAATAAATAAATAAAAACATTAAAAAAAAGTCAAAAAAAAAAAAGTCAAAAAAAAAAAAGTCAAAAAAGAAAGTGATGTGCTGTTCCTCCAATTTGTGTGTGGCCTCACTCTGGTAACGGAGGAGGCCCAGGACAGAAAGGTCAGTAACGGAAGGCCAGTTAAAAAGGGTAGAAACTGGGAGATCCAGTGGGCCTTGCAGACCATGAGCAAGTGTTCGGCAAAGGTCACTTAGTGTACACTTGATCTTGCTGTTGTATAGGAGGCTACACAGGGAACACCAGATGTAGTAGATGAGGGTAGAGGAGGTGCACATGAGGCCCTCAACTAGGCATGCTGGGGCTCCTGGATGGAGGCTAAAGAGGAGGTGAGGGGCAAGTGTTATATCTCCTCCAGTTATTGGGGGAAATACCTGGGGATGAGGTGGTTAACACAAAAACATAGAAACATAGAAAATAGGTGCAGGAGCAGGCCATTCAGCCCTTCGAGCTAGCACCACCATTCAATATGATCATGGGTGATCTTCCAAAATCAGTACCCCGTTCCGTCTTTTTCTCCATATCCCTTGAATACTTCAGCCCTTAGAGCTAAACATAACTCTCTCATGAAAACATCCAGTGAATTGGCCTCCACTGCCTTCTGTGGCAGAGAATTCCACATTCACAACTCTCTGGGTGAAAACGTTTTTCCTCATCTCAGTCCTAAATGGCTATACCCCTTAGTCGCAAACTGTGACCGCTGGTTCTGAACACTCCCAACATCGGGAACATTTTTCCTGTATCTACCCTATCCAATCCTCTGAGAATTTTATGTTTCTATCTAAGATTCCCTCTCATCCTAAATTCCAGCGAATACAAGCACAGTCGACCCATTCTTTCATCATACGTCAGTCCCCCTATCCCGGGAATTAACCTGGTGAACCTACGCTGCACTCCCTTAATATCAATAATGTTCTTCCTCAAATGAGGAGACCAAAATTGCACACAATACTCCAGCTGCGATCTCACCAGTACAACTGCAGTAGGACATGCTAAGCTCCTAAACTCAAATCCTCTCACAATGAAGGCCAACATGCTATTGGCTTTCTTCATTACCTGCTGTACCTGCATGCTTAATTTCAGTAATTTATGTACAAGCACACCCAAGTCTTGTTGCACCTCCCTTTTTCCTAATCTGACACCATACAGATAATAATCTGCCTTCTGGTTCTTGCCACCAACGTGGATAACCTTACATTTATCCACATTATACTGCATCTGCCATGCATCCACCCATTCACCCAACCTATCCAAGTCACCCTGCAGCTTCATAGCACCCTCCTCGTAGCTCACTCACAGCTTTGTGACGTCCACAAACTTAGAGAAGTCACATTTAATTCCCTCGTCTAAACCATTAATATATGTTGTAAACAACTGGGGCTTCCAGCACCGAGCCTTGTGGTACCCCTCCTGTAATTGCCTGCCATTCTGAAAAGGACCTGTTAATTCCTACTCTTTGCTTCCTGTCTGCCAAACAGTTCTCTATCCATGTCAATACTCTACCCCCAATACCATGTGCTCTAATTTTAAATACCAATCTCATGTGCGGCACTTTGTCAAAGGCTTTTTGAAAGTCCAGATACACCACATCCACTGGCTCTCCCTTATCCATTCTACTTGTTACATCCTCAACAACTCAGATTAGTCAAGCATGATTTCCCCTTCATAAATCCATGCTGACTTTGATCTATCCCGTTTAGATGGGAAAGGGTGAGTGAACCAAAAAGTTGCAGAGGCTGCAGTCTGTGCAGGAGGAGGAAAGAGGTGGAGATGGGAAGATGTGACTGGTGGTGGGATCATGTTGGAGGTGACAGAAATGTCAGAGGAGGATGCGGAGACTGGTGGGGTGAAAGATGAAACTAGCAAACTCAGTTCCTGGTTTCCACATTTAAACAATGCTAGAGTTTGCATAATATTTTTTAAAGACATAACTCTAATGAAACTTTAAATAAATTGAGCTAAATGTAGAAAGCTTGTCACATGGGTAATCAAAACAAAATTGGGCCATAATAATTTGAAAGAAAACAAATGGAAGTGGTACCAGATAATCATCGGAGAGAAATTGCAACAGAGTAATAACCCACATTGTAATATTGTCCTGTAATTATTTGCTTACTGTGTGCGGAATAAATCAGGTCCAATCTTTTTTCTCTGTTTTTCCCTGAATATTTATGTTTCTCTACCTTCAAACAATTCTGTAATCATAATCATAATAATCATAATCATACTTTATTAGCCAAGTATGTTTTGCAACATATGAGGAATTTGTTTTAACATACAGTCATATCAATAAAAAGCAACAAAACACACAAAATACATTTTAACTTAAACATCCACCATAGTGACTCCTCCACATTCCTCACTGTAACGGAAGACAAAAAAAAAGTTAAATCTCTTTCCTTCTTTGTTCTCCCGCGGTCAAGGGCCTTCCGTTGACGGGACGATCTTGGCTCCCGTAGCCGGCGGACAAGCCCTCCGCGTTGGAGCAATCAGGCTTCGGCATCGGGGGGGATCTGCTCAGCACAATCCTAGCACAATCTGGAAATAAAATACATGGAGCAAAATAAGTACTTAAATGAACATTTTAAAAAGTATTCATTCAAATTCAGGACTAGCTGAATAATATAAAGCAAAAACAAAGCATTGAAAACATATGCATAATTTTAAATTATTTTTAATTATAAATTTGTATTTATTTCATTGAGGTAAGCAGCACCCTGCGAGAGAAAAGGAAGGTGTGTAACCTATATCAAGATCTCCATCAATGTTTTCCTGAGTGAGTTATCATTGGGGATCAGAGGTGGAATTATTTACTTTTATTTTTGCTTAATATCCATTGTTTTTTAAATGGCAGTTATCCCCAAAACAGTGTTTGAAAATCAAATGCTTTGATCTGCAATACTGTTAACTTTAAATTTGACATCAGAAATTATGGTGTGTTAAGAGTCATCGTCCTCATACTAGCACTGCTGCGGAAACCTACAGATTAAAGCAGGAGAATTCGGTATCGTACTGAGAACCTTGAGGTTATGCATTAGGAAAGCATTGGATTTCCACTTAAACATTGTCTAATAAACTATTTACAAGCCCACAACATCACCCCCCTGTTACCCTATTGCCAGAAGATGCCAGGATCTTATGCCACCTCAAAACCCGCAAAACTGGAGTGGAAACAAATCATCCACGATACAGAGGGAATGTTGAAGAAGAGTAAAGAAATATGTTGCACTGGTATCATGACATTTTGTATAACTGTAATCACATTTTAGTTTAAAGTCAATAATGCACCATCAAAGAATTTTAGACCTACAGCTGTTTAAAGTAAGTAGCAACTCGTAAGGTAAATATTAGGTCAACATTATTTTCTCATAATTGAAGAGTGATGGATTTATATTGGCAAAGGTTAATGGCTAAAAAAATAAACAAGACTATAACTCAGAAAAACTTGGAATGTACTGTACAGGAATAGATTTTAATTTCATCTTCTGACAGAGAATTGGCAAGTTTTACTTATTACTTCACCAGGTACATTCTGAATATTTAAGTTTTTGCTATTAGACATTGGGAAATTGTGATATAGTGTGTGATTTAATATATAATTCAAATAAAGTACCACATCAAAGGAGTCTGTATTTAGAGGCAAAGTCAAACGGCACACAAACGGGTCCTTCAGCCCAATTGATCAATGCCAGGGTACCACATGCTTGCATTTGGTCCATAAACCTTTCCTATCCAAGGACCAGTCAAAGTGTCTTTTGAGGGAAAATCATCATTTAGTTTAGGTTTAGTTTATTGTCACATGTATAGAGATATAGTGAAAAGCTTTTGTTGCATGCTAACCAGGCAGCGGAAAGACAATACATGATTACAATCGAGCCATTCACAATGCACAGATACATGATAAGGCAATAACATTTAGTGCAAGGTAAATTCCGATTAAAGATAGTTTGTGGGTCCCCGATGAGGTAGATTATAGTTCAGGACTGCTCTCTGGTTGTGGTAGGATGGTTCAGTTGCCTGATAACAGCTGGGACCTAACTGTCCCTAAATCTGGAGGTGTGCATTTTCACATTTCTATACCTTTTCCCGATGGGAAAGGGGAGAAGAGGGAGTGGTCAGGTTGCGACTCATCCTTGATTATGTTGCTGGCCTTGCCAAGGCAGAATGAAGTAATAATGGAGTCAATGGAAGGGAGGTTGGTTTGTGTGATGGTTTGTCCTGCCTCCCCAATTCGCTGTCTTGGATGGAGTTGTTCCGAAACCACGCTGTGATGCTTCTCTAACTTGGTGAGGGTTGCGATTGTAATATGTGATTGCAGATCAGTTTCTGTGGCTAGCACAGACATTGTCTCCTGGGTTGGGCGCCATCTTGCTTAAGCCATATATGAATGTTTATATGAGCCATTGAGCCATATGTGAATTTAGCTTTCTGGTATCAATTTTGGATCTTACTTATCGTGATCAAGAATGTCAAAAATTGAAGTTGTTCATCATTATGATAAAAAAAAATGCATGTGCTCCATGAGGCTTAATTTCCTACTGGTGCTTGGGATAGTCACAATTTTTTTTTTGTGCAATGCTATAATGTACCATTTACCATATGTAAATAAGTGCTGATCAATTTTCAGAGTATATTTAAGGATTCATCTGCGTAGTTTTGAAAACTTGAGGTAGACACAACATGTTAGAGTAACTCAGTGGGTCTGACAGCATCAATGGAGGACAGGTGGCATTTCAGTTCGGGACCTTTCAGTCTTTCGGGTTTGAAGAAGGGTCCTGACCCAAAACATCACCTATCCTTTTCCTCCAGAGGTGCTGCCTAACCAGCTGAGTTACTTCAGCACTTTGTCTATCTTTGTTATAAACCAGCATCTGCAATTCTTAATTTCTACAATGAAAACTTGAGGAATGTTTCAACATTTTTTTAGAAAGGCTCTCAAACAAAGCATCAAATTTAAGTTCAAAATAGCAAAGAAGTAATGTAGCATTGTGTGTAGTATACAGGGGATGATTAAATTACAACTAAAAACATTGTTTAGACTATAATTAATAATAATAATAATGGATAATATTAATGGATGGGATTTATATAGCGCCTTTCTAATACTCAAGGCGCTTACATTGGATGGTTGAGAGCAATTGAGAGCCACCACAAGAAGAGTCAGCTTACCATGGAGTGCTGTATGGGAAGTTGGCTGTATTGTACATATAGTTTGACAAGATCAAATTGTTGGTGATATTTACATTTAGAAACTTGAGCTTTTGATTATCACTGCTGTTGCTTCCTGGAGTCACATGCTCCAGTCTAAAACACTGTGGGAATTATGTTTTCCAAGATAGCACAGAGAGAGAGAATCAAAATGGAGGGCTTTGTGTCAGCAAGGTGGAAGCATTCATTGGAACTTTAACATCTTCTTCTACTTGCGAATGAAATATAAACCAAAGGAATAGTTAGATTTCAAGCCAGGTGTTGAGCAGCCAGGTTGTTCTCTCTGCGTCATTGTCTGCCAGGCCCTGAGCTCCATTTGGTGGGTGATAGAGCGGGCACCCAGAGATGACATGGTTGGCTGTCTGTTGTGAACTACAGAAAAAGATTACAGTCTGAAGAAAGTCCTGATCTGAAATGTCACCTATCCATTCCATCGCCACTGAGTTCCTCCAGCCTTTTGTAGCTTTAACTGAAAACGCTTATGCTTTTACGACTACAGGTGCACCTAAAACTTAAACTTGCCTATGTTTATCAGGGAGCACAGTGGTGCAGCTGGTAGAGCTGTGGCCTCGCAGTGCCAGAGACCCAGGTATGATCCTGACCTTGGGTGCTGTCTGTGTGCACATTCTCCTTGTGATCATGTGGGTTTCCCCTGGATGCTCATGTCTCCTCCCACATCCCAAAGATGCACAGGTTTATAGGTAAATTGGCCTCTGTAAATTGTCTGTGTTGTGCAGAGAGTGGATGAAAAAATTGAATAACATAGAACTAGTGCAAATGGGTTGGTGTGGACTGAAGAGCACGTTTCCATGCTGTATCCCGAAAATTAAATAAAAAATCAGTTTGCTTTCTTTTGCACCAATCCAATGTGAACTTAATTTTGTTCCACATCTTGGTGCTCCTAATTACAAGGACAAAAGTGATCATTTTCATTTGAATCACCACTATCTTCAAATGTATATTATCCTAATTAAAGAGCTGCTTTGCAAAAAAAAAAAACCCCACAGGAATAGCCTTTAAAACCATTTTTAATACATCACAATTCCTTGAGTTTATATTAAAATCATTAGGGAATAAATTTAGTTGTGCAGCTGTTCCTGCTTTCCTCCAAGTGGATTTCACCAGAATGCCTGTGGTGTCTGTCACGGTGTCTTCCACCTGAGTAACGTTGTCTGGCAGAACCACACAGCTACAATCTGCTGAGGTAATTTTGCAGAGAACTTAATTCTGGAGGGACAAAGAAATTTATGCTGCACTTCTAATGAAAGTTTTACTCCAATGATTATTTAGGATGTGATCAGCGATATTCTCAAAATCACACATGCTGGCATGCTTGAACACACCGTTTATCACTCACACACTACTAATCCTTGTTAAGTGAGGGGTTGTGGGGGACTTGAACTTAAATAGGGGTAACTGAGCAATGAGATTAGTTAGGTTCTGGAAACTGGTGGTCCATTGACTTAATTGAATTTATGGAAAGAGTTGCACGTGGCAAATTAACTACGCTGCCTCCTGCACTATAAATGTTTAAAGTAAGCTGTTAGTCAGACCACTTGCGGTCGAACCCTCATCAGTGGTTACGAGGGCTGTCACGCGACGTCATGGGGTTAATGGGAGTGTCCTGGTACATAAGCATATCTCACCTTGAGATCAACCCAGTCAACAGGTAGCTGAGCTCGAGACAACACCCTCGCTCAGCTGCAGCAGCGATGACAATATGTTAGAGGACCAAATGAGTATGTATTTTGAACCTATTATGTCTGAAATAAGCAACTGTTTATTCACCACGTTTGGTGCCACTACAAAAGTGTATTTATTATCATACAAATCGAAATACCCATGAAATTCTGGAGCCACACAAAGGTCAGATTGGGTTAGACTAGCAGATGTCCTTCCTTGAATGACAATCATGAATTGGATGTAGTAACAAGGAACAGGAGATGCTGTTTTACAAAAAAAATGTTACAAAGTGCTGGAGTAACTCAATGGGTTAGGCAGCATCTCGAAAGAACATGGATATGTTTTTACTGCAATACAGTAATGTATTATCACTTAATAATAATGATTATCACATCACAATAATGATTATCACATAAAGATAAACTTTGTTTCCAGATTTCTTCAAATGACTTGAGTTGATGACTTGGATCTAAATGTTGGGATTCAACTCTAGATCAATTATTCTATTGCTTGTCTTTCATGCAGGGTGCAAGGCCACCACATTCAAGTACAGTTTCTTACCACTTCAAGC
Organism: Amblyraja radiata; assembly: GCF_010909765.2. Classification (NCBI taxonomy): domain Eukaryota; kingdom Metazoa; phylum Chordata; class Chondrichthyes; order Rajiformes; family Rajidae; genus Amblyraja; species Amblyraja radiata. The sequence goes on along the minus strand of NC_045962.1, from coordinate 65,578,203 downwards.
AGGGTGCAAGGACACCAAATTCAAGTGCAGTTTCCTACCACTTCAAGCAGGGTGCAAGGCCACTGAATTCACGTGAAGTTTCAGACCACTTCAAGCAGGGTGCAAGGCCACCAAATTCAAGTGCAGTTTCATACCACTTCATGCAGGGTGCAAGTTCACCAAATTCAAGTGCAGTTTCATGCACCAAGCAGAGGGTGCAAAGCCACCAAATTCACATGCAGTGTCATACCACTTCAAGCAGGGTGCAAGGCCACCAAATTCAAGTGCAGTTTCATACCACTTCAAGCAGGGTGCAAGACAACCAAATTCAAGTGCAGTTTCATACCATTTCAAGCAGGGTGCAAGGCCACCAAATTCAAGTGCAGTTTCTGACCACTTCAAGCAGGGTGCAAGGCCACCAAAGACAAATGCAGTTTCATACCATTTCATGCAGGGTGCAAGGCCACCATATTCAAATGCAGTTTCATACCATTTCAAGCAGGGTGAAACCACCATAAAACCGCACAAAACACCACATAAACACAACATAAACACCACACTCACAGTTCAGTAGACATTCATGGTGTTCTGTTGATTCACAGCTCCGGCACTCGTGACCTCTCCCTCCCTCATCTTGCAGAGACTGAGCCACACCCACACTTCCGGGTTTTATAATCCGTACCCCCTCCCACTGGAAGGGGCATGGCCTTCATAGCATGATTGACAGGAGAGAGTTTCTGAACATTTTTTAAACACAAATAACACTTTTGTTTTACATTGATGGGAAGAATCCTCTGACCTGATGAGCAGAGGGTGCCTGAGTAAAAATCACAGCGGTAAGTGGTAGAGTTTTATCTAAAATCAATATACAGTGCAAACAGGAAGTTGTCAAGTTTAGACTTTTAATCATTTTTTATTTCAAACCAACCACCACCAACAGCCATTTGCTGTTCTTTATTTCAAACCAGCCACCACCAACCGCCATTTGCTGTGCTTTATTTCAAACCAGCCACCACCAACAGCCATTTGCTGTGCTTTATTTCAAAACAACCACCACCAACAGCCATTTGCTGTGTTTTATTTCAAACCAACCACCACGAACAGCCATTTGCTGTGCTTTATTTCAAACCAACCACCACCAACAGCCATTTGCTGTGTTTTATTTCAAACCAACCACCACCAACAACCATTTGCTGTGCTTTATAAATCCGATATAATGCTAAAAAATCCCCAGAGCCAGATAGGCTGCTTCCCAGAGTGCTTAAGTAAGTAGCCCCAGAAATAGTGGATGCATTAGTGATAATTTTTCAAAACTCATTAGATTTTGGAGTAGTTCCTGCGGATTGGAGGGTAGCTAATGTAACCCCACATTTTAAAAAGGGAGGGAGAGAGAAAACGGGGAATTACAGACCAGTTAGTCTAACATCGGTAGTGGGGAAACTGCTAGAGTCAGTTATTAAAGATGGGATAGCAGCACATTTGGAAAGTGTGAAATCTTTGGACAAAGTCAGCATGGATTTATGAAAGGTAAATCATGTCTGAAGAATTTTATAGAATTTTTCGAGGATGTAACTAGTAGAGTGGATAAGGGGGAACCAGTGGATGTGTTATATTTGGACTTTCAGAAGGCTTTTTGACAAGATCCCACATAAGAGATTAGTATACAAACTTAAAGCACACGGTATTGGGGGTTCAGTATTGTTGTGGATAGAGAACTGGCTGGCAGACAGGAAGCAAAGAGTAGGAGTTAACGGGTCCATATAACCATATAACCATATAACAATTACAGCACGGAAACAGGCCATCTCGACCCTTCTAGTCCGTGCCGAACACATAATCTCCCCTAGTCCCATATACCTGCGCTCAGACCATAACCCTCCATTCCTTTCCCATCCATATAACTATCCAATTTATTTTTAAATGATAAAAACGAACCTGCCTCCACCACCTTCACTGGAAGCTCATTCCACACAGCTACCACTTTCTGAGTAAAGAAGTTCCCCCTCATGTTACCCCTAAACTTCAGTCCCTTAATTCTCAAGTCATGTCCCCTTGTTTGAATCTTCCCTACTCTCAGTGGGAAAAGCTTTTCCACGTCAACTCTGTCTATCCCTCTCATCATTTTAAAAACCTCTATCAAGTCCCCCCTTAACCTTCTGCGCTCCAAAGAATAAAGCCCTAACTTGTTCAACCTTTCTCTGTAACTTAGTTGCTGAAACCCAGGCAACATTCTAGTAAATCTCCTCTGTACTCTCTCTATTTTGTTGACATCCTTCCTATAATTAGGCGACCAAAATTGTACACCATACTCCAGAATTGGCCTCACCAATGCCTTGTACAATTTTAACATTACATCCCAACTTCTATACTCAATGCTCTGATTTATAAAGGCCAGCACACCAAAAGCTTTCTTTACCACCCTATCTACATGAGATTCCACTTTCAGGGAACTGTGCACAGTTATTCCCAGATCCCTCTGTTCACCTACATTCTTCAATTCCCTACCATTTACCATGTACGTCCTATTTTGATTTGTCCTGCCAAGATGTAGCACCTCACACTTATCAGCATTAAACTCCATCTGCCATCTTTCAGCCCACTCTTCCAACTGGCATAAATCTCTCTGTAGACTTTGAAACTCTACTTCATTACCCGCAACCCCACCTATCTTAGTATCATCTGCATACTTACTAATCCAATTTACCACACCATCGTCCAGATCATTGATGTACATGACAAACAACAGTGGACCCAACACAGATCCCTGTGGCACCCCACTCGTCACTGGCCTCCAACCTGACAAACAACCATCCACCATTACTCTCTGGCATCTCCCATTCAGCCACTGTTGAATCCATCTTGCTACTCCACCATTAATACCCAACCAGGGTCCTTTTCAGAATGGCAGGCAGTGACTAGTGGGGTACCGCAAGGCTCAGTGCTGGAACCCCAGCTATTTACAATATATATTAATGATTTGGACGAGGGAATTGAATGCAACATCTCCAAGTTTGCGGATGACACAAAGCTGGGGGGCAGTGTTAGCTGTGAGGAGGATGCAAGGAGTCTGCAAGATGACTTGGATAGGCTGGGTAAGTGGGTAACTGCATGGCAGATGCAGTATAATGTGGATAAATGTGAGGTTATCCACTTTGGTGGCAAAAACAGGAAAGTAGACTATTAGCTGAATGGTGGCCGATTAGGAAAAGGGGAGAAGCAACGAGATCTGGGTGTCATGGTACACCGGTCATTGAAAGTAGGCATGCAGGTGCAGCAGGAAGTGAAGAAAGCGAATGGTATATTAGCATTCATAGCAAAAGGATTTGAGTATAGGAGCAGGGAGGTTCTACTGCAGTTGTACAGCGTCTTGGTGAGACCACACCTGGAGTATTGCGTACAGTTTTGGTCTCCTAATCTGAGGAAGGACATTCTTGCCATAGAGGGAGTGCAGAGAAGGTTCACCAGGCTGATTCCTGGGATGTCAGGACTTTCATATGAAGAAAGACTGGATAGACTCGGCTTGTACTCGCTAGAATTTAGAAGATTGAGGGGGGATTTTATAAAAACTTACAAAATTCGTAAGGGGTTGGACAGGCTAGATGCAGGAAGATTTTTCCCAATTTTGGGGAAGTCCAGAACAAGGGGTCACAGTTTATGGATAAAGGGGAAATCTTTTAGGACTGAGATGAGAAAATCATTTTTTATACAGAGAGTGGTGAATCTCTGGAATTCTCTGCCACAGAATGTAGTTGAGGCCAGTTCATTGGCTATATTTAAGGGAGTTAGATGTGGCCCTTGTGGCTAAAGGGATCAGGGGGTATGGAGAGAAAGCAGGCACAGGATACTGAGTTGGATGATCAGCCATGATCATATTGAATGGCGGTGCAGGCTCGAAGGGCCAAATTGCCTACTCCTGCACCTATTTTCTATGTTTCTATGTTTCTATGTTTATTTCAAGCCAACCACCACCAATATATATTTGCTGTGCTTTATTTCAAACCAACCACCACCAACCATTTGCTGTGCTTTATTTCAAACCAACCACCACCACCAACCATTTGCTGTGCTTTATTTCAAACCAACCACCACCAACCATTTGCTGTGCTTTATTTCAAACCAACCACATTTTCAGTTTCAAACCACATTAAGGGCACTCAAGGTCAGTAAAACCACACTCACTGTTTAGTGGACATATGTTCAGTGTCATTCACAGCTCAGACTGAGGGACGTGACCCTCTCACTCCCCCATCTTGCAGAGACTGACTGAGGCACTCAACACTTCCGGGCTTTATAGTCCCTCCGGAAGGGGCGTGGCCATCAGGAGAGAGTATCTCAACATTTTTTAAACTCTAATAATTATTTTATTTTTAATCGATGGGAAAAATCCTCTTGTCCTGCACAGCGGAGGGTGAGTAACATGGCCAAAAATCACATCCGTAAGTGGCAGCATTTTGTCTAAAATCAATATACAGAACAGCAGGAAGTGGTCAAGATCAGACTTTTAGTAATATAGATAGCAATTATATTGTGTACTATTGAATTGTTGCACTGTAGCTACGTGGCAGAAAGAAAAATGTGTGCAAATATAATGAACACAATTTGCCTTTGTGTCAAAGAGGACATATTTGCACCAATCCATGACTTTCAGAACATAATTCTACAATTACAATACAATTGCAGTAAAAATTAAGAAAGAAAAAAAGATGATCTGTGCAGTACTGTGATTCATGCACCTGAGTATAGTGCATGAAATGAATCATTTTGACAATGGAGTGATTGTGACTATGAGGTAGTTATACAATTTGGACAGCAGCCAATACTTATAGCCAAAGGTACTGCAGTCAACACTGCTGAGGTCTGAAGCAGTACTGTGAGAACTATATTATGTGATTAATATTGTTTTTGTTCTATTTGGTTTAAGATGGGAAAGTGAAGTTAATCTACTTTTGGAGACTAATCCCCACCCAGAAAAATTGCAGCAATCACACATTCACTTCAACTCAGCCTGGAGTGAATGGTTAAAATACATTAAATATTTTGACCCAATTTCTTTGCAGCTGAAATCACTTTTGATTAACTTGTTGATTCCATCGTTAGATTAAAGTTGTTTGATGACGCAATTACATTAGTGGATTATAATTGTATGGCAATGTTTCATGCACTTGCAGCACAACAGAACAACCAAGGCAGAACCAAACACAAAATGTTGAATAATTCAAGAATAATAACTAGACTAGAATAATTTAAAAAAACATAAGGGAGGACGATAATGGTACTTGACTTGCAACTCAAAGACCAAGGCTACCAATCCAGATATACAATTGCATACAACCAACGAAACGCTAGAATAATTCAGCAGGTCAAGCTGCATCTAGACCTAAGTTTTTCAAGCTTTCTGTTTTTGTTCCACATTCCAGCAACTGTGATCTCTTTTTTTTATTTGTACAGTTTCATTTACAAGTATGTCGACTCATGAATGTGAATAATTGACTAAAATCTAACACTAAGAGCTTCTATGCAGAATGCCGATTATAAAATATTGTTAAAAAATAGTTAGCTATCTCCCAAATATACTTTCATGTCGAAAGTCCAACAACCTTATTCATAATGCCAGACTCGTAGCAATGTGATTAGCTGCCCATCAATACGATCATACAACTCAATGTTTAATGTCAGTTAAGGCTGACAAGTAATTTTTTACTCAACCTGCAATGTTTCACAGCTTTCTTCTTTGGGAAAAAAAATGTTATCATGCCAGACAAGATTGAGAAGGAAAAGTGTGGAGGACGATCCACCTATCCCGTCACTTCCCGTTAGGGTGTCCTCATATTCCAACCGAGGGTAGAGGGGATCAGGTGGAGGAGGGGATGCTGCAGACAAAAGTTGCTTAGGAGACCCCAGAGTCTGTGAGCTCCTCCCCCTCGAAAAAAAGAGGTAGGAGGAAAGAGGATGAACGGGAATCCTCCAGGGGGTAGGGGAGTACTGTGGTGGTGGAAAACTCCCGCCCTCTGGTTCGGGCCCCGGTTCCATCAGAGCATGGAACCGGGGCCTGAACCAGAGGGGATTCTCGGTAGGGTGGTGATGGGGACCACTCGGGTGATATGGAGCAGGGGGAGATTCCTGATGGGGAGGGAGTCCCACATCATGCTCCAAGGAAGCCCAGGAGCAACCAACCCCGGAGGAGGTGCAGAGCACACCTGCATTCGGGAAGAAGGTACAGGAGCCTGAAAACTGTAACGTCCAGGTTCAGGAACAGCTTCTTCCCGACAGCAATCAGGCTATTAAACACCACAACCTCAAACATCACAACATCATAAAATTGTAGACGAAGCGACAGATGTTGCAGCGGCCTCTGCAGTCCGTTTGTCTTTTTTAAAATGTTTTGTCCCATTGAGTGTATAGTTTGTAGAGGTTTATATATTGTTTTTAACTTTGTATATGTGGGGGGCGGTGGGGGGGGGTGGGGGAAACTTTTAGATCTCTACCCTGTACGGGGGACCTGACCTTTTCCCTGTCGGGTCTCCATTGTCGTTGGGGCCTAGCACCGTGGAGCGGCCTCCAGCCGGAACGACCTGGGGGCTCCAGTCGCGGAGCCTGTGGATTCGCCATTGTGGAGCTGGCCGGCTTTGGAGTGTGGAGAGCTGTGGTGGCGCACTGCTCCGGCCGACACCGGAGCTCGGAGGCTTCGGCCACAGGCCTGGTGGACGGGACATCGGGAGCTCGCGGGTCCCTGGTGGGAGACCGCTTTTCGGAGCTCCCGCAACGGTAACTTCTCCCGCCCGAATTGCGGGGCTGAGGGCGACCTGGAGCGGGGCCTTGCATCGCTCGGCGCGTCCTTAAACAGCCGCGGGACTTGCCATCGCCCACTGGGGGCTCAAACATCAGGAGACGAATAAGGAACAGGGGAGAGACAAGACTTTGCCTTCCATCACAGTGAGGAGGTGTTTGGAGATTCACTGTGATGGATGTTCATGTAAATTGTGTTAATTGTGTCTTGGGGGTTTTTTTTTTTGTTTGTATGACTGCAGATACGTAAACTCGTTTGAACTTAGGTTCAAATGACATAATAAAATATCTTGTATCTTGTGTTTCCACACTCTATGACTATCAATGACTCTATGATGGTGGCAAGCTGTATCCCCAGGAATCACAACTGGCTTCAACTGTTCATGTCGTAGATAAGAATTAATTTCACAAGAAGTACAAAACTTGTCCTTAAGTTACCCCTTTGAAACAATCAGTCAAACTTCAAGAGTACTTCAATACCAATGAATTCCTTGGAAGTGTAATTGTTGATGTAATTCAAGTAGACACAGCTGGTGATTTATTAGCACCAGGTTCCCATAAACAGCAAAATGAACAAATCATCTATAACTTCAGATGAAAAGTTTTCTACTTGAAACATTAATTTATCTTTCCACAGATAATTCCTGACTTGCTGAATTATTCCAGAATTCAGTTTTTACTCATCTCTCTGTAAAATTGGTTGAGGAATAAATGTTCTTGTGGATATGAAGGAAATTCTTTATTTACAAATAGCATTTAGCAAAGTAATTTGAATTAGGCACTCACTTTCTAGCATAAAGGATGGCTTCAACATCCCGATTGGGGCTATAAGACGATGAAATTAGCCAAATTGACAAATTAAACAATTAGATATTAAAATTGACATTTACTTGCTGCAGGTATATACACATCTCAGTTTAAACAAAATTATTTATTGAATTGAATAAGACACAAATTGGCATAATAGCCGATTGATATCTGGCGTTCATTTAATTTGTTAATAGATGCTGGCAAGCTATGTTTCATCAATTAAACTCTCATTTCTTTTTAAACTGCAATTTAGTAAACTTTGATAAATAACAGTCACTCAGGACAGAAGCGCGCCGCATATTTTTTTTATTTTCAACTTTGATTTATTTGGCTGTCATTTTAAATGAAGATATTTGTGCATAATAATGGGATATGGGATATTTCATATCACATTATCAACTTGCAGAAGGGTTCTTTACAATATAATCTAATAAAGATACAGCTGTGACTGACACAGCTGTCTATATTTCTGTTGCATATATTCAGTCATTTCAAAATTTCTGAGTTGGAGGATGAGATAAATTGATTTATTTCAAAGATTTTGCAACCTGAATGCATTTAGCTGAAAAAATATTAAAACAATTCCACTTCAACATTTTTAAAGCCCTAGACAAAGCTTGCATTTTTCACTGTGTAAGAAGGATCTTGACCCAAAACATCAAGGTCCCACATAAGAGATTAGTATGCAAACATAAAGCACACGGTATTGGGGGTTCAGTATTGATGTGGATAGAGAACTGACTGGCAGACAGGAAGCAAAGTAAACAGGTCCTTTTCAGAATGGCAGGCAGTGACTAATGGGGTACCACAAGGCTCAGTGCTGGGACCCCAGCTATTTACAATATATATTAATGATCTGGATGAGGGAATTGAATGCAACATCTCCAAGTTTGCAGATGACACGAAGCTGGGGGGCAGTGTGAGCTGTGAGGAGGATGCTAGGAGGCTGCAAGGTGACTTGGATAGGTTGGGTGAGTGGGCAAATGCATGGCAGATGCAGTATAATGTGGATACATGTGAGGTTATCCACTTTGGTGGCAAAAAACAGGAAAGTAGACTTTTATCTGAATGGTGGCCGATTAGGAAAAGGGGAAATGCAACGAGACCTGGGGGTCATGGTACACCTGTCATTGAAAGTAGGAATGCAGGTGCAGCAGGCAGTGAAGAAAGCAAATGGTATGTTAGCATTCATAGCAAAAGGATTTGAGTATAAGAGCAGGAAGGTTCTTCTGCAGTTGCACAGGGTCTTGGTGAGACCACACCTGGAGTATTGGGTACAGTTTTGGTCTCCTAATCTGAGAAAAGACATTCTTGCCATAGAGGGAGTACAGAGAAGGTTCACCAGACTGATTCCTGGGATGGCAGGACTTTCATATGAAGAAAGACTGGATAGACTCGGTTTGTACACGCTAGAATTTAGAAGATTGAGGGGGGATTTTATAGAAACTTACAAAACTCTTAAGGGGTTGGACTGGCTAGATGCAGGAAGATTATTCCCGATGTTGGGGAAGTCCAGAACTAGGGGTCACAGTTTAAGGATAAGGGGGAAGTCTTTTAAGACCGAGATGAGAAAATCATTTTTTACACAGAGAGTGGTGAATCTCTAGAATTCTCTGCCACAGAAGGTAGTTGAGGCCAGTTCATTGGCTATATTTAAGAGGGAGTTAGATGTGGCCCTTGTGGCTAAAGGGATCAGGGGGTATGGAGAGAAGGAAGGGATGGGATACTGAGGTGGATGATCAGCCATGATCATATTGAATGGTGGTGCAGGCTCGAAGGGCCGAATAGCCTACTCCTGCACCTATTTTCTATGTTTCTATGTTTCTATCACCCATTCCTTCTCTCCAGAGATGCTGCCTGTCCCGTTGAGTACTCCAGCTCTTTGTGTCTAACTTGCAATTTTCTCTGTCATTCTTCCACTGACGACAGAAAATAATTCCAGCTATAAAAATAAATGTAAGAAAAAATTCAAAGAAATGCAGTGAACAAATAAAATGACACTGTTAGGCCCATTTCCATGCCAACTGTTTGAATGAGCTTTCTAGATGGTCCTTGTTACTTTCTCTGTACATTTCTAAATACTGTCCTTGCAAGTATTTATCCAATTCTCTTGTGTTGGGGTGGGGGGCTACAAGCTAGAGGACAAAGCTTGAACTATTCTAAGTTAATTGGGCAGGGCAAGTCAGCTGGTGAGCACTTCGGGTCAAGTGATAGTTTTGTCATAGCATCCTACTGTGTGAAGATGGGCCCTTTGGTCCAACTTGCCCACATCAAACATCGTGTCCCAACTACACGTCCCACTTGCCTGCGTTTGGCCTATATCCCTCTAAACCTGTCCCAGCCATGTACCTGTCTAATTGCTGCTTAAACGTTGCGATGGTCCATGCCTCAACACCCTCCTCTGGCAGCTCATTCCATACACCCTCCACACTTTGTGTGAATTATATTAGTTTTCTTCTATTCTTTACCTATTAATTTTACAATAGTTATGAATAAGAACGGAGCTGGTTCACAAGTAACTTCTAAATGTGGGAAAGGCCAAATTTGGTATTAGACAGGAACTTGCGAAAGTTGATTGGAGTAGTTTGTTTGTGGGCAAAGGGACATCCAGAAAGTAGGATGATTTTTAAAGTATGATAGTGAGAATTCAAGGTGTGAGAGTGAAGGACAAGGCAGGTGGGAGTAAGAAACCTTGGATCAAGAAAGAAATGGGGGAGGAGAGAGGAGGTAATGAAAAAAGGAAGCTTGCAAAAAGCAACAAGAATGAAGTGAATTTCTGGAGGGAGGGTAGGGGATAAGCAACATACTTAAGAAGGATATCAACACTTGGGTGAAAGGTCCTATATTCATGCTCTGATACTTTGACCTAAATGGTATGGAGCTTCGTGTCATTATCCTATTAGTACATGTCAAATCATAATTCATTGCAATTAAAATAAAAAGCTCCATCATTGTGGTTAATTTTTACTGATTTTTGTTCAAATGGATTAAAGTGAGAAATTAAGTAAAAAAATCTGAAGAGTTGCTAAAATTGGCTCAAGAAGACAAGAGTAAAACAGGAAGAGTTGGCAGTTAAGCTGCTGACTTAAATCACTTTGTATGATTTCACTTAATTGTGCTCATGCTCTCTGGTTAGTTAGCCAATATAGATATATAAACCAAATGCAATCTTTCAAAACTGTATCCTGAATCTCTATAAAAAATCGTACAAACATTGCAAAAAAAGACTAAAATTGTTCAAGGCATTGGTGAGGCCAATTCTGGAGTATGGTGTACAATTTTGGTCGCCTAATTATAGGAAGGATGTCAACAAAATAGTGAGAGTACGGAGGAGGTTTACTAGAATGTTGCCTGGGTTTCAGCAACTAAGTTACAGAGAAAGGTTGAACAAGTTAGGTCTTTATTCTTTGGAGAACAGAAGGTTAAGGGGGGACTTGATAGAGGTCTTTAAAATGATGAGAGGGATAGACAGAGTTGACGTGGATAAGCTTTTCCCATTGAGAGTAGGGAAGATTCAAACAAGAGGACATGACTTGAGAATTAATGGACAGAAGTTTAGGGGTAACATGAGGGGGAACTTCTTTACTCAGAGAGTGGTAGCTGTGTGGAATGAGCTTCCAGTGGCAGTGGTGGAGGCAGGTTTGATTTTATCATTTAAAAATGAATTGGATAGGTATATGGATGGGAAAGGAATGGAGGGTTATGGTCTGAGTGCAGGTAGATGGGACTAGGGGAAAATAAGTGTTAGGCACGGACTTGAAGGGCCGAGATGACCTGTTTTCCATGCTGTAATTGTTATATGGTTATATGGTTCTGGTAATTTGCACTTTCAGAATGTTTTTTTAAATGAAAGATTTTTTCATCAGAATATGCATGGTGTGATTTGTTGGTTCACTGCATTTCTTTGCATTTTGAATTAGATTTAAGTTACTGAAATACACAGACACTCCTCGGATGTAAAGGTATTATTGAGTCGCATAAAGAATGAAAATCCAAGAATAGTTTTATTGCACTGAATCATAAGTAATTATATATTTTGCACGCATAAGGAGAAAATACATTTAATTCCAATTTGCATGAAGATTCAAATCTATTACTGCATTTGCCAACCATAGAGTTGATAATAATAATTTTCAGCAACAGAATAAATGTCAGATATATAAATTAGATTTCCTAAGGTCACATATTCAGTAAAGTACTTATTCTACTCATTGTGTAACATTTCAAAGGATCCATCAACAAATTAGTTCTCATGTACTCGTGTTACTGTTGTGTATGGTCAGATTTCTGAATTTGTCCTAATCTTGCAACTCCCACTGATAATATCAGACTGCAGTTTTATTTGCAGTGCAGATATTGGTGGCATTCATTGTTACACTGCAATGAAGAGCTATTGCTTTCCATTGCTTCAGCTTTTCATCCCACTCCCACTACTATTCTGCCCTCTATTCTGGCCTCCTACATTATTCAAATCGTCTCAAGGTATAACATCTCATCTTCCTTCTAAGCACGCTACAGCGCTTTAGACTTGATTTTGAATTCAACAATGACAGATAACCATCCTTTCCGGTTTGTATCAGAACCAGTCAATTCCAATGTAAGAACTGTGCTTGTCAGGTCAGATGACAAATGTGAGAGGTACCTTCTTCACAAATCTTGTTTCCTGCTTCCTCTTTGACTTCTCGTGCACATTCCATTTGTTCTTCCACTCTGCCCCCACACTTCTCTGCAACTTTGCACATGCCTGATTTATTTGTGTTCTCTATTCTGCTGAAAGCTATTCTGCTGAAAGTATTACCTCTGTTTCCCCCTCCATAATCACTACCTGACTGACTGAATATTTTCACCAATCGCTGTTTTAATTTCAATGTTAATATTAAATGTCTGACTTCACTGCATATATTTTGTATTGAGGATTTGTATAAAATTGTTATCACATTTAATAATTTAAATATATGCAATATATTTGAACTCTATATTGCTTAAAGTGTTCAGATCATTTTCCATGCCAAAGTTTTGGTCCATATCCAGAGTAATATTGCCCTGGGGGAGATAACTGTCAAGAAGCAATGTTTAATGTGTAGCTCATCAGCTATCACTAAACTTACATCGCCCATTGCCATAATTACCTCTATTAAGCATGCAACGGCCTATGGCAAAAGTTACATTTTCAATGTAATTACTTGTCTCATTTCATTGCTATCTATTCATTAGTAACCACAGAATTTCCTCCAATGGTTCCACCCCCAGTGATTCTGTCAGTAACCCGAGATCCAACTATGACCTTTTTCTGCATATTCCCCACAAAATGCAATCTCAGATTGTCTATAATATGGTCAATGCATACTTCTTCCTAATCAAACCTCTCAATCTCTTTCTGCTTCAGAACTTGAATATCCTTTTATCGACATCTGCTTCTGAAAGCAGAAATTCTCTCCAATTATACATTGTATGAAACAAATCGTTTATCTTCAGTCATTTCCAAAATCTTTATTCTTTGCCCATTAGTTCCATCTTCCTTATTGGCCATTTTCTCAACAAGATTATTTGCATCCTTGCTATTATGTTTGAGCTTCCAACCATTAATTCTTCATTGCTGCTTCCATCTTGTTTACCTCTATGAAGTTGCTGAACCCGACTATATTCTAACTTGTTACATCTGAGTACAGCTAATCCAATTTACTCTTGGTGAACTTCCAGTTGAGCAACCAAAACTCTTTCCTGTGTCCCAATTCATGATATTCCACTTGCCCATCCAGGTGAGTCTGGAGTTGCACAAAGTACAGATTTCGCAATGATGGCAGACTTGCTTCCTTGAAGAGTATTTGTGAACCAAACAGATATAATCATGGAGATTGTAAACAAGTTTTTTTTCATTCCAGATTTAATTCTGTGGGTGGTACTGTGGCACAATGTAATCTAAACTCAAACTCAGCTGGTAGAGCTGCTGTATCACAATGCCAGAGACATGCATTTGATCTTCACCTCAGGTGCTGCCTATGTTGAGTTTGCAGGTTCTCCCCATTGGCACATAAAAGTTTACTACGGGTGCTCTGGTTTCCTCCCGCATCCCAAAGGTGTGAGTTTTTTTCGGTTAGTTGACTGCTGTACTTTGTCTTAAGTATGTAGGGAGTGGGTGTCAAAATAGAATTACATAGAACTAATGTGAACAGGTGATGAATCATGGGGGCCTGTTTCCATGCTGTATCTTTCAATCCAGTAAATCAATTTATTTAGAAAGAAGAACTCGTTTACAAAAGAGGACACAATGCTGGAGTAACTTAGCAGGTCCGGCAGCATGTCAGGCAATATTTTGGTTTAGATGCATGTCAGGCAATATTTTGATTTAGATCTGCAGAAGGGTTCCAATCTGAAACATTGTCTCGAGTCTGAAGAATGGTCCAGGCATGAAACATCACCTGTCCATGTTCTCCTGAGATGCTGCCTGATCCTTTGAGTTATTCCAGCACTGTGTAATCAATTTTGTTAATTACTTGAACTAAAAGTCTCCATCTGCTTTGGTAGAATGGAAATTCATGTCCTTGGATCAATAGTCCAGAAATCTTCCTGGTGGTCCAATTAATTATTGCATTGTCATGCCTATGGATCAACATAAAATGCTAACCTTCACAAAACTTGCGGACATTTGGCAACATTTTGAGGGGACTTAAAACATCTTGGGTATTTTGGAATGCCAGATTGAGGTAGCAAAGCCAGTGCTACCAGATAAAGGGTACCGGATGTTCATGTATGATTTATTTTAATCTCAGGTCGTCTTTGGGCATTCAAAAACATTTTAAAGAGTGATTTTTGTTTTTTTCAAAGTTGAAAAGACCCCAGAGTACTGGAGATCCAACTTTGTTACATGGACTTAAAACACACAAATGTAAGCACGCACACAGAATTTGGCTCATATTCTCCAAGTGTCGGATGTATGCCAACAATAAACATAGATAGATATAAACACAACTACTCTTAGCTTTCCTCTCCACATTCATGCCCATCCTCACTTTGTGCTCAAACTCTTCATTCCTTTACTCATTCAGTTACCCCCAAACTCTCTATATTTTTACTTCCACATCTCCAATCCTCTTTGTCCAGCATTCCCTCTGTACTCTTATGATTATTCCTTCCCAATTTTCCACCACCTACCTTCCCTATTTCCTCTCACTGCCTCTAACATTTGTCTCGTCATGGTGTCTCCTCAATCTTCACCGAGTGAGATAACATTGATTACCCGTTCACACTAGTTCTAAGTTATCTCACTTTTGCATCCACTCCCAACACATTAGGGGCAATTTACTTTCCAGTCACTGGCTACACATTCTCTATTGCATAAGACTACCTCACCCTCATCTACCAGTCGAACAAACACAAATGTGCAGTGGTGCTGGATGGATAACCTTTAATTAAATCATTAGGTCCTTGAAAGGTAGTTAATTCCAGAAACCTGTCTCCTCCTCATGATTTAGACACCAGGCAAAAGCAAGGAGTGAAATAAATAATATGGACTATGCCTCTATCAACGTTCAAAGCTGTAAATTGTGAGAATTATTAACGCCTGGAACTATTTGATAGGCGTTTAAATAGCTGAATGCCACCTTTGCGAGTGATCTGTGTATTTTAATCAGTTTCCTAAATTGTTTGCTTATGGCCATTCCTTGATGATGTTCACTCTTCACAAATACCAGAACATTTAAGGCTGCATATATTGATTTTTGAAGATCCGGCCAGTGTGAAGATAATTGGGTATAGCCTGGACACGACATTACAGTAAGCATCTACAAATGATTTTATGCACACTTATTTCACTTAGTCATAGTTGTAGTTCAGATGTCGTTATTATCATCCCTTGGTTGCCTAATATTGATCTATGTTTCCCATTTGCAACAAAACGGAACACACTGCACCAGTCTCTCCAGATAAACACAATGCTGGAGTAACTCAGGGTGGCAGGCAGCTTCTCTGGAGAAAAGGAATATGTGACATTTCGGGTCAAGACCCTTCTTCAGATGGAGAGATGGGGAGAGACAAACTAGAGGTATGAAAAGATTCAGAACAAGTCTGGTACCGATGCCAAGGGAAGGTGGGGCCCACAATGGTCCTTTGTAGGCTGTGGAAAAGATGATAACAAAGTGATATATCGATGTGAACTGTGGAGCTAGCAGGACAACTAGGGTGGTGGTGGTGCAGACAGGGAGGGAATGCAAGGGTTACTTCAAATTAGGGAAATCAATACTGGGTTGTAAACTGACCAAGCAAAATGAGATGCTGTTCCTCCAATTTGCATGTGACCTCTCTCTGAAAGTGGAAGAGGCCCAGGATAGAAAGGATAATATGGGAAGGAGAGTTAAAATGTTTGGCAAGGTCGGCTAAGGCGGACTGAGCGTAGGTGTTCACCGAAACGATTGGCGAGTCTGTGTTTGTTCCCTCCGATATATAGGAGTCCACATTGAGAACAACAGATAAAGTAGATGACATTGGAGGAGGCGCAAGTGAACCTCTGCCTCACCTGAAAGGACTGTCGGGGTCCCTGGATGGAGTTGAGAGAGGAGGTATTGGGACAGGTGTTGCGGCTCCTGGGATTGCAGGGGAAAGTACCTGGGGAGGGGGTAATTTGTGTGGGAAGGGATGAGTGAACCAATCTCTCCAGAATCCCAAAAAGTGCTGTATTCCATCCCTTCTCGAAACTTTGATCCAGAATTAGAGCTGTGTTAATTGTTAGAAGAGAGGTTAAACTAGTTGTCCTTGAATTAAAACAAGTATTTTTTGAAATATGACACAACAGTCCTTAAGTAAATTGGAAATTAATGTGGTCAACGAGAATGTCCCTTTGCAGAATAATTGCAATCATAAATGATGAGGATTATGTTTGCAGTCAAATGATTCCTACAAAGTCTGTAAAATTTAAGTTGACCACTGAATAATCTCATCAGCTGTTTCAACAATGATGCTGACAAGTGCAGAATATTAATAATAAATTTACACATGTTAGCTTCAAGCAGAAGCTAGACCATGTCAAGGCTTACTTGGACTAGTGGAAGTGAGCATTTGTTTTCTAGATTGTTGGGTAAATTCAAGTTATTGTAATTCTTTCTTGTGACATGAAATTGCAGATGTTGGAATCCCATGCTAAAACAAGGTGCTAGAGGAACTCAGTGGCTCAGGCTGTAGTTGTGGAGGGAAATGGGCATGTTGTGCCGTGACCCTTCTTTGCACTTTGGTCCTTACCCAACACATTGTCTGTCCATTTTCCTTTACAGATTTTGCCTGACCTGCTGAGATCCTCCAGAATATATATTTTAACTTTCCCTGGTTTTCAAAGATACATCTATCCAAATATCCAACCCTGACTCCTTGGAACAATGTCTCCCATTGTTGAGAAGATGAACTTGTCAAAAGAGCAGTATGTCCACGTGTGTAGGAAAGTGGATCAGTGCTTTGTAATGAGAAGCTCACATTGTGACAATTCAGACCTTATTCACCAACACATTGCTGGTATTTGGACAAAAGTCACACACAGAAGAATTGGTGCAACCAATAATATCAAACCTAAATACTTAATACTGCCCAGGCCAATGTTGTAATCTCTGGCTTCCACATTTGTTACCTATTCATTGCAGAGGTTTACCAAGTTTATTTTGATGGAATTTCACTTCAGTGCAACCATTACCATCAAAAGTTATACGATCGCCATCATCCAAAATTCAGGAATTCCTTACTTAAAAGCACAGTTGGGGAACAGACTCACTACCACCACTTTTTGTTGGTCCGTGCAAACATCTTTCCAGAGCTCTCACAACCAGAAAACAATTTTATTCAAAGAAGCTGATCCTCATTATAAGTATGGAGGTGGTAAAGTAGTAGATTTAATTGAATTTCTGGGTTAACAATGGGGCAGAATCCTCGTCTGTCAGTTCATCACTCTAAAATTAATGAACCACATTTTTCAATCGTGACTTGGCTCTTCCTCCAAGCTATCTACCAAGATCTCTTATGCCTAGTTTGTGCATGTGAAAATGAGTATCTAGATATCTGAACATTTTGCATGCATTGCATTATCAGTAAAACTTAATGAAAAATATTAGATATTCCTCCAGTCAGGATCAGTTGATATATTTGGAAGAGTTAAGCCTTCTGCATGAAGATACTGGAAAGTTGAATAGAAATTGCTACATCTGGGATAGATTAGTGGTGCTAATCAAACAGAAGTAGATTTGTATCTGACAGACAATGAGACTACAGGAAGATTTTAATGCAAGCTTCTGGGCAGCAGGTGTGCAATTCCCATTGAACATACTATGGGATACACTTTTCTGCCATCAAGATATTATTTGAGTCTTTTGACCAATTTAGTGAGATATTTAATATTTCATAATTATTTTTGAAGAATGTGCTGCCCAGGGATGCATAAGGCAACCTTCTGTCTGCAGCAGTTTGCGGTTCTAAAGGTTACAAATGCATTTTCCTTACAGAGAACTGTGCCATCTCTGGGCAAACAAAAGAGATTTGTTCAGTATCACCCATTGTCATAATTGTTTCAAGTACTGAGACATTTATTTCAGATGGTTGTGAAATTCATCCAGTTTGTAAGCAGAGTAAAGTTACAGCAACATTGGTTCTCCAGTTTATAGATTTTTAAGTTGCAGTGTACAATAGTTGACTGCTAAATAGAAGTCTCACATAGGTGTCCTTATTATCCAGATGTCAAAGCCTCTGGATGCTCATTGATAAGATGTGCAACCTTGCTTTGGTGCCAGGATGATAGTGGTCATCTTGAGACCTCAGAACAGAGTAAGGAGAGGTTAAAGATATCTATGAATACTCCTGCCAGTTGCTCTGTGCAGGTCCAGAGGGCACAGCCAGGCTTCCAATTGCTTTCTCAAAAAAACGTCGATCTGACACCAGCAACAGTGATTGTCGGTATAGGTGCATCCATGGCTGTGACCTAAGTCAGTCAAGCAACTTGTGTAGGAAAGAACTGCAGATGCTGGTTTAAATCGAAGATAGACACAAAATGCTAGAGTAACTCAGCGGGTCAGGCAGCATCTCTGGAGAGAAGGAATGGGTGATGTTTCTGGTTGAGACCCTTCTTCAGACAACAGTCGAGCAACATGTCGGTCCAGGAACTCTGGGGTGCTGAGCCACAAAGTGTGAGCTTTAAAGGATAATAAAGATAATTTGTCTTTGGTTTTACCAACCCTGATTAATGTGATTATCATCATAGTCCTCCTCTTTACATTGTCACAATCTCTTTCCAGAGTATTCAGATATGGATCTGCTCAAAATGTATTTATTTCTCTAATTGTGCCCTTGTTTTCTCCTTGGCTCTCTCTGCCAAATGCACAAACAGTCATTTTTTAAAATGAAGGCCAAAGTGATAATCCATCCACCTATCTATCAGCTCAGCGAGACGGTCATTTTTCAACAAAGATGATGCTGCAATTTTCAGGCTTAACAAGACAGAACAGTGATAATGCATCTCATTACATTTTATTAAAATATTGCCCATAATATTTTCCTAATATTTCAAATTATTTTTGGTCACATCTATTAGAACATGTCTTTTGGAGGTAAGGTTAAAACATTCAACCCTTCATTCGCCTATCAAATGTCATTCTGAATATTCTGTCCTGATATCAAATGCAATGTTTTCCTTAATATACTCGTCTCTGAGATTGAAATGACTACCTTGAGTTTACACCCCAGCGGTATGAACATTGACCTCCAATTTCAGGTAGTCCCTACTCTCTCCTCCCCTTCCCCGCTCTCCCTCAGCCCACTGTCTCCGCCTCTTCCTGTCTTTTTCCCGCCGCCCCCCCACCCTCGCATCAGTCCGAAGAAGCGTCTCGATCCGAAACTTCGCCTATTTCCTTCGCTCCATAGATGCTGCCGCACCCGTTGAGTTTCTCCAGCATTTTTGTCTACCTTTGATTTTCCAACATCTGCAGTTCCTTCTTAAACATGTGGGCAGATAGGTGGCAGATGCAGTATAATATAGATAAATGTGAGGTTATCCACTTTGGTGGCAAAAACAAGGGGGCAGATTATTATCTCAATGGGGTTAGGTGAGGTAAGGGCAAGGTACAGCAAGCCCTGGGTGTCCTTGTACACCAATCACTGAAAGTTGGCTTACAGGTACAGCAGGCAGTGAAGAAAGCTAATGGAATGTTGGCCTTCATAACAAGAGGATTTCAGTATAGGAGTAAAGAGGTTCTTCTGCAGTTTTATAGGGCTCTGGTGAGACCACATCTAGAGTATTGTGTACAGTTTTGGTCTCCGAATTTGAGGAAGGACATCATTGTGATTGAGACAGTGCAGCGTAGGTTCATGAGATTGATCCCTGGGATGGCGGGACTGTCATATGAGGAAAGATTGAAAAGACTAGGCTTGTATTCACTGGAGTTTAGAAGGATGAGGGGAAATCTTATAGAAGCATATAAAATTATAAAAGGACTGAACAAGTTAGATGCAGGAAAAATGTTCCCAATGTTAGGTGAGTCCAGAATCAGGGGCCACAGTCTTATAATAAAGGGGAGGTCATTTAAGACTGAGGTGAGAAAAAACTTTTTCACCCAGAGAGTTGTGAATTTATGGAATTCCCTGCCACAGGGGGCAGTGGAGGCCAAGTCACTGGATGGATTGAAGAGAGTTAGATAGAGCTCTAAGGGCTAGTGGAGTCAAGGGATATGGGGAGAAGGCTGGCACGGGTTATTGATAGGGGACGATCAGCCATGATCTCAATGAATGGCGGTGCTGGCTCGAAGGGCCGAATGGCCTCCTCCTGCACCTATTTTCTATGTTTCTATGTTTCTAGTATCTTATCCAATTTGCTGTTCAAAGTGCGATCTTCCATTGCCCAGCCTTAACTTTGCTTAATTGTTCTTTTGTTCTTAGTGTTCTCAATCTTAAATTCCCTGAGCTGAACTCTGGGTGATAACTTGAATGATGGGTATCATAGTTAATGTTGTCTTGAAACTACTCCACCCCCCCCATCTGTTTTTGTTCACATTTTGTTTGCATCAACATTTGTCTCAATTTTCTCGGTGCTGCAACTTTAGATTGTCGACTGCTTTCCTGGGCAACACAGTGAGGCACTGAGTAGAAATGCTGCCACACAACTCCAGTGACCAGGATTCAACACTAATCTCTGGTGTTCCTGATGTGGAGTTTGCACGTTTTCTTTCTAACTATGTGGGTTTCCTCTGGATGCTCTAGTTTCCCTCCAAATACTTATGACTTCTTTTGTTAGGTTAATTGTCCAGAATAAAGGACACCACTGTATAGATGGGTGATTGAATAAAACAATTATCTTGGTGGTGGGAGTGGTGTGTGGGAGCATTGGTGGGAATGCATTGGGATTACTCCAAATGGATACTTGATGGTTAGTGCAGACTTGGAAAGCTTAAAACAAAATCCCATACTCCGTGGTCTTTGGTGCTGAATCCAGGTAACAATTTGAGCATTCTGTGTATGAAATGTTGGTGTTCCTGTCATTGATGAACAGGGTGTGTACACACAAACACTTTCATCCTGTTCAACTTTGATCCAAGCTTCAGTCTTCATATCCTTTCATCTTAATTATGTTGGCTGCTTCGGCAGATCTTTTGTCATGGAAATTTTTTTTCTATAATTTCTGACACCTTTAGACTTTTGATTCCAAATGATCTTCAATGGATTTCCCTAGCCCATATTACATAAATCTTTCCCAAGCAAATCAAAATAAATAAAGAACAGCAGATGTTAAAATCTAAAATATATAGAACATTTGCGGACGTCACGTCATGGCAGCATCTCTGGAAAACAAAACAGTTTAAAGTTAGAGATCCTTTGTCAGAACTTTACAAATAAAGATTTATTAAAAAGTGTGTTGAATTGTAGCACAGGTGGCAGGGATGGATGGATAAGACTAAAGATTTATTTGTGATAGGATGCAGCTAAGTCAAATGGTTTAATGGGGACTATTAGAGAAAGATGTGGTCTCTTCTACGCTGCAGAAACTGAATGCAGATTTGGTAATCATGTTCCAGAGCACCTCTGTTCAGTTTGCAGGAGCCCATTCCAAGTTCTGAGAGTCTCCAACCTAAAACATATTTCCACAAGTGCTGCCTGATCTGCTGAGTGTTTTCAGCATTTCCTGTTTTGATTTTGGGCCCAGCGACCCAGAAAATTCAACGTTTTTTTTTCATTTTCATGGGACAAGTCCTGCAGGCTGTTTGCTGATCAATTTCCTTGAAGCTTTTTCCATCTTATGGATCCTGTAAGGATATATTTTGTTTTTCACTTGTTGAGATCCTTGCAGTTGCCTGTTGTGGGTTACAAATGGAAGCAGGGTGACTGGCCTGGAATCTAACATTAATTCTATTTGGCTTCAATCAAATGTAGTGAGTTACAGTGGCTTGCAAAAGTATTCATACCCCTTGAACTTTTCCACATTTTGTCACGTTACAACCACAAACGTAGATGTATTTTATTGGGATTTTATGTGATAGATTATGTGATTATGCACACAAAGTGGTGCATAATTGTGAAGTGGAAGGAAAATGATACATGGTTTTCAAATTTTTTTACAAATAAAAAACTGAAAAGTGTGGCGTGCAAAAGTATTCAGCCCCCCTGAGTCAATACTTTGTAGAACTACCTTTCGCTGCAATTACAGCTGCAAGTCTTTTGGGGTATGTCTCTACCAGCTTTGCACATCTGGAGACTGAATTTTTTGCCCAATCTTCTTTGCAAAATAGCTCATGCTCAGTCAGATTGGATGGAGAGCGTCTGTGAACATCAATTTTCAAGTCTTGCCAGAGATTCTCAATTGGATTTAGGTCTGGACTTTGACTGGACCATTCTAACACATGAATATCCTTTGATCTAAACCATTCCATTGTAGCTCTGGCTGTATGTTTAGGGTCGTTGTCCTGCTGGAAGGTGAACCTCTGCCCCAGTCTCAAGTCTTTTGCAGACTCTAACAGGTTTTCTTCCAAGATTGCCCTGTATTTGGCTCCATCCATCTTCCCATCAACTCTGACCAGCTTCCCTGTCCCTGCTGAAGAAAAGTATCCCCACAGCATGATGCTGCCACCACCATGTTTCACAGTGGGAATGGTGTGTTCAAGGTGATGTGCAGTGTTAGTTTTTCGCCACACATAGCGTTTTGCATTTAGGCCAAAAACTTCAATTTTGGTCTCATCTAACCAGAGCACCTTCCTCCACATGTTTGCTGTGTCCCCCACATGGCTTGTGGCAAACTGCAAACGGGACTTCTTATGGCTTTTTTTCAACAATGGCTTTCTTCATGCCACTCTTCCATAAAGGCCCGATTTGTGGAGTGCACGACTAATAGTTGTCCTGTGGACAGATTCTCCCACCTGAGCTGTGGATCTCTGCAGCTCCCCCAGAGTTACCATGGGCCTCTTGGCTGCTTCTCTGATCAATGCTCTCCTTGCCCGGCCTGTCAGTTTAGGTGGACGGCCATGTCTTGGTAGATTTGCAGTTGTGCCATACTCTTTCCATTTTCGGATGATGGATTGAACAGTGCTCCGTGAGATGTTCAAAGCTTGGGATATTTTTTTATAACCTAATCCCTGCTTTAAACTTCTCCACAACTTTATCCCTGACCTGTCTGGTGTGTTCCTTGGGCTTCATGATGCTGTTTGTTCACTAATGTTCTCTAACAAACCTCTGAGGCCTTCACAGAACAGCTGTATTTATACTGAGATTAGATTACACACAAGTGGACTCTATTTACTAATTAGGTGACTTCTGAAGGAAATTGGTTGCACTGGATTTTATTTAGGGGTATCAGAGTAAAGGGGGCTGAATACTTTTGCACGCCACACTTTTCAGTTTTTTATTTGTAAAAAAAATTGAAAACCATGTATCATTTTCCTTTCACTTCACAATTATGCACCACTTTGTGTTGTTCTATCACATAAAATCCCAATAAAATACATTTACGTTTGTGGTTGTAACGTGACAAAATGTGGAAAAGTTCAAGGGGTATGAATACTTTTGCAAGCCACTGTAAAACACTAATTTTCACCTTGGGAACATTTACTTGCCAAGGGCAACTGAATTTTTGAAGTGGAAGCATATTACTCATCCAGAGTTAGTTTTGAGATGTATCATAGCTAATTATTTGTACCGTTGCCTGCCAGGCCTGGAAATTGGATCTCAAGCATTTTTGGAGTGCATGCAGCTGTATGTAGTGCAAATGGTCAATAATGTAATGTGAAAGAAAAAAATTAGGAAAAGACATTCAGATGATTTTCACACTCACAGGCCAGTGTGTATCTCATGGTGACCACAGCTGCTTCATTGATGAACCTTGGAAGGTGAGTCCGAGATATGAGAAACCTCACATCCCAATAGGCAAGGATCAACTTTAGAAAATGCTACACATAGGGATGAAAAAGCACAAGGAAATTGGGGCACATATCTTCAGTGTGTTTGGTCCCACTCTATCCTCTAAGTGTTTACAATGATTGTGACATGCTGCGAGTGATCCCATCTCACAATGCCGGGATTGCAGTGTGTGCCTGTACAATGAATTATGAGCAAAGCCTGCTATAAATTATTGGACGTCCAAGCAACATGAATTGAGGATGACAGGCACGAAAGTCAATGCATCAAAAGAACAGCAGGGGAATGGGACTGTAAAAAAGTTAAGCAAATGATTTGAAGTTAACTTTTTCCCAGGTAAAAGATGGGTGTTGCTAGATGCAGTGATGTGGCTTCAATTTTAATTAAAAAAAAAAGTTAATAGGAAAGACTAAGGAGAAATGATAATGACTAAATAGCCAAATTGGGGTTAAAAATTGCAAGTTCTTGAAATCAAAAATAAAATCAGAAAATAATTATATCGTCCAGCATGTCAAACAATAACTGGAGGGAGAAGACTATCGTCAAGGTTTCGGGACAAGTCATTCACCAGAACTGAAATTGGGAGAAAAAAAACCAAGTGTGCTGTAATTACAAAGAGGCAGAAGGCTGAGAGAACTGAATAAAAGTCTTTAACAGGATGCAGACAAAGCTATCGGTGACAATTATTTTTAAAAAAAAAGTAAAACAGAGGGAAAAAAAGAAAAGGAAGAACATTGAAACTGAAAGTGCGGAAAGATAATAAAAGACAATTGCCTGAAATTGTAGAGTTCAGAATTGGGTTCTGTGGGCTGTAATGTGCTCTGATGGGAGATGAGATGATGTTGCTCCAGCTTACATTATTCTCATAGGAGCAATATAGAATCGATCTATATTGCTCCTATGAATCAAAGATGAATCGATCAAAGAAGGAGAAGAATGGAGACTTCAAGTTCTTCAAGACTTCGGGGAACTGGAAGCTTATCGTTTGTGTGGAGGGGTTCTGAAAAGCAGTCTCCCAATTTGCATTTGATTTTCTTAATTTAGTGAAGACAATGTTATGAGTAATGTGTCTGGTGTTGGAATCCTATGGAAGGAGGTGATTAAGGGCATTGGTCGTCTGAACGTGGAAGCTGGTGAAAGGTGACAAAAAGAAGAACCTATTCTTGTGCTGGCTGCGAGGCGATGGGGTAAAAGCAGAAGTGTATGCAATTCAAGGAGCCCTATTAACTATGACAGTTGAAGCTGGACTTAAATAAAAATTACATTGTAAAGATAACAGGTTAGAAAAATCATCATCAGAACAGGGGACAGATATTGCCAAAATGAAACAGAGTCCTTCCAAGAGCAGAGTGGGTAGATGTGTAGCCAAGGTATCTGTGGGAGTTAGTGGGCTTATAATGGATTTGGTCACGGTCCTAACTCCTGGACAAACATGGAGATGGCAAGAAAGGGAAGGGAACAGCCAGAGAAAGATATGTTGAAAGAGAGAAGTTTGAAATTGGCAGATGTAATGTAATTTTTGAGTTCTATCTGAGTACAGGAAGCACCACCAATGGAATCAACAATGTAAGACTTTAGCTGTCATTACAATTAATTTGTCAAGGAATATTTTGCTTCCATTGGATTAAAATTACTTCACCAAAAGAGTTTTTGAATTCAAACTACATAGTGGCGAAATGTTAGTGTCTATATTTGTGCAAAACAGGTTATTTAAAATCAGCTGCCCAGTGCAATTTAGCTTGATTTTCCTATTGGTGTATCTTGAATACTGAACGTAAGTCTCACCCATGTCACTGTCTCGGGTACAGATTTCCTGGAGTTCAATTGGTGGCATTTAAACCTATGGAATTTATTGAGAAATTGCCTCAAAGATATTTGACTGCAAGCAAATTTTACTTTTTTGTTTTACATAAAATGTTATAGAAATTAAAAAATATTATATTAGTTTTCCAGCTGTGAGTATCGTTGACAACCCCAAAATATACTATGAGTATTTTGCTGCTCTTTTAAAGTGTGTGTGACAGGTTTGATATAATACAGTGCATTGAGAGTTTCTTCAAGGGCAGTTAAGCAACAATAGTCTGAAGAAGGGTCTTGATCCGAAACGTCACCCATTCCTTCTCTTCATGGATGCTGCCTGTCCCGTTGAGTTACTGCCCTTGAAGAAACTCTCTGGTTTAAATGTGCCTATAATGAACAATAGTATCAGTTTGGGACTAAAGGTCAGACTGGATAAGAATGACATTTCATCTTCCAAAGTATATTATTGAAACAGATGGACTTTCATCAGCTTCACATACATTTGCTGAATAGTATTTAATTAAAAGATTTTTATAGCTTGTTTCGAGCTCTCAAATTGCCATGCTGAGATTTAACCTTGTGTTCTGAGTTTTTAGGCTACATCTTTGGATTGCAAGTTGAGTAACATCACCATACATTGATTAATTGTTTTTGTTTTGCTTTACTGTCAATTAGAACAAATTAATTTCCTTTTATATCTAAAAACTATAAAACCCATAAATGTCCCATGTTTACTTTCCATGATTAGCTCTATTGAACCGCATGCTTTAAATAATATATGACATTGAGGGTCATGAAATCAGAGACATATGGTATTGAAAAAGATCCTTTGGCCCAATTTGTCCATGCCGTCCAAGATGACCATCTATGCAAGTGCTATTTACCATAGTTTCGTTTATTGTGCCGTGTACCAAGGCACAGTGATATTTGATCCTTAACCTACTGATAAGGTTATCAGTATCAACCTTTTGAAGAGAGACAAATTTGTTCATTAAATCTTGGGGTTTTCCCTTTCTTATTTGTAGGCTGGTGCTTGATTCACTTAAACAGGACTCCATTTCTGTACCAGGACTGGGTAATATGGGGCTGGACAGCCATTGAATAAGTTCCATCATTTCCAATCTACACAGGTGAATTCCTAGGAGATCGAAATCTGTTATTAAATTCCAAATCAAGTCTAACAATCAAATGGAGCGATAGGTCTGCCGGGATCCGTCACTCAGTTAGTCCAGTACTTAGGGCAGTTCTATTTATGTCAGAATGGTAATTGTCTGTGGAAGGCTGAATCGCCTTGAACTGCCCCATCTTCAATATCTAAAGCCAGCCCCATTTTGTTCTGGGTTTTAATACACAGCCCAATGAAACAATCTTTATAAAAGATTGTTAACTGGAGATGTATGAAATTAACCTTTAATCAAGCACTAGGAGATCAGAAGAATCTGAACAGGCTATGTTCTTTCTAATCAGATGGCACTCTTTTTAATTGGTCACAAGAGACTGGGAGGTGACCCAAGTAGTCTTGAAAATACTGCTGGGTTAAATCGAGTAATGCTTCCATTAGCAAGGAAGACCAAATCTAGAGGTCAAATGAAGCAATATCCAATCTCCAAAAGGGTATTCAGGAGAAACTCAGAGGCTAGTTAGAAAGATATCCTAAGGAGTTATTGAGGTGAATGATAGAGATTCAATAAAGGGCAAACCACAAGGGAGAAAGAAACAGCATGAACACCTCATGCAATGGCAGGATAAAAGAAAGTAAGAAAGGAAACTGCTTGTGTGGAAACAGCTGTGGTATGCTATTATTTATGTAGCCTATCTGCATTTTTAGGCACTTCAGCAGACTGCCCTGCCATTTTCAATGATCAGTGTACACAATGCTTTTTATGCAGACAAAAAGGTGTTGGGATGCACAATTAATAAACATGTCATGTGGCAGGAAAATAAAATGACATTTACTTTGTTAGATAGTGCAAACTGTCACAAAAGATAACACTGAGTGTACCGATACGCCCAGATCTCTCTGTTCGAGTAGCACTTTTAGAATTGTGTTTGAAGTTTATATTTTGCATCTAAAATACATGCTCGATTTCTCCAGCCAATGCAGCCTGGTCTACGAGATTACACATTATGTCCTTAATTATTGTTTCTGGAACAATTGAAACCATTGACTGGCCTGCAGGTACACAGCAGATGCCATCTCCCTGGCCCTACACTCATTGTTGGAACATTTAGATAAGAAGGATACTTACATTTATGACAGACCCCTATTTATTGACTATAGCTCCACCTTCAACACCATAATCCCAACTAAATTTACCTCCAAACCTTTGGACACAGAATCAGCACCACCTCTGCAACTAGATCCTCGATTTCCTGACCCATAGACCACAGTCAGTGAAGCTAGGCAGCAAAACTTCCTCTATGATAATTCTCAACATCAGTGACTTGCAAGAATATGTTCTCAGCCCCTCAATACACTCCCTATACACTCATGACTTGGTGACCAAATTCTGCTCTCAATCCATCCACAAGTTGGCAGATGACACCACCATAGTTGGATTGTGCAGGTTGGTTCAAGCATCTGATAGTTGTAAGAAAGTATTGGATGGTGGTGGAGGAATTTAGGCTTCTGTACCTCGTGCTCGATTTTGTCAGTGAGATGAGGACATGGCATGGGTGAGTGGGCATCCTTACTAATAGATGCCGCCTGTAGCGGCAGATTTTCATATCGTTCAAAAGATTACTCCCTCTAGCTGCTAAGTAAGTTACATGGTTAAGGAGAATGTCGTAATATGCATGTGAGCTCTCCGTGAGACCTTCAGAGCTTCTATACAGATACATCTTTTTAACACAGTTTTTGATTAATAGTTTCTTTATTATTAAAGGAAAACAATAAGGTGTACTCTGACGTAAACTTTAGTCTTCGTCAAACTCCAGCATATCGCTTAAACGTTAGAAAACTCCTCGTGTCTCGGTTAAACGTCACATGGTCGAAGAGTAAACCTTCCCCATGTAAGTTCAAAACAAAACTAAGCTTCTGCACAAGAAACCTTGCACCAAACACGCCCAAATAAATCCCACCCACATAATAACGGGCAATCTAAAATTTAAAGGCACATGCCATAATTAATGACACACAAAATAAGCCAAATGGCCACTACACCTCCTTATGCAAATATTGTTGATGGAGGGAAGGACTGTGCCTACGATGAACAAGGTTGGTTCTCACTCTTTACAACCTCTTGCTTTACTGTGCATTGGAATTGCTGTTCCAGGCCATGATACAACTGGACAGAAATCAGCATCCTCCTCTGCCACTGGATCCTCAACTTTCTGACCCATGGACCACAATTGGTGAGGATAGGTAACAACACCACCTCTATAATAATTCTCGACATGGTGCCCCATAAGGTGTACTCATTCACTTATGATACTCCCTTTTTACTCACGACTGTGCAGCCAAATTTGGCTCTGACTCCATCTCCAGGTTTTCTAATGACATCACTGCTGTAGATCAGATGATGAACAATGACAAGATGGAATACAGGAAGAAGGTGGAAATGTGTTGGTATTGTGACAAAAACTTCTCTCACAATTTCAACAAGATGGAAGGAGCTAGTTATCAACTTCAGGAAGTTTGGTACATGCCCCAAACAGCCTCAACGATACAGAAGTGAAATGTTGACACCTTCAAGTTTGGTGTTAATATTACCATCGATCTGCCATGAACCCACCATCTGGAAGCAACAGGTTAGAAGTTAATCAAGCTTGCATATTACAATAATTATTTTCTAATTTGCAACATTTCTGAAAATTTCATTAAAAATGTGATTGGTCCATTCTATCATTGTCTCAAAGAAACTTTAAGATTAGATCTTTAAGCTTGATAATATAGTGATGCTGGATTATGGCCAACAGCAAGTGCTAAAACAGGAATGTTTGTGCTCTGCTCTGTTAAAAGTCTAAGACTGAGAAAGTAAATGACTTGCTTGGAAACAGGATATTATTTCTTCATTCCTGCCAGAAAAAATTGCAAATCAACCAGCTGTTTTCTTAATTTTCTTCCTCAAATAAATATATCAATGTCATAAATGTCCACATCTAAGAGTCAAGGTTCAGCCATATGAAGGGAAATTTAGCTTTGAAATCATTGTGTTTATCTGGTTGGTCTTCATCATTTTTGACAGGCAGCCACATTGGTCATCACATGTGAAGCCAGTTGTATTTTAAAATGTAGTCCATGTGATAAATTTATGCCACTTGGCTCTCCAACTATTATCAGCTCCCTTCAAATATTGGTCCTTTTTCTGGATTTATTTTAACAATGATTAATCAGAAATTGCTATCATGCCTTTTTCAGAAGAATTTTCTTTTGGTCTAATATGCATTGTCAAATGTGAAGTCCGCCCAAAAGCCAAGGATAGCGTTGTCACATGCAAAATTCTTCAGTGTGAAAAATATATTTGCATGAAGAACAACATAGTTCTACTAATTATTTCTTATGAAACGGTCTTGCTTTGAGGGCAGCATTCAAACTGCATTATTTGTCTTGATCTCCTGTTAACTAAAGTAGAAAGATTAAATGAAAATTTACCGTTTGAAGTTTGATCTTTATTTTAAGAGAAGTTGAAGTGAGGGATTACGTGAAGAGCCCACCAGCCCACATGCACGTCAATCTTCAGAGCAACTGTATGAAACCACAGACCAGTTGCAGGACTTGAACTATAGAAAGATTAACGACCCTAGATTTACCGGGTGATCTTTATGAGAATCAGGGTTGGGAGTGGAGGGCACGTAATCCTTCACTTCAAATTCTCATAAAATTAAGATCAAACTTCAAACAGTAAGTTTTTGTTTAATCTTTCTATTTTATTTCAGTCACGTGAGTGACTACGTGAAGCCTTCAAAGCTATGTAGTTTCATGCAGTAACCCAATCTGTGTGTGAAACACTTAAACAGATAAAACCATAAATGGTAGAAAGACAAGGGTTATTAAGAACATGATGCTCACTTGCAAACATGGCCATTGCCCTTAATCGGACCATAGTCCCAATTGGCTTTGAGTTAGACAATAACTCATGCAACACTGCACAGCATTTTATCTGCAATCATCCAGGCATATTCAACCAAAATTTTATAACTTCTGAAAGTGCACTATGTAAACCTCCTTCTGTCGCAAGAAGATGGACAAATGGGAATATCCAATCTATTGGCCGCTAATGAGCCACCAACAATCTCTTGAAAAACTATTATATAACAATGAAGAAAGTATCCTTCATCTCATAGGTACCAGCAAGCTCGGTGTACCTGTATACATAATAACACCCCCAATCTCCGATCTGGTGGGTATGCTGTCAACTCCAACATGCCCAAGCATGCCCGTTTAGCTTTATGAGATCATTCCCATAACAAGCTACCCTCATGTCAGTTATGACCCAGAGACCGAGCCAGATATTGAGTAAAGAGTGTGTTCTTTGTGCTGAAATCAGCTGCTAAAGCATAAACAACTTAAAAGATTCTGCTCCCATTAGGAAAACAGTAGATGAATATATGCATAATAATTTACTGATCTACATTCCACACTACTATGAGTCTAGGCTTTTAGAGCGGTCATATAAAAGACACCTTGCATGATGTTAGTCAACAACGGGAGAATAACCAATCATTTATTGTCCCAATTATGGTACTATAGACAATGACAAAGCAGCACAAGCAGTGTAAATTGAGCTATAACATAATCGATCCCTGAGCGCAAAGTGAAAGAAACACAAAGCTCTGCTACTTCTGTTTTAAAGTAGCTCACCTGTCTTCTTCACAAACTTCCCATACAATCGTGCAGAGCTAGCTGCACTGAGAAATAGGCTGAGCAAGCCATCACTCGTGACTTCACGTAAATAGGAGCTTCTTTCAGCCACCTTTACCATGGACATTCTGAATGAGTAGGCAAATTTGGCATTTTTAAATTTTATGTTGCCTCATCCTTAATATCATAAGAGGCATCTACTGATAAACCCCTGAGTCTTATCAGCTACAAATTTTGCATGTCTATAAACTCCATGACACAATGCCCTTTTGTTCTGAGTAGAGCAGCATTCGCTTTAGAATCTTTGTAAATAGCCTAATCCTGAAGACACCCCAGAGCCTAAACTTCGCACCACTGGCTTTGTCATCAAAACACCAGATATATCTGTGCCTCTTGTGTAGAGATATGGCAAAGTATGCATCTTCAAGATCGATAGAGGCCCTAATCCTCTGAATCAGCTAAATTGCTGAAAGCCAATCATCTATCTTAAACTGGGTAACCAAACACATGATCAATTAGCCAAACCGTAACCTGATTTGGCATGCTCCACGTTTCTGCAATCTTGAGAAATATCAGAAACATGCCCCTCTTGTTCGTGGCCAGACTACTCATCCTTTGTGAGATGTTATGATTCCCTATGGAACCATCTATTCTGTACGGACAGAAATTTTTGGCTTCTCTTGCCGCGGAAGATGCATTATCTATTTATACATTTATTTCGCTGTTAACATATAATCAGAACCGTATGACTAGAGCTGAAACACAGCATTCACTTGATGTGGGAATACGAGTTCCCTGTCAGCTATTGACTGTCAGTCAGCACGAATCCTCAGCGTTCTTCCTCAGAGTGGAAATAGCATAATGCAAGCCTGAACCAGGAATTGCTTTGCAGTCCTCTGACTGAAACCACCCGTCTGAGTCGCCAGTGTGCGCAACACAATCTGTTCGACCAGCCACTCAATCAGGAATACTGGTATTGAGAGTCTATAGATTATTATAAATACATTTTTGATTTACAACATAGAAACATAGAAACATAGAAACATAGAAATTAGGTGCAGGAGTAGGCGATTCGGCCCTTCGAACATGAACCTGTAGGTCAGATAAAAAATACTACATGCCAGACCGGCTTCGTGCTGGTAGCTACCTATCCCAGAGAGGATGGCAATGATGTTTCCAACGAACTGACAACTCCACTTAACTGAGCAGAAATGTAAACATGTGTTGAGGGAAACTTCAACTACTTCACTCTACTGAGCAGCCTGATAACCTCAATCACAGATGTTGAGGCAGTGCTGCCCTGGTCAATATGATCCATATGGCCAGCCAGTTCCAAGATGGTCTACACTGAACCAAGCTGTTCCTACTTGCAACTTACAGAGGTTACTATGCAAGACACCCTGCCAATGTCTCTTCATCAACCTGATCTTCTCCAGAAACAGTGATAGATACTAGACAGTCCATGCTGCCAGTAAATCCAAGCCTGGCCTGACAGACTGCTCCATTTCGGAGTTTACGAGGTTAATAAACAGACCTTACCTGCCAGTGTCTCTGAACCCGGGTCGACCTGCTTGTTGGAGCTTCAGCGAAGTTCCATTGCAGTCCTTGTCTGACCACAGCTTCAGCCCCACGCTTGCCAACAGCTCGTTTCCGGAGCTCAAAAGCGATATTGCTGTGCAAGGCACGCCTGCCAGCATTCCTGAGCCGAATGGGACAGACTACCTCTTCGACCTACAGCCTCTTAGCCTTGCTGGAGCTTTATTGTGAAGGCCATGTTACCAGTTTATTCCCAGCCTGGTTAGACAGACTGCTCCTTTGCCCAGCTGCTTCTTCGGAACCTCAGCGGGGCTCACTGGACAGGTCACGCCTGCCTTTACTGCAAACCTGGTTCAACAAGCTGTTCTTGCAAGGTCAGCTCGTGACTCCCGACTGCTCCTTTCCGGAGCTTCAACGGCACTTCCTGCTCTTTAAATACAGGGTGAAAACCCACCGGAATACTGGAGCTTTAACCACCTAGAATGGTACTCCACCGCCGCAGCCGCCTTAAATTTCCCCTGCAAGTCTTCTACTTGCTACATAAGTCCTCTCTGAAGAGATACTGCGCGTTACTGGCCCTGCACGTTACTGGCCCTGTAAAAATGAGCCATTTTGGAAATTATCTCATGCCCATAGCATATTGCGAAGGCAATAGCCCCAACTGGGTATTACAGAGAAGTGATAATGCAATCTCCTGCACTTCTGAGAGTTGAGCCCATCTACTGACTTGCAAAAGGCTGAAATGACTCCAGAGCGGTTTTGGACTTGCTGACATAATTTCATTGCCTACATATCATCACTGGGATATCCCAACTGATGAAATTGACGTATGGAAACATCCAAAAGTCTGGCAGTTATCTGGACTGGCATATTTCCCGGATACTTTCAGCCATATCTATCTCCAGTGAATCTCCTATTCCCAAAGGGATGGCAAATATGCTAAAAGAGCCGATAGCTCCTTCATATGATTAAGTTCAGGGATTCGATTACCTTATCGATATCCACATAGTTGTAGTCACATATGTAAGAATCTCCAACACTCCCCTCTACTAAGTGGGAAATATCAAAACGCAACCCTGATCCAGGTATTGCTTCCCTTCTTCTGAGCGAGAGATATTATAACGCAATCCTGAACCAGGTGTTGCTGCCACAGGCATCTGACTAACAGTTTTATTTATTCATCCATTTATTTTTTTCTTTATATATATATTTGTTTGTTTGTTTATTCATTTATTTATTTTACTTAGTAGACAGGTTGCCTGCTAGTGACTCCGAATCCTTGCTCCCTTCTGGAGCCTCAATGGAGTTTTTTAGCGGAGGAAATAGAATGCAACCCTCAACCAGGTGTTGCCTCAGGCCTCTGGCTGACTCCCGTTCGGAGCTCCAATGTATACAGGCATTGCCTGTCAGATGCTCCAAACAGCTGCCTGCTCCAGTGGAGCCCCATATGTCCCGGTTGATCAGCAGCGCTACATATCCTCAGCCCATAATTGGAATCACCTCTGTAAAATTCTCCGATACTCCCTTCATCAGAGTGGGAGGAATACTGCAACCCTGAGCCAGGTGTTGCCACAGGCATTTGGCTGGAGCCTCCTGTTAATGCCTCCGGTGCACGGAGCATATTTCTCCTTACAGAGCCTGCTACCAAGGAGCTTCTCACAGCATTCAGCTATCCCGCCCCTTCTGTCACTGCTATTTATAGAATGTGAGCTCCCACGGAGCCTCTCACAGCGTTCAGCTATCCCGGCCGTGCCGGCCATTGCTATTTTTAGAACATGAGCTCCCGCGGAGCCTCCATAGCATTCAGCTATCCCGGCCGCGCCGGCCGATGCTATTTTTAGAACACAAGCTCCCGCGGAGCATCCATAGCATTCAGCTATCACGGCCGCGCCGGCTGTTGCTATTTTTATCCCAGGCGACAGCTGTACAAGCTGTGCCAGCTTCCCCGGGCCCGCTGCCCCTGTATTCCGAGCAGCGGCCCGTTCCTGAAAGAAATATGTTTCTTTTACCTGTCGGAGCAGTTTCGAACTGCTCCGATAATCGCGCCATGTGTAGACATATTGACGCGCATGCGGGCTGGCGGGCTCTTCACGTAGTCACTCACGTGACTTTGAAATAAAATGCTGTATTGCATGTCATTTGAGAATATTTTTCCATAGGAATTCTATTCTTGGTCGTTCCTATCTTTCAAAGCCTGATTAACATTCCAGTTTGCCACAACTCAATTTACTGCTCACTACTGCAACAGGGAGGTCTCTCGAACACCATATTTAATGAGTAAAGACATCATGCGCTGGAGCAAGCAATGCTAATATAGATATGGAATGCACTTAATTCCTTACAGGAAATTCTCAAAGAACAACCCTGAATGCACTCATGGAGGACCTCTGTGGTCCATTTGCACCGTTGGTCAGCATGGACTCAGTGGGCTGAAGGGCATGTTTCCATGATATACATATAAGCAAAAACAAAACTAAAAAGCTGCAAAGCCATCCAGTTTCTTCTCATCCTGGGCCCTGCCCACCATTGCAGTACCTAGTCATTCAATTACAACACACAGTGCCCTGTTACAGAAAGTGGGTTTCCTGCTTTGCATTGTGTCCCATTTGAAAAATGGCC
The DNA here is from genome assembly GCF_010909765.2 of Amblyraja radiata. Taxonomy (NCBI): domain Eukaryota; kingdom Metazoa; phylum Chordata; class Chondrichthyes; order Rajiformes; family Rajidae; genus Amblyraja; species Amblyraja radiata. Next base: position 65,542,511 of record NC_045962.1, on the reverse strand, counting down.
TCAGACACCACATCAAGTGTGCTAAATGCTGGCAACTGCAAGAATTTGTAAAGTGTCAATTAAGAAAAACATGGTGGATTTAGTATGATGTTACACAGGAAAACACAACACTGTCTTTCTGTAAACCTCCCACTGATGATCTGGATCTATATCTGAATTTCACAAAATTCATTGGTGTGATCCACAATGCTGTTCTAATGCCATTAAAAGGAAGTAACACCCTAGCGGTATGAAAATTGACTTCTCTAATTTCATGTAGTCCCTGCTTTCTCCTCCCATTCTCAGCTCTCCCTCAGCCCACTGTCTCCGCCTCTTCCTTTCTTCTTCCCGCCGCCCCCCCCTCCCCCACCCTCACATCAGTCTGAAGAAGGGTCTCGACCCGAAACGTTGCCTATTTCCTTCGCTCCATAGATGCTGCCTCACCCACTGAGTTTCTCCAGCATTTTTGTCTATCTTCAATTTCTGACCCTGTAATCTTATTGATCTGGTGTTTTGTGTAATGTTCAAAGGTTAATTAGATGGTTGTGGGTTTTGATTTATTGGAACTCTGTACCAAAGAAATGGAGTTTCTTAACATGATAAAATACTAATAATGCCTTTCCTAAATCATTCTGTTATACTTTTCATCATATTCCTATCAACCTGAGAAATGCTTGTCAAATACTGATCTGACAAGCACTATTTTCTTGTGAAAGAATTGACATGGTTCATATATCATGCTTTTAGTGTTTCCACATAGCTGGTAAAGTTTAACTGGACATACTAAAATATCAGGAAATAGTCCATGAAAATCAAAAGCCCAACTAGTGTTTGAGCTTATTTGTTCTGCAAGCCCAATTAATTTATATTGCAATTTGTTTAATGGAAGCACATTTTTCAATTGAATATTTAAGTTGAAAACAGATCCCAGGAAGATTTATAGAAATGCAAGGAAGCAAATGAGATGATTAGCAAAAGCAAATGTATGATTAGATAATGAGTATGATTGTACACAAAAATGCTGCGAAATCTCCTCATGAGTATGAATGAGTTGCTCAAAAGATGCTTTGGGGAAAAAAAAATGGACTCCAAGTGGAAAGGCAGGCATGTTTAGGAATGCATTTCAAGTCATAGAATTATAGTCATGTAGCACAGAAATGAGCTTTATGGCCCATCTTCTTCATGCTGACCAAGTTGCCCCATCTCAGCTTGTCCCATTTGTCTGCGTTTGGCCCATATATCTCTGAAACTTTCCTGTTCAAGAACCTGTCCAAATGTTTTTTTAAATGTTTTAATTATATTTGCCCCAGGCAGTTCCGTCCAGATACACACAAGTTCTTATGACATTTTTCCCCTCTCACCTTAACCTGGTCTTACAGCATCAACGTTTGCATTGCCTTAACATAGAACTTTAAATTGTAGACCAGCCTGTCCTCAATTTGCCTTTCACTACAATTGGTCAACCACAAATGCTATCTCACTGCCTCTCGATTCTGCTCTGGACTATCTGGATAACAGGAAAAGACATGTCCTGTTGCTGTTCAATGACTACAGCTTGGCATTCAATACTCATTCCCTCCAAAACAATTACCAAGCTCCAAGATCTGAGCCTCTGTGCCTCCCTTTGCAACAGGAAACCTCAATCTGTGTGGATGGGTATCAATATCTCCTCCACATTGACCATCAACATAGATGCACCACGAGGCTGCATGCTTAACCCCCTGGTCTATTCTCTTCATGCCATGACTGTGTGGCTAAACAATTTTACCTCCCTTTTGTTTCCCATCCCCACCTCTAATTCTCACCTGCACCCTGGACCATTAAGCTGTCAGTTCACTTCCACCCTTAGCCAAGTTTCTACACTTCAAGAGACTACTGGCGGGGCATTCAAAAGGAGATTCAAAAAAGCATGATGTTCTCAAGATGTGTTTAGAAATAAATAACATGGAAGAAGGCCGTTCGGCACTGAGTCTATGCCAGCCATCAACCATCCTTTTAATCCAACAAAACCTCTGACTTCTACACTGCTTGCAATTTAAAGGCAAAAATATCCCCACATTATCAACTCCTCAACGATTCTGTCTTTAACCTCATGAGAAACCTACGTCAGCCCATTAACCAACCAACCCACACGTCTGAATGTGGGAGGAAACCCACACAATCAGAGTGGGGTTTGGACCAAAAGAGGGAAAGATGGAAAATTGAAGGTTTTGTAAATGAATTTTCCATTGACCAAAAATACTGATTTACTTTTGATCAATAAGAAGCGTTTTGGATAGATGGGGAGCTGGAAGCAGGGACAAACCATACTACTTCTTCAAGAATCTGAAGAAGTATCTCGACCCGAAAAGTCACTCATTCCTTCTCTCCTGAGATGCTGCTTGTCCCTTTGAGTTACTCCAGCATTTTGTGTCTACCTTCAACTTCTTCAATCTGCTTTATCATTGAATGTGATGATACATTGCTACTTTTGTGCTTGATTGACTGCTATTTGAACCCGTTACTTTTTGATTCTGTTTCCAAAAATCTGTCTCAGACTTGAATGAAATATCAATGATTGAGATCCAAAGTTCAGACAGAAAACATAGCCAAACCTTCTCTCAGTCTTGTATTCCTCAGTGAGCAGTTAGATTTGTTGAACAAAGTGTATGTCAGTTTGAGTTTATGGTAGGCAGAGAGTGATAGAACATAGACATAGAAAATAGGTGCAGGAGTAGGCCATTCGGCCCTTCGAGCCTGCACCGCCATTCAATATGATCCAACTCAGTATCCTGTCCCTGCCTTCTCTCCATACCCCCTGATCCCTTTTTCTCATCTCGGTCCTCAAGGATTTCCCCTTTATCCTTAAACTGTGACCCCTTGTCCTGGACTTCTGCAACATCGGGAACAATCTTCCTGCATCTAGCCTGTCCAACCCCTTAAGAATTTTGTACGTATCTATAAGATCCCCCCTCAATCTTCTAAATTCTAGCAAGTACAAGCCGAGTCTATCCAGCCTTTCTTCATATGAAAGTCCTGACATCCCAGGAATCAGTCTGGTGAACCTTCTCTGTACTCCTTCTATGGCAAGAATGTCTTTCCTCAGATTTGGAGACCAAAACTGTACGCAATACTCCAGGTGTGGTCTCACCAAGACCCTGTACAACTGCAGTAGAATCTCCCTGCTCCTATACTCAAATCCATAGAATCAACACAACATCACAATGGTGGCAGAGCCATAAGTGATAGTGTTAGCAGGAGATAATATCACATTGGAATGGAGACAAGTTAGAATTTTATTTTGTTTATGGTGAAAACTAAATGAATTGGAAATTCACATAAGGCTCAAATAGGATGCCAAAGCTGCAAAACATAATGAGTTCAGTCTGCGATAATGGCTGAGGAGCAGAAGCAGAGGCCTCTTTGAGCCCCAAAGATGAATGAGAGACTGTGGATAATATTGCAAGGATGAGAAAATAAGCCGTTGTCAAGACAATACTCTGCTAATGTTTGAAGAGAGTAAACTGAGATGGAAAGCAAAGCAGAAATATAAGAGACTCTAAACAAAGGCTGCAGGCAGTGGGTACCCAAGCAATAAACAAAGTGCTGGAGAACTCGAAAGGTCATGCAGCATCTGTGGAGTGAAGTGGACAGACTACATTTTGGGTCTGTAGACTTTAGGAGGGATGTTGTATGATTTGCCTTGTTAAAAATAATTGAGATAATAAGTGGGGATAATCAGAGCCATAAAGAAAATTGATTGATTTTGGTGAGGACAGAGGCAGGATTGGAAACTTAACTGGAAACATTCAAATATAAAATGATAAAGTTGTAAATTATAGTGCAATTGTGGGAAGTAACAACAAATTTAAGGTCACGAGAGTAAAAGAACAGAAGGACACTCCCATTCCAGTGAAGAACAAAATCTACACTGACAGTGGTGAGGGAGTGATGCACATTTGGAGATGCTATTTTTCCTATGAGACAATAAATCAATGCCCCTCTATTTAGTCAGGCGACTAAAGATTCTGTGCTATTATTTGAAGATCAGGGAATTCTCCATGCAAGGAAATATATTCACCCTCTCAGAAAACTTGCTAAAATAGATTATCCAGTTGTCGTCATATTTCCATTTGTGAATCTTGGTTGTCCATTATTGACTGTGATATATCTTACATCGTAAGTGTGATTAAAATTCAGAAGTATTTCCTTGGTACCCGGACATGGCGTCGAGGGACGTGAAGCCGAAGCAAAGAAGTGGAAGCCAAATAACCAAACAGAAACGAAGCCGAAACGGCAAATAACCGAAAGCGTATGAATCCGAAACGCTAACTAACCGAAAGGGTGGGGCGCCTAAATGCAAACTAACCGAAAGGGCAGGACATCTAAAAGCCAACTAACCGAAAGGCTGCGTTGCATAAAAGCAAACTCATCGAAAGGCCGCTCTGCTGAAATGACAACTAACCGAAAGGCTGCGTCGCCTAAAAGCCAATAACCGAATGGCCGCTCAGCCGAAAAGTCAAATAACGGACATGACATCGCCGGGTGGGACGGGGCTTGTCAGCAATTGGTCCAGACCCCCGCGTCCATCACATCACTGGCCGATGGAGACGGGAGGGTGGGGTCATTTTCCCACACAAGCCATAGGTGACTGGGCACCGAACCAGAGCACCAAGTTGCAAGCAGCCAAAGGAGCGCATCCCTCGGGACAGCCCACACTCTCCCACGGCCATGGCTGTCCTCCGCCACGTCTCCCCCCTGTGGCTGCACTGTGATGAGTTGTGCGTCAGCAGCTCCGGGTGGAGCAGAGGTGTGGGACAGACTGGTCCCTCCGCCCACCCAGAGTCACTGACCTCGATGCACCGCCATCGGACCCCAACCCCACACCCCCCTGAAAGACCCTCCCCCCCCCGACCCCCAGACCCCGATCCACACACGGGGTGATTTGCCCCCTGACACGCACACCGGGTGATTCACCCCCCACCCCGGCCACAGGGACAGACGGCTTGGGGCATTGGCAGCCATAGTAAATCGCTTTTAAAACATGGGGGACACACACATTCTCTGGCAGGGCAATGACAAGTGTGCATGACAATAAACAATTTTATCTCTTCCTACACACACCCCCGCCCTCCCCCTGACAACAAGAAACATGTTTTATTTATTACCGTCTGGTTGCCAACGTAACGCACACAACAAGCTCCCACACACAAAACACCAGATAATCTGTAAACTGTTTTAACCGAAGATGGACACAAAAAGCTGGAGTAACTCAGTGGAACAGGCAGCATCTATGGAGAGAAGGATTGGGTGACGTTTTGGGTATAGACCATTCTTCAGACCTGAAGACAGAGTCCGAAGGGTCTCGTCCCGAAACGTCACCCATTCATTCTCTCCAGAGATGCTGCCTGTCCCACTGAGTCACTCCAGCATTTTGTGTCTATCTTTAGAAACATAGAAACATACAAAATAGGTGCAGGAGGGGGCCATTCGGCCCTTCGAGCCAGCACCGCCATTCATTGTGATCATGGCTGATCATCATTATCAATAACTCGTGCCTGCCTTCTCCCCATATCCCTTGACTCCACTAGCCCCTAGAGCTCTATTTAACTCTCTCTTAAATCCATCCAGTGACTTGGCCTCCGCTGCCCTCTGTGGCAGGGAATTCCATAAATTCACAACTCACTGGGTGAAAAAGTTTTTTCTCACCTCAGTCTTAAATGACCTCCCCTTTATTCTAAGACTGTGGCACCTGGTTCTGGACTCACCCAACATTGGGAACATTTTTCCTGCATCTAGCTTTCCCAGTCCTTTTATAATTCTATATGTTTCTATAAGATATCCGCTCATCCTTCTAAACTCCAGTTAATACAAGCCTAGTCTTTTCAATCTTTCCTCATATGACAGACCAGCCATCCCAGGGATCAATCTCGTGAACCTATGCTGCATTGCTTGATCCCTGGGATGGCGGGACTCATATGAGGAAAGATTGAAAAGACTAGGCTTGTATTAACTGGAGTTTAGACGGATGATGGGGATCTTATAGAAATTTGGCGTGACAGTTGTCTCGTTTCATCGGCTTCATGTATTGCGCGCATGGAAGAGACGCTTTACATGCCGCTTGCATCTATTCATCCAAGTGTTCTCTTAATGAAATCTCACATCTTTGCGAGGGAGGGATGGAATGGATGTAACTACCGGCCTAATCAAAGGCATAGTTAGGACAGGGAAATAATCCCACCACTTAAATAACCATGTTGCCGAATGTAAGAACTATTTATCCATGTAACATTTTTGTTTTTAAATCAATGTAACTCTTTTTTGATTTTTAATGCCGAGTTAAAACCCTGCCCTGTGGGAAGGGCTTGCAGCAGCTGGTTTCATTGTGCCTTCATTGTTGGTAGTTGCTGTCCTTTCACATGGACCGCTTACAACTTGGTGCTCGGGTTCAGAGTGCCCAGTCACCTATGGCTTGTGTGGGAAAATGACCCCCACCCTCCCGTTTCCATCGGCCAGTGATGTGATGGACGTGGGCGTCTGGACCAATCACTGACCAGTCCCGTCCCCCCGGCGACGTCATGTTCGTTATTTGACCCTTTAGGTGCTTATTAAATTTTTCCCCTCTCATCTTCAACTTATGTCCGCTGGTTCATGATTCCCTTACACTGGGTAAAAGACTTTGTACATTCACCCTATCTGTCCCCCTCATGGTTTTATACATCTCAATAAAATCTGAAACTGGACACAATACTCCAAATATGGTCTCACCAATGCCTTGTACAACTGCAACGTAATATCCTAACTTCTATATTTAATACCCTGAGTAATTAATGCCAATATACCGAAGACCGCCTTGACCATTCTGTTTTCCTGTGATGCCGCATTCAGGGAATCCTCCAATTAAGAGAAGATAGAGGAGAAATTTAAATATTCAGGGTTAGTTATGGTAAGAACCATAGAAAGATCTGGGACGGTGAACAAGTGTAGGACGGGAAGCCACAAAGACAACTGCATAGTTTGTCTCAATAATTGTGACTTTTGTTGTAGTTGGAAGTTACTGCATCTGGGAGAAAATTCTGAAATTTGGCTCTTTATCATTTAAAATTACTGTTATTTTAGTTCTCCAGGATGATCTGGGGCAATGAATGGTTTTGCAAGAGTGGTTTGTGTAATACCATTAAAAGAAAATTATCTGGTTAATTGTTTTAATTTGAGGGAACTGGTGTTGAATGATTGGTTGGGCAACTTCTGACATGCCACGTGTTTATTCCAAGTGACTTAATTGGATATAAAACTGAAAGCTTTGAAAGATCTAGAAACCTTTTACATCTTTTTTTCTTGCTTGCATCTACTTCACTCTTTTCAACATTGATAAATGTAACTCAGGCTGACCTATTAACAGGCACTTTCAGATTCAGATTCAACTTTAATTGTCATTGTCCGTGTACAGTACAGAGACAACGAAATGCATTTAGCATCTCACTGGAAGAGCGACATAGCATATGATTTGAATAAATATTTACATTAGCATATATACAGACATAGTGTTTTTCCTGTGGGAGGAGTGTCCGGGGGGGGGGGGGTGATTGGCAGTCACCGAGGTACGTTGTTGAGTAGAGTGACAGCCGCCGGGAAGAAGCTGTTCCTGGACCTGCTGGTCCGGCAACGGAGAGACCTGTAGCGCCTCCCGGATGGTAGGAGGGTAAACAGTCCATGTTTGGGGTGAGAGCAGTCCTTGGCGATGCTGAGCGTCCTCCGCAGACAACGCTTGCTTTGGACAGACTCAATGAAGGGGAACGAGGAACCGGTGATGCGTTGGGCAATTTTCACCACCCTCTGCAATGCCTTCCGGTCGGAGACAGAGCAGTTGCCATACCATACTGTGATACAGTTGGTAAGGATGCTCTCGATGGTGCAGCGGTAGAAGTTCACCAGGATCTGAGGAGGCAAATGGACCTTCTTCAGTCTCCTCAGGAAGAAGAGACGCTGGTGAGCCTTCTTGATCAGAGTTGAGGTATTGTGGGTCCAAGAGAGGTCATCGGAGATGTTAACACCCAGGAACCTGAAGCTAGAAACACGTTCCACCTCCGTCCCGTTAATGTGGATGGGGGTGTGCGTGCCGCCCCTGGACTTCCTGAAGTCTACAATGAGCTCCTTGGTCTTCTTGGAGTTAAGGGCCAGGTTGATGTCAGCGCACCATGCTGCTAAGTGCTGGACCTCCTCCCTGTAGGCCGACTCATCGTTGTTGCTGATGAGGCCAATCACCGTTGTATCATCTGCATACTTGATGATGGTGTTAGTACCATGTACAGGTGTGCAGTCACAGTTCAAACGACATGAAGAGAGACGAAGGTCAGTTACATACTGCAATGGCAAAATGTGATGAAAGAATTAAATGGCCATCTAATGTCTTAGAACATATATGGCTTATCAAGAATTCTAGGCACTAATGTGAGAGACATCTGATAAAGTGAACGGCTTGCCCGCAGTGAATAGACGTCACTTTAGCAGAATGATGAAGAGATCCAGTGTGTTCATGGTTTGTCTGCAAAGTTCATTCTGCATCTTGAGATGAAAACACTAATCTTCATGCAGCACCTACAGACCAAATGATCATGGGATAGCTTGCAGAGAACAAATATACATGGGAACAACTCAGTGGGTCACGCAGTATCTCTGGACAAAAGGAATCGGACTGGGGTCTGAAGAAGGACCCGCTGAGTTACTACAGCTTTTTGTGTCTGCCGTCGGTTTAAACCAGCACCAGCAGTTCTTCTCTAAACATGCATGGGAACATATTACTCATCTGCTCATGCTCCACCATTTAATAAGACAATGGTTTATCTGATCATATCCAGTCATCTTTCAATTCCTCACTTGTCAAGTATCTATCCATTACTACAGTAAAATCAATATTTCTTTCTTTCACTGCCCTATAATTAATAGTTCTAACTTTTAAGTGGCATTTGATGCAGACCACTTGAAGACACATGGGAATAGTTTAGTATGGTAGCATGTTTGACACAGACATGGTGGGACGAAATGCCTGTTCCTGTGCTGTACTTTGTTTCTATATTTTTCTGAAATAAAGCAATGATATGGATACAGTTTCCACTTAACCTAACACATAATATATAGGGCGGCACAGTGAAGCAGCAGTAGAGCCGTTGCCTCAGAGCACCAGTGAACCAGGTTCAATCCTGACTACAGGTGGTCCCTGTGCAATGTTTGTACATTGTCACTGTGACTACGTTGGTTTTCTCTGCGTGCTCCGGTTTCCTCCCACATTTGAAAGACATACAGGTTTGTTAGTTAATTAGTTAATTGGCTTCTGTAAATTGCCCCTCGTGTGTGGGAAGCAAAAGTGGGATAACATGGAACTAGTGTACGGGTGACCGATGGTCGGCATAAACGGTGGGCTGAAGAACTTGTTTTCACGCTGTATCTCAAAACAAAACTGTAACATGTGATCCACTTCGACCCCGAACACATTACAATTATTGAGCAGATGAACACAAGTTGTGATGGTCCTTGAAATAAAACTGAGACAAATTACCCAGATTGAGTAAAAGACCAAAGTAATAGTGAGCAAATGTTCGGTGAAAAACACCTTTAATTTTAGAAAATACAGAGATAGGTAATATAACGAACATATCACTGTTCAAGGTTGCAGATCTGAATACAAGAATTATGACAATGAGCAATGTAGGACAGATGAGGAATGGAGACTTGATAGATAAATTTGCAACAACAATATTTGCAGTAGTGACCATAAAACCACTGGATTGTCATTAAAAAAATGTTTGCTAATATTCTTCAAGGACATAAACATACCATCCTTGCCATCACTGGCCTTTGTGGCTTCAAACTAATTGAAACTGTTGAATTGTTTCTACTCTCTGAAATAGCTTAGTTCATGGATAATTAAAGTTGAATAAATGCTGGCCTTGCTAATGGTACTCTCCTCCTGTCAATAAAAAGGCACTTAAGGCATAATTTTGCATTGTTACAGTTGTAAATACACAAGTGGAGTTATCTTAAAGTTAAAATTGCATTATTCAACATCACATAACTTGTCGCTCAATCTTTTCATAATCTGTCAACAACAATTTGTAAAATGATGTACTATTCAATGAAAACTTTAAACAATTAAAGTATATATTTATAATTAGACATGGAAAAGCAAACGTATTGTTCATCCTTCCCTTGATCGAAGAAGTAAGAGAAAGGAATCAATAAATTGTCATGTCATAGTCATGTTGCATGGAAACAGGCCCTTCAATGCAACATGTCCATGCCGACCAAGATGGCCCATCTACCTCCTCTGGCAGATCGTTCCATATACTCAACACACTGTGTGGAAAAAGATGCTCTTGGATTCCAATCCCCCCTCACTTCAAACCTATGTGCTCTGGTTCTTGATTCCCCTACTCTGAATAAAATACTCTGCATTAACTATATCCCCCTTATAATCTTGTACACCTCTATAAGATCACTCTCCATCCTCCTGTGCTCCAAGGAATAAAGTCCTAGCCTGCTCAGCATCTCCCTATAGCTCAGGCCCTCAAGTCCTGACAACATCCTTGTAAGAGTTGTCTTCATTCTTTCCAGTTTAACAACATACTGTGTTTCATTCTAATATCATGAGATAATTAAGGATGGTTCAAATAATAAGTAACATGGATAAGATTTCATTTATTTTCTATCATTATTTGTTGGTTCTAATTGCATCCTGTTACAAAGTTAGTGTCATGGAGTCCTGATGTACAACATTTGTCATCTTTGCCCAGAGTTAATTTTCTCTTATCTGTTAGGCAACTTGCAATGAAACAAATGCCATTCAATCCTGAAGTTTTTCCTTGATTGCTGCCATGCTCCTGCCTGTCTTGTCCGTTGAATTTGCTGTTGTTGACTTCTGTATCATCCAGCCTCCCATCTGCCTCACAATTGTTTTGGATACCAGTCCCCTGAGTTGTACTGAGCTATGCAGCTGATGAACATTTTTGTTCAGCATCAACATTCGATCGATATGAGCTTTCAAGACTGACAGTCAAATGCGTGCAAGATACATATGTAATGCCTCATAATGGTACATCTTTCTCATGGTGCAAAGGTGGATCTGAATAATGAATGGATGAAACATTGGATGTTAGAACGCAGTTGTGGATATTTTCTGGGAACTGCTTCAACTTCCTTTTTAATTCCTTTGGAAGTTTACTTCCTTTGGAAAAGGAACAAAGACTCCAAAAGTTTGTTTCTTCTTGTCCATAAGATCGATGGTGGTTGAATGACCTGGAACAAAATAAGGGGACAACATAATCATCATGATGGGAGACATGAACACATTTAGTTGTAATTCACTTTTCATTACGTGGCCTACATATGACCTGAGACACACAGCAATGTAACTGATACTTAATTTCTCCCTGAAGTGTCCAAGAAAGCCAATGAGATAGAGACACTTCAGAGTGGGAAATGTGCTGAATTTTCCATCGATATTCAAGTGACAAGAAAGTATTTAATAAAAAAATCATGGAGATTTAGGGCCCCAAGTGTAATCCCACAATGTGAGTGGATATTATTCAAGCACCCTCAAGGGGCAAGGTGATAAAACAACACAGAATGCATCAGAAGCTACTTTTGGTTATGTCAATGAGCAGCAGAATAATACATGCATAATGTGAAGTTGAAAAGTATCATTTAAGAACGTTTCGATATGCCTAGAAAATTGCCTTTTTTCACTCTAAAGCACTCTGCCGAGAAAAGGAGCAACTTGTGCAACATATACTTGAAAATTCAACACATGAGTCTGTGCTTTCGATAAAATAAATACAGCTTCAAATCCAACTGCCAACTCTGGGATAACTGTGGAAATCCCACAAAAATAATTGGTTCAGTCACCTTAATTCCTGGTCAGTCTTGGCCTGCATTACACAGATGGTTTCAATTTTGGAATAAAATTGGTATTCTCGCTGAGAGTCACGAAGGTAATTGATGTGGAAAATGAAAAGTTGTCATAATAGTGATATGGGGTTGCAGTCTTTTGAAGCTGTGATTTTGTCAGTAGAGGTGAGCAATTTTGAGTAGGTCAAGTAATGAGCATCCAGCCAGACTATATTTGATGTCAATCCCTGATCCACTTTTGAATCTCCAAAATACTAAATGGGTAATGTTCATGTTAGTTATGGTTGGAAATTACAGCAGAGTATTTCCTTTTTACTTGATAGGGAAGTTTATTTTGCTGTTTTACTCTTGATAATACACAGGAGGGAATCAACCCTGGTATGGTATCAGTATCACACTCTATATTCATTCAATGGGAAGTTACTCGCAAGCCTGCCTTGTTTCTAAAAAAATGTCAATTTTGAACAGTTGTCAATAGGTTGGCAGAAAACTGAAATGCATATTTATATTAATATCTCTCACAATCTTAGAACATTCAGTCAGTTTGTGAAGTATTGCTATTGCATGGTCAACACTCAACAAGTACTTTTAAATGTGGCTCCCTTAACAATGCAGAAAATGCAACAACCGATTGAAATGAAGGTCTCATAAACATAAAATAATTTGCAATCAAATAATCTCAGAGGGTAATGGATTTTATAATATAATTTGAAGGACAAGTACAAAGCAGTGCAGCTGGAGAATTATTTTGCTCTTAAAATGTGCATTGAAATATTTTTCCTTCCCAATTCCTAGGAAGGTAAACTATTTAAATGGACATTTCTAAAGAGCGAAATAATTAATTTAATGCATTAGACATCAGGGATGGGCCAAAGCTCATAGCAGGAGAGGACGTATGAGTTCTGCCAACATAACATGGGACACTTGGGAAGCTTGTATTTTACAGTTAAAGAAGTTACTTTTGTATCTTCGTACAAAATATTTGCTTTTGTCTGTTCACTGTGATATCAACTGCAAGCAGGTGGCAGACAATAAGTTGGCTTTGTTAGAATTAATTGGTACATTGAATGTTTAGTGGACTGAATTGGCACGAGAAAGATAGGGAGCGGGGAAGGACTGTTGGTTTGCATTGCACTTATTTTAATAAGAAAGACCTGATGGATTAGGCAAATGAACACCGGGCAGAGATAGGAACGAGCGACGGGGACGTTGTAACCATTACAGAAACCTGGCTATGAGAGGGACAGGACTGGCTGCATAATGTTCCAAGGGACACGTGCTTCAAGAGAGGTTGGGGTAAAAGAGCAAAGGATGTTGTTTTATTGATTGAGAAGAATGTCACGACAGTAGTCAGACATGACATGACTGATGTTTCGTCCAGTGAGGCTATATGGGTGGAGCTGAGAAATAAGGGAAATTATCACCTTGTTGGTTGGCAGTGAACAACCTGCCCCCAAATAAATTGGGTATTAGTGGAGTAAATATGCTAGACATGTCTAGACATTTCTAGGCATAGATTGAAGGCAGCTGCAGGACTAATAAGGTTGTTGTAGGGGATTTTAACGTTCCCAATATTGACTGGGAATGTCATATGTCAAAAGGTTGAGACAGAGCAGAATTTGTCAAAAGTGTTAAGGAAAGTTTCCTCAGATAATATGTAGAGAGCTCTACATGGGAGAGGGCAACGCTTGATCTAGCCTAAGGAATTTGGGAGGGGCATGTGGATGAAGTGTTCATGGATAAGCCTCATGGGACAAGCAACCACTGTTCTATCAGATTTAAATTAGTTATAGATAAAGGTAGTGTTAAAATTCTAAATTGGGGCAGGCAATTCTGAAGGTATTGGACAGGAACTCTCTCAAGTGGATTGGAACAGGTTGTTTGAAAGAAAAGGAACATATAGAAAGTGGGATGATTTTAAACATCTGCTGCCAAATGTCCAGGACATGCCCACCTATTTTGCCCTTCAATCTAAAAGGAACAGAGGAAGCTTGGATGATGAGAGAAATTGAAGTTCTGATCAAGAATAAGAAGGTGGCATGGAGTAGGTAGAGACAGCTGGGATCAAGTGTATTCCTGGAAGGATTTGGGGAACTGAGGAGCATGCTAAAAAAAATAATCAAGAGGGCAAGAGGGGACATGATTTAGCTGTGAGATAGTATAAATATATTAAAAGAAAAAAAGGTAACCAGAGGGAGAATTAAGCTCCAATGTAATCAAAGTAGTCAACTCTGCGTGGAGCCACAATAGAAGGGCAAGGTCTTCAATGAGTATTTCTCCTGTTTTTTTCTGCGGGGACAGACATGACTTGGTAACTTGGGACAGGAATGGAAGTATATTGAGGGCAGTCAGTATTAGTGTCGAGGAGGCACTAAAGGTCCAAATGTGTATAAAGGTGGACAAATCACCCGGGCCTGATCAGAGATATCTGAGGGCACAGTGAAATGCTGGAGATTGCAGGAATCCTGGCTGAGATTTATGAATCATCATTAAATATGGGTGAGATGATAGATGACTGGAGGGTGGCAAATGCTGTGCTTCTAAGAAGGGCTACAGGAAAAGCCTGGGAAGTGTCAACATTTGTGCCAGAAAGTTACTAGAGAGTATTCTGAAGGATAAGATATATATGCATTTAGATGGACAAGGGCTTATTTGGGATAGTCCACATCATTTTGTACATGGGAAATTGTCTCACAAATATTCTTGAATTTTCTGAAGATTTGGTCATAAAGATTGATGAAGACAGAGCTGCACACATGGCATTTATGGATTTCAGCAAGGAATTGACAAGGTAACAAATGGTAGGCTGCTCTGGAAGGATAGATTTCATGGGATCCAATGAGAGATAGCTGACTGGATAGAAAATTGGCTTCTTGGAAGGAAGCAGGGATGATGGTAGAAAGTTGATTTTTCAGAATGGAGGCCTGTGGCCAGTGTTGTGCCTCAGCATTCAGTGCTGGGACCTTTGCTGTTTGTTATCTACTGTATATAAATAATGTGAGTGTACAATGCATGTTTTGCAAGTTTGCAAATTACACTAAAGTGGGTGGTATTGTAGAAAGTGATGATGGTTGTTAAAAATCGCAACAGGATCTTGAACAGTTCAGCAGGCCGGCAGAGGAATGGTTGATGGAATTTTGTATAGATAAATGTGAGGTGTTGCATTTCAGGAAGTCTAAACAGAGCCGGACCTGTATAGTGAATGATAGGGCTCTGTGCAGTATTGTAGAGCAGGGGTATATCGGAATGCAAGTACATTGTTTCGTGAAAGTGGCATCACAGGTAAATAGGGTGGTCAAGAAGGCTTTTGGAACATTGGCCATAAGAGTATTGAATGCAGAAGTTTGGAGGTCATGTTACAGTAGTATAAGATATTGGTGAGGCAGCATTTAGAGTACTGTGTTCAGTTCTGAGCACCCTGTTAACTAGGAAAATGGACAAGGGAGAGCTAGTGGATGTAGTGTACATGGACTTTCAGAAAGCATTTGACAAGGTCCCACATAGGACATTAGTGGGCACAATTTGGGCACATGGTATTGGGGGTACAGTGCTGACATGGATAGAAAACTGGTTGGCAGACCAGGATGGATGCTATGAGAATGCAGGGTGACTTGGACAGGTTGGGGGAGTGGGCAGATGCATGGCAAATGAAGTTTAATGTGGATACATGTGAGGTTATCCACTTTGGTATCAAAAACAGGAAGGCAGATTACTATCTAAATGGTGTCAAGTTAGAAAAAGGGGAAGTACAATGGGATCTGGGGGTCCTTGTTCATCAGTCTATGAAAGTAAGCATGCATGTACAGCAGGCAGTGAAGAAAACAAATGGCATGTTGGCCTTTATGACAAAAGGAGTCGAGTATAGGAGCAAAGAGATCCTTCTGCGGTTGTACAGGGCCCTAGTGAGACCACACCTGGAGTATTGTGTGCAGTTATGGTCCCCTAATTTGAGGAAGGACATTCTTGCTATTATGGGAGTGCAGCGTAGGTTTACAAGATTAATTCCCCCGATGGCGGGACTGTCATATGCTGAGAGAATGGAGCGGCTGGGCTTATACACTCCGGAGTTTAGAAGGATGAGAGGATATCTTATTGAAACACATATGATTGTTAAGGGTTTGGACACGCTAGAGGCAGGAAACATGTTCCCGATGTTGGGGGAGTCCAGAACCAGGGGCCACTGTTTAAGAATAAGGGGTAAGCCATTTAGAACAGAGACGAGGAAACACTTTTTCTCACAGAGAGTTGTAAGTCTGTGGAATTCTCTGCCTCAGAGGGCGGTAGAGGCTGGTTCTCTGGATACTTTCAAGAGAGAGCTAGATAGAGCTCTTAAAGATAGCGGAGTCAGGGGATATGGGGAGAAGGGGAGAAGGCAGGAACAGGGTACTGATTGGGGATGATCAGCCATGATCACATTGAATGGCGGTGCTGGCTTGAAGGGCCGAATGGCCTACTCTTGCACCTTTTGACTATCGTCTATTGTCAAGGACTTGAGCTATAGGGGGAAGTTAAGAAACCTGGGACTTCATTCCTTGGAGCACAGGGGCATGAGGGATAATCTTGTGGAGGTGTATAAGATCTTGAAGGGAATAGACAGGGTAAATGCCCAGTCTTTTATCTATAGTAGGTAAATCAAGAATCGAAGGACATAGGTTTAAGGTAAGAGGGGAAAGATTTAATAGGAACCCGAAGAACAACTTTTTTTACATAAAGGGTGGTAGTTATGTGGAATGAGTTGCCAGAGGGGGGAGTTGAGGTAGGTATTATCACAACATTTAAAATACATTTGGACACGTACATGGATAGGATACGTTCAGAAGGATATGGGCCAAATGCAAGCAGATGGGATCAGTGTAAATGCAGCACATTGGTCAGCATGGGCAAGCATGTTTCTGTGCTGTATGACTGACTCAATGCCACTGTTTTCTTTTTCTTCTTCAGCTGAGTTGTAATTCAATGACTGGATAAATTTAATAATATAATACTGGTTAATCTCTTTATTCTTCAGAATAACATACCTTTTTTTTCAGTTTACATTTATGGCCAGTTTGTTGTCAACCGCTTTCTGCAGTGATGAGGAAACGTTTTCACACAGAGAAACATAGAAACATAGAAAATAGGTGCAGGAGGAGGCCATTTGGCCCTTTGAGCCCTTCGAGAGAGTTGTGAGTGTGGAATTCTCTGCCTCAGAGGGTGGTGGAGGCCATTCTCTGGATACTTTCAAGCGAGAGCTAGGGCTCTTGAAGATAGCGGAGTCAGGGGATATGGGGAGAAGGCAGGAACGGGGTACTGATTGTGGATGATCAGCCATGATCACATTGAATGGCGGTGCTGGCTTGAAGGGCCGAATGGCCTCCTCCCGCACCTATTGTCTATTGTCTATCAGCATTGTCTTTTTTTTAAATATTAATTAACACATTGACTAGTCATGCGTGAAACAATGTTAATGACATTATATCATAATTGACCAGTGTATTAATTATTGCATTCAATATGCCATTTAATGTCTGTTGATATAATTGCAAAAATTGTATTTTGTTGCATGCAGAAATAACACTAAAATGTGCTTTTCATTTCACTGCAAAAATGAACAAGCATACAAATCAGATTAAATACAGTACTATTAACTCAAATTTTTTAAAATTTAAATAAGAGGACATTTTTCGTTACGAATGGAATCATGAGGTATATTTTGAACTGGAAAGTCGTGAAGATGAATGTGTGTTGAAAGTCTAAATCTGTTTATTTAAACTAGAATTTCCATTCAGAATATTCTGAAATATTTTGTTCTACTTTTTATGTTACAGTGAGAGAGTCCTGCATAAGAATTTAATTAAGGAAATAAAGATTTATCAGAGCGCTTTGTAGATTTTCTGTGAATGGCCTGAATTTTTTAGTACAGCCCAATGAATGCACCAGAAAGACAGCGCAATAAGCCATCAACAACCCTATTTGTCAATGGCTCTCTGCTGAAAATGTCATGAGTGTCAAAGGGAATAGGTGGAAGGAGGATGGGGTTCAGGTCCAGTAGTTTAGCAATGTAGAGTAGGAGTCGAATTGGGAATGCCAGGATCAATGTTAAGGAATGACTTATTGAAGCTTGGGTACTGGGAATTGGATGATGATAGGCCTTAGGTAGTAAATTGAGCTGAGGAGCTGAAGGTGTTGGGGTACTTGGTCAATTCAGAAAAGGTTTCCTGAAGTATGGAGGGGGGATGGAAAGGATGATGTGGGAGGTAGTTGGTGGGAATAGCGCAGAGCAGTGAAGTAAATAATCAACGACAGATGGCACAATAGGCTAAGTGTTCGGCTGGCAACCGGAAGGTAGCTGGTTCGAATCCCGCTTGGAGTGCATACTGTCGTTGTGTCCTTGGGCAAGACACTTCACCCACCTTTGCCTGTGTGTGTCCTTGGGCAAGACACTTCACCCACCTTTGCCTGTCTGTATGGAAGTAATTGTGTGAAGCACTTTGGGGTCAATGCAAGTTGACTAAAAATGTGCTATATAAATAAAGACATTAAATAAAGACATTATAACATGCCCTCGTAGGAATCCTGGTTCAGTGTGGCAGTAGTTGTCTTAGAAGTATCCCAAAGACGTGATCTTGAAAGAACTTTGCCCAAACTTCTTAATGTGATTACACAAGGAATTATGTGGTCCTATCCCCCCAGATTTATAAATCACACAGGAATAAAAAGATGATTCCTTCCCAAAAGTTATCTGTAACAGGAATGGAATGGATATCTTTATGGGCCTGTCCCACTTAGGCGATTTTTCAAGCGACTGCTGGTCACTGTCAAGTTGCTGGCTGTCGCCTGAAAAACCAGCAACTGGAACGGCGATTGTCAGAGTGGAGAACACACACAGAGGGGAGAAGGAGTGGAGACAACTTTTAAGAAGCCAGAGATACATGGCTGTGAAGCTCAGCGGACATTAACATTACCGGTCGGTTATCCTTGGTTCTGAAAACCACTGCTTACATTTTCTTTCCCCAATGAGCCAATGAAATTCACCAGTCACCACCGGCTACAACTTACGAGAAACTTTGACCTCCTGGCAACCCACTAGGACCTCTTGGCAACCCACATACGGGCACGAGAATTCTCGCTACTCTCCATGGCGGCTTCATTCTGGTCACTGCTAATTTTTCAACATGTTGAAAA
Source organism: Amblyraja radiata (assembly GCF_010909765.2). NCBI lineage: Eukaryota > Metazoa > Chordata > Chondrichthyes > Rajiformes > Rajidae > Amblyraja > Amblyraja radiata. Next base: position 65,523,485 of record NC_045962.1, on the reverse strand, counting down.
ATTTGCGGCGACTATAATGAGGCCGCAGCTAGTTCCCAGAATGCGGGAACTCCTCACAACCCTGAAGGCGACTCCCCGGCAACCACCCGCGAACATGTGGCGACTGCATAGTCTCCTGCAGTCGCCTAAAAAGTCGTCTAAGTGGGACAGGCCCATTAGATATCTAGATAATTTAGATACATTCAATAACAAATACAACAAATAACATAAATAAATGAGAGTCATGGGGTTGCATTTTGGATACTTTGATCATTAAATGTTTTGCAAATTAATTTCAATATATTACTTATTCTTATTACATATATTATCTTATATTACTTATATTCAACATTAATATATAAAACTATTGTTTTTTTTTATGATGTTTTCTTGCTCTTTGCAACAAAATCTAACAAAGCATTTGAGTATTCTGGTCTCATTTATCCTGCAAATTGTTTATTTTTCTGTGAGATATATTAATGAAGCATTCATATACTCTGCATGTATGCAGGTTAAATAACTTTGCAGCATCTCCACTTTGCATTTCTAAAATCAACTCAAAATTTAGATTTTTTAAAATCTTGACAGTGTCTAATTAAAAACAACCTTAGAATTTCTTGACAAATTAAGAGATCCAAGTCCAGAATTACTGCAGAGTTCTTATGAGATCTCTGTGTTGTTATTCATTGTCTGGAGCAAGTTACTATTGAATGTGACAAATGTTGTTGCCCTGTTATGACAAGTTTCTGAATGAGGAAAACAATAATGGATTGAAGCATTTCGTTAAATCGCCTAACAATGAATACATGCGGAAATATTTGATTTTTATTTCATTAGTTGCCTTGGGGTTAACATATGATTGTGGAAGGTAGTGCAACATTTTGTTTACATAGTTTACTCTGAACTACCTGCATTTTCTACCTATGTTCTTAACTTCTAGGCATTGTTAAGGGCCTGTCCCACTTGGGCGACCTCTACCGCGAGTTCTGGCAAGTTTACCCTCGACCCATACTCGCAGCATGGTCGCCACAAAGTCGGAGGACGTCTTCGAAATTCTCCTTCATGCTCGAGAGTGGTCTATGCGTACTCGAGGCCTCAGCTAGGTCGCGGTGCTTTTTTCAAAATGTTAAAAAATGCCCTTGAGTAAAAAAAGGTCGCCATGGAAAAAATCGATACTTTTTTTACTCGTAGGTTTAGTCGTAGTAGGTCATAATAGGTCGGCATGTTAGTCATGGGTAGTCGAAGGTAGTCATAGGTAGTCTTCATCATAGTCGAAGGGAGGTCGAAGGGAGGTCGTAGGAGATCGAAGGAGGTAGTCTTCATCCTCCACTATTCGGTGTCCAATTTTCCCGAAGTTAGTCGTAGCTAGTCGTAGCTAGTCGAAGCTGGTCTTCAACATAGTCGAAGGAGGTCTTCTACATAGTTGAAGGATGTCTTCAACATGACAACTCTCCTAAGCTCTTCTAAACTCGCCAATTAGGTCGCCCAAGTGGGACAGGCCCTTAAAGTTTAAAAAAAGATTTTCAGTTTACAATCAAAATTTGTATTTAATTATACTTTTTGTTTGCACCAAGTATATGATAAAGCCCTGCTGACTTTAATAATTATCATATGTCTTAAATTTATGATTATCTGCAGAGTCACTGATGGCCTTGACAAATATATTACCAATTAACTCGTTTACAAAGATAAACATTTTAGTGTTAATCATGGGTTTAGATTAGCTAATTGTGCTGCTTGGTTATATGATTTTAAATTAATAATTTTTATTCCAACCCTGGAAATGAAAGAAGCACAGTGGCAGATTAAAAGCAATTTTTTGTTAAATACTGTTTGTCAAACTGTGAGTACAATTTTTAGACGACTGACAGATAGGGAAAGACTTGCAATTATGCTGCCAATTCCAAAGAAGCATAATCTATTATTATACAGTCAAGGACTATATTTGAAACATGTCAAAAAACTGAATTGGTTTAGTATGTGAATTAAGTCATTCAGCTTGTCATCTTGTGACTGCTCTTTTTTTGTTCACTTTGAAATTAACTCTAACATCAGATTCCTTATGCTATATAGTGGCTCGCCACTGCCATACACATTGTTGCGCTATTGGAGTGTTAAGTGCAAGGTCTGCAGTAGTACATGGATTATCCAGTAATGGGCATTGCAGTAGGTATTGTATTGTCTGGGTCTGTGTGTGTCTGGGTCACAGGTTGTTGTACCCTCGATGTAGCCCCATTTGTGCATTGTCACCATTGACCGCCCGACCCCAGTTCGCAATCAGTTGAGACATCTCCAGTTCAGCCAGGGTTCATCAGCACCTGGTGGTAAGCACTCTGTTGCTGGTATGCCCATCTTGGTGGAGATAGGGACAGAGGCTAGTCTGTTGTTCCACATCTGGAGGTGAGCTTCAGTTGGCGTTGTTTCAAATGGGGTGACACTGGTTAGGAAGCTCTTACAGGATTTTAACCGCCTTGGAGGGGTCACATGATTGTATAATGGGTGTCTATTGCCTGTCAGTTGTTTCAGATGCTCTGTACTACTTGTGACAGTTCTCCTGATGTCTGGGGGAACGATGCCAGCCGGTAGGTAGACGTTGTTTATGTCGGTAGATCGGAGGCAACCAGTGATGCGATGGCAGCTGGCATTCAAGAATGAGTCAATCTTCTTTGCATGTGTCGATCTCTCCTAAGCAGGGCAGGCGTATTGTGCAGCAGAGAAGCAGAGTGCTAAGGCTGTAGTACATACTTTTGTTGGGTTGGCAACCCATTTGGTGGTGGTGAGTTTGTTCAATATGTTGTTGCGGGTGCCCACCTTTGCCTTAGTTTTTTCCACATGTAGCTTGAATGTTAAGCAGCAGTCGAGTGCGACTCGAAGGTAGACTGGGTTTGGGCAATGTTTTAGTGGGAGTCCAGATCATGTGACATGTAGTTGATGGTTAGCCTCCTAGTTCCTCAGGTGGAATGCACAGACTTGTGTTTTCGATGGGTTGGCACGCTGCTGGTTCTCCTCATAGTATGAAGATAAACTGGTGAGTGCCTCTGTCAGCGTTGTCTCAACATCTTGGAACTATGTACCCTGTGCTGTTATACAGAGACCATCAGCATAGATGAAACGCTTAGTTACCGTCAGTTGGCTGGTCATTGGTGTAGATGTTGTACAGGATCGGTGCCAGAACAATTCCTTGAGGGAGGCCGTTCTTCTGTCATCGCCATCTGCTACGTTTCTCTCCTTTACGACAAAGAACCTTCGATTTTGGAGCATCGTTTGTATTAGCTCAGTTAGATGCAGATCTTTTGTCATCTCAATGATCTTGTAGAGGAGTCGTTTGTGATTGATAGTGTCACATGCTGCTAACAAATCGACAAACACTGCTCACGTGATTTGCCTTTGTTCGAAGTCATCTTCAATATATTGCCTTAGGTTGAGGAGCTGGTTTGTTGTGGACTTTCCTGGGCGGATCCAACCTGTTCTGATATTAGGTGTTCATCTACATATGGAGCAAGGCAGTTGAGGATGAGTCTCAAATAGTTTGTAGGTGTGGCAGAGTAGAGAGATGTAAAGGTATGAAGAATGAAGCATTTATATAGAAACAAGATTCTTTGCATGTGTGTGTAAAGGTTACCTGATATAAAATATTATCATTGCGTCTATTATCAGAGACGCAAGAGACTGCATATGCTGGAATCCAGAGGAAAAAACAAAGTGCTGGAGGAACTCAGCAGGTCAGGCGGCGTTCATGCTGAAAATGGACAGGTGTTTCGGGTCAAGATCCTCCTTCTGATTGATGGCGTAGGGGGAAGAAAGCTGGAAATGGGAGGGGGTGGTGGGGCAAAGCTTTGCACTTGATCGATTGATGCAGGTGCATGTGGGGTGATGGGTGATAGGCAGCTGGGTGGAGATGGATGACAAAGGCTAGATGTGAAAAAAAGACATAGACAAGGATGAGAGTTAAAGAAAGAAAAGGGGGAGTGAAAGGAAAAGCAACAGTGAGGGATATAGGTGGGAGGAAGGGAAAGAAGGGGGATAAAAGGGAAATGGTGCAACTAAGAAATGGGATGGGTAGGGCACAAGTGTACGTGGAAGGGGAAAGAGACGGTGATTGGAATGGTGAGAGATGGTGAAACAAATGTGCACTTTGGAGATGGGGGAAGAGAGGAAATGGGCTTAGAGAAGCATTACTTGAAATTGACAAATTCTTATGGCGGGTTGTGAACTACCCAAGGGGAATCTGAGGTGAAATCTGAGCCCATTGTTCTGAAGAAAGGTCTCATTTGAAAACCTTGTCTGTCCTTTCCCTCTCCAGACACTGTCTGACCCAGTCAATTCCTCCAGTACGGTTTGTTGCTGACCATTCTAATGTTTTTTGTCGACAAAATCTACAAAAGTAATATATTTAAACTATTGTATGTCCAAAACATAATCTAACTGAACGTGTGTGGTTCTTGAAGACAATTGCTGTCGATTATTTTAAGTATAATATGCCTGCAGCATTAAAAAAAATGGACAGATGACGTTGAAGGTTTGGACTGATGGAGTAGGGGTGAAGAAAGCTGGAAAGGAGAGGAAGGGGTGGGACAAAGCCTTGCAGGTGATAAGTTGATGCGGATGAGGGTGGTGCTTGGCAGATGGGTGGAGATGGTGACAAAGGATAGAAGTGAAAGGACGACAAAGGGGTTTGAGATAAGAAAAGAAGATGAGCAATGAAATGTAAAGGACGAGGGAGGGATAGGTGGAAGGTGATAGGGAGGGAGGAAAAGAGGGATGATAGAAGATTCCGACATCTGCAGTCTCTTCTGTCTCAATGTCTGCAGCATGTGAATAGACCAGTCAGTCTCTTAACTCTGTTCAACTCTAAATAAGAGCAAAGTTGCTACTGCAAAGATTCCTGTCCTAATAGCCCCGCAAATGATTTTTTTTGAAATTTATATCCAGCTTCCTTTGCACTGCTAAAATTGAACAGCCTCCTTCCCTTGCAAGTGGAAGACTAAACACTTGTGGCAAAATAAAGTTTTTTGTCAAGTCACTTTTGGAATATGATGTTAATCCTGCTGGAGTTTTTAGCTAGATTATCTGAGATCCCATTCTGAGGCAATACTGCTGAAGCAATTATTGTGTTACTTGTAAACAAGTAGATAGACAGTGAGAAACAATATTCCATCCAATCCCTAAGAGAACAATAAAGTCAACAATAGCTTGGAAAGCAATTCATTAAAATTCAATATATCTCTGTTATAGGATAATTGTTTTATTTCACATACCGTCAAACGATTTCATGTTAGGCTTTAAATTTATTGCAGTATATCAAAATACATAATGGTGGAAATTTTAGAATTTTTCAAAATTTTAGATGTAGTGAAACAAGCATTGAATAATCGTGATCAAATATTGGTAAACGGTGCCACAGTGGCACAACTGGTAGAGCTGCTGCCTTTCAGTGCAAGGGTTCAGGGACTAGGGTTCAATCCTGATCTCAGCTGCTGTTTGCGTTGGGTTTGCATGTTCTCCCTGCGACCATGTGGGTTTTCTCTGGCTGCTCCGATTTCCTCCTACAGGGTTTGTCGGTGTAATTTGTTCCTTGTGTGTGGGAAGTAGAAGAGAAAGTGGGATAACATAGAACTAGTGTAAATAGATGACAATAATCGCCATGCGCAGAAAGCTCTGTATCCATACTCTATCTCTAAACTAAACCACACCAAAACTAAATGAGTTTGTGTAGATTGATGCTTAATAGTCAGCATGTACATGGTGGGCTGAAGGGCCTATTTCTCTGCTGACATTTCTATTGAATATATATCCAGTACTGTTCTATTTCCTTTTTTTAAATTCCAGTCGATGATTTCATACAAAAGTGAATAAGATCGAGCTTAGTTCCCAAATTCATTCTGGACCATTATATTACAAGGATGCTACAGTTGTCACTTTGATTTCATACAGTAGGATGCAGACATCACGTTATTGATACAAAGTGGCTGAATAAAACATTTTCACAAGGGTAAGTTAAGAGAAGACGTAATTTCAATCCATTGTATCATACATTGCTTATGAGGGCTGGCTGTAAAATTCATTTTTCCCCTTCAGCTGGGTATGATTTCAGTTGAAACATTCTTCCAGGTCAAAGAACAATACTCAGCACATTCAAGATCTGCTAACAGCATTCTAATCCACAGCAGGCCCATCAGTTACAATCCTGCTAACTTCCCACTATTGATTTTGCTATATGTTTCCCAATTTGTTTGTTTGTTTATTTCTTGTTTCCATTCAATGCCGCTGAAGTGCTAATCTCTCCCTATCCAGTAATTATTTTTGTTCTGGAACCCTCTGAGAACTCGAGGATTTTGATTATTTGGCTTTCTTTGCATCCCTACTCATAAAATCTTGGCTTGGACCATCTTCAGCCTCTGATCTGTGAACTTTCTGTAAATATAAAGATATCTCCAATTTCGATCCTGTAAGACTTGCACTTAAAACTCAAGTCCAAGATCTTCTGCAGTTTAGTATCTGTTATTCTTTGTAAAGAGTTATGGACTCTTATAAGTCAATCATGCAATCCAGCAGTAACACCCCCACCCTGCCTTTTGCTTCCATCAACAATTCACGTTGCCTCAGGAATAAAGCCTTCAACATATTCAAGCAGGGACGGCCTTAGGAGGTGCGGGGCACAATTGGGAACAATTTTCATAGAAATATAAATATATAATTATAAATTAGACATATTCCGGCACGTGTCATGAGTAATATGACAGTCAGTCGGCTTTAAAAAAGCCTCCTCTTGAACATCAAAAAAACTAAAGAGCTGATCGTGGACTTTAGGAGGGCACATCATCCGAGGACGTACACACCATTGAAGATAAATGGGGATACTGTGGATAGGGTGAGCTGTTTTAAATATCTGGGAGTCCACATCTCTGAGGATATGACATGGACATCACACGCCGCAGCACTCATGAGTAAGGCAAGGCAGCGCCTTTACCACCTCAGGCAATTGAGGAAATTCAGTGTCTCCGAGGATCCTCCAGTGCTTCTACTCAGCGTCTGTGGAAAGCATCTTGTCCGGAAATATTACCATCTGGTTTGGGAATTGGTCTGCCCAGGACAAGAAGGCTCTGCAGAGAGTAGTGCGTTTGGCCGAACGCACTATAGGAACTTCACTCGGCCCCCTGCAGGAACTATACATCAGGAGGTGCAACTCCAGAGCCAATAAAATCATGGGAGACCCCTTCCACCCCTACAACGGATTGTTCCAGCTGCTACGGTCAGGCAAACGCCTCCATTGCCATGCTGTGAGAACGGAGAGGTTGAGAAGGAGTTTCTTCCCAGAGGCCATTAGGACTGTAAACTCCTATCTCACCAGGGACTAACTTTTACTGCACCACTCTACTGTTTTTTTAAAAGTGCTGTTTTTTTCCCTTTTTCCTTCCGCTCACAATATTTAATATGTAAAATAATATGTGATTCTGTTCCATTCTGTTTGTAGTTTGTTTGGTTGTTTGTTTGTTTGTCTTTTTGCACAAAGTCCGCGAGCATTGCCACTTTTCATTTCACTGCACATCTCGTATGTGTATGTGACGAATAAACTTGACTTGACTTAAACCGCGCATGCGCAGATTGTTCTCCGCTCCGTTAAAATAAAAAATAAAAATAAATAAAGTAACAATTCAATTTGCCCTAGGCTTCCAAATCTCCTTCTGAATTACTGAATGGGTGGGGGGTGGAGGGTGACGGCAGGTGCAAAGATGGTGGGGAAAACGGGAGCACACCAGGACAAGTTGAATCAGTTGTCATCTTATTGAATGACTATACTAGTTCAAGGGACCAATTGGGGGTAGAGTTCCTTTTGCAGCGTGTGGGGAGTCTAGCCAGGGGTAAAGTTGCGGGAGAGCGGGAGCGTTGAGAAGGAGGGGGGCGGGTTCATGCCAGTAACCCACTCAACGCTGCCGCGGCACTCGGGCGTGGAGCCACCGCATTGTGGCCGGGGAGGGAAGCAGCTCGCGTGGCTAGGAGCGGCCGCCATCACGGACAGCGGAACCGACTGCCATCTCAGCGCCTTCTGCCAGCCCGCTCACTTCTGGCAGTGCTCTCCATCTGAACAGTGGGGACCAGCTCAAGAGCAAAGATCATAGAGCGAAGTGGGTCAGCGGGTGATAGATAACATCACAGCGGACGGTGGAGCTTACTCCTGTGTCAGAGAGAACAAGGGATCGATTGACATTACTCGCACTGACACATGGAGTAAGCTCCACTGCCCGCAGTCCTGTTATCCATCGCCCGCTGACCCAGCTCTTGAGCTGGATGCTGGCATGATGCCTGACCCCCTCCTTCTCAACGCTCCTGCCCTCCCCGCAACTTTACCCCTGGCCAGATTACCCACACGCTGTGAAAGGAACTCTCCACCCCCAGCAGCGCTGTCCTTTTACAGCCACTTTCCACTTTACAGCCGCTTCCCATCAGCTGCTAGCAATGAGGGATAGACTTGGCTATACCTCAGTACAGCATCATCGTTCTTGATATTGCTGTACTGAGGGATAACAAAGTCTATCTTTCTTGGCTAATAACCTAACCTTCGGCCTCCAAAATGCAGGTACATTTTCTAGCAATGTTACAACATTTTGAGATTTTAACAATCAAGTCTACAATTTATCCCATCAGATAAAACATAACAAGAAGTTTAATTTGACACCTAAGTCACTTTTATATCTTCAGTATTAAAAAAGTTATGGCCATTTTGATACTCGGAAATTAGCATCGTGTTCCCTATTGCTTTTCCATTGACTTAACACAAAAGCTGTGATCGAAGACAGTCAAACGCCCATAACTTAAAAATTAAGAGAACTGAATGAAATTTTCAGCCATTATAGATTAAAGAATTCTGAAACAAATATAAAACATCTTACTTGGATGACCTGAAATTAAAGCATATAATTAGTTAATTACCTAATTGTAGCTAATTACAAAATTGACCGTTGTGACGGAAATAGTAATAAACACCCAAACTGCCTTGAAAATTCAAAAATGTGATATTCTCAAGATCAGAACTTTAATATTATTGTATTATATGCTGTAAGTCTGTAACAGATAGGTAAATAAATTACAATTTCTAGCAATAGACCAGGTCTTTATGGAGAAGATCAGTTGCTCGCTGGTACATTGGCATATCAAAATCAGTAGCATCATCATACTCCTCAGATTGTAACCAATAAACAACTCTGTACACCTTGTTTTTCCTCAACTTTTCAATTTTGGCATTGTAAACTACAAGTTTTTGCTCTTCTAACCACGCATGACATGCCTTTCTGCCCACTACTTTCACATTAAGAATGTCCTGTAGATTCTATTTCTTAAGAAAATGATTTTTTTTTTAAATAGCCTAAGTATCCAAATAACAAACTAATCCCATTCACACAAGAATATAACATGATTTTTAAATTTATATGCCACGCATGAGAAATGTTATCTAAAATTCTATTTTATCTATTTGAAATTGAATATAGACAAAGCTGGAGTAGCTCAGCAGGACAGGCAGCGCAGCCACTCTGGAGAGAAGACCCTTCTTCAGACTGAACTGAACTCTCATTGGTGAGAGTACTTGTGATTGTCTGAAGAAGGGTCTCGACCAGAAATGCAACCCTCTCCCCAGAGCCCCTGCCCGTCCCGCTGAGCCACCACAGACAGGGAGTTGATGGTAGACACAGGGGGGTCCACCTTCAACTTCAGAGCCAAACAATAAACACAGAGTGCTGGAGGAACTCAGCCGGCAAGGCAGCACCCGCAGAGGGAACATATCACTTATTTTCGCCAGCATTACTAAACGTAGTTTCCAGTGACCGTTTGACGAAGTAACTGCAGTGCCAGTAATACACAACGCACCACGTCTGAGGCAGGGTGTCCAACAGCAGAGGTAATGTTCACCGAAAACATTTATTATAAACGTGGAAACAACATACAAGGAAGGGTCCAAAGGTCACTCGGCCGAATAACGCTAGGCTACAGATAGACACAAAAAGCTGGAGTAACTCAACGGAGCAGGCAGCATCGCCGGAGAGAAGGAATGGACAACTATGGCACCTTTCGGCCTCGTGAGTGTTATTAATTTTTACCTCGGTCAAAAAAGCTGAAACAGGGCAGGTGACATATTTTAACTAATTTTAAAATTTCCAGTATTTCACTGCACCACATACGGACATGGTTCCATGTATCACAGAGAGACAAAACCACTGGGGATTTTTTTTAATTTATAATTGGGCCTTGTGCTAATATCTCTAATAACATAACAAATACAAGAAATGTATGCCAAGGCAAGCCCATTACAGCAGCCCATTGTTCGAACACGTACAGCAGCTGTCAAATGCACCACTCTCCTTCCACCAGCTTCCACAGTCTACTTTTTCAATTTTCCAGCATCTGCAGTTCCTTCTTAAATACTATATCACTTATCAGGGGCCTCCACGGGCCAGGACTCCAACCCCCCCCCCCCCCCCCCCCCCCCCCCCCCCCCAACAGAAAGGAACCGCAGATGCAGCTGCCACCGCATAACGCCGAAGAAGGAACTGCAGAAGCTGGAAAATCGAAGGTAGACAAAAATGCAGGAGGAACTCAGCGGGTGAAGTAGCATTTATGGAGAGAAGGAAATAGGCAACGTTTCAGGCCATTTTTATAAATCTTTATTTAACAAAGCGAATTTGTATTTCCGTACAAAATACGGAAAATTAACGCGGGGCCCCCCTTTGGCACGGGGCCCAATTGGGAGAAATCGGTCCAATCGGCTTAAGGCCGGCCCTGTATTCAAGGTCCACTCAAACCCCAGTGTTCCCCTGCTCTCCCCTCTTCCTTCGATCAAAAATTGCTTTATGTCCCATTGGATTCAGGAACAGCTTCATACCCACTGTTATCAGACTGTTGAACTGACCTTTCATATGCTGTGGATGTATTCCTGATATCCCAATCTATTTCCTTGCACTCCTCTTCTGTAACTGATGAATTAAGGATAACATTGTCATCTCACTCAAAGTTAATAGTACAATTTTCATTCAACTGATCTTTTCCATTACATGGTTGTCTATTCATTTTCTGTACTCAAGCTTCATAGTATTACGGTTTATGATAGGAAATAATGTCTAAAATCTAATCTATGACAAACATCAGACTGTGTACTGGCCATTTTTTTCCAGACAAGACAAGCATGAAATGAGCACTAATATAGCAGTCCAATAGAGCTTGGCTTGGCTACACTCCTCGTAATTGTTGACCTGATTACCACCCAGAAATTTTGCAGAATAACCCATGCACAAAATGCTGAAGGAATGGACCGCTTTTGGCACATGACAGAAAAGGACACCAGGACAGTGTGCATTTCCTGTCATTTTTAATGTTAATAGACTTAAAATCAATGGCAATTGGTGTGCAATTTGCTGAAATATACTGTCATCGTGTACCAATGCGGAAAACCTCCCTAATGTGTTTCGCTTGCAAGCACTTATCTTCTTGGTCATTAGTTTTCCATTCTTCCATTTTCACCATTGAAGAAACACAAGAATGAGATGAATTCTTGAAGGAATTCAATTATCAATCACTGTTCATATCATTCCACAGTGTGAAGAAGACCTTAATCGCTAATGCAGTTGCACTGTGCTAAAGCAACTTAAAACACAGGACTTTTCTTTAAAGATTAACAGAATTCAACGCACATTAATATATCCAAAATGTAAACTGAAACATGAATGTTTTACCATGGCAGCTATGGTATTGTTCCAGAGAATGCCCCAAACACACGGGTTCCAAACCTTTTTCGTCCCGTTTACCCCTGGCAACCTTACTAGCACATGACAATGTTATTTCACTTATTTATGAATAACTAATGATGAACAGATACCGGTATACCCGAACCAAACACAGTCAGTCAATGAGAAAAAAATATGCACAATCCAGAATCAACAAATTTACCTACCTTGGGTAGGTGGAATTTACCCCGTTGGGTCAAATTTACCCCAGGTTGGGAACCCTTGCCCTAACACATCCATGCATTGATGACTGTAGGCTAATCCTCATCAAGTCTGCCAGAGTTCTGCTAACTCTTTGCTATTAATATCGTAAGCTATCTGTTTCCAAACACATCTGATTTAAGTGTAAAAAGGGACTGCAGATGCTGGTTTATTCTGAAGATAAACCAGTTTTATACTGCCATAGAATCTGTCCTCACCTTCTCCATCGTTGACCTATCAAAGGCTTTCGATACTGTGGATCATGCCTTATTGTTACAAAGACTATGCAGCATCGGTTTGTCTGATCAAGCTGTCTGTTGGTTTAAAAACTATCTATCAGGCAGATCCCAGTGTGTGCGAGCAGAAGGTATTACTTCTAGCTCTCTTAATGTATCCAAGGGTGTGCCACAGGGATCGGTTCTAGGACCTTTATTATTTACTATTTATATTAATAGTCTAGATCATAAATCTCCGAACGCAAATTTTCACTTTTATGCTGATGACACAGTGATATATTGCTCTGCGTCTACCCCAAATCAGGCTCTCTGTCAGCTCCAAACTGCTTTTAACACTGTGCAACGTAACCTGTGTGATTTAAAACTTGTTTTAAATGCTGACAAGACAAAGCTCATGCTGTTCACTAAAGCTAAATCAAAGCCCTCGGACCTCCCTCCTATCACCACTTTGCAGGGCTCTGTGATTGAATCTGTGTCTCAATATAAATATCTGGGAATTATAATTGACGATTCTCTCTCTTTTAAACCTCATATCCAACAACTTGTGAAAAAACTAAAGATAAAATTAGGTTTTTACTTTAGAAACAAATCTTGTTTTTCTTTTGAAGCCAAAAAAAGACTTGTTGCTGCAACGTTTATGTCTGTGTTGGACTATGGTGATGTTTTATATATGAATGCATCTTCAAAATGCCTACAGTCTTTGGACACGGTCTACCACGGAGCACTGAGATTTGTTACTAATTTTAAAACTCTCACGCACCACTGCTCTTTGTATGCTCAAGTTGGATGGTTTGCCCTGTCCACCCGCAGACTCCATCATTGGCATATCCTTATTTATAAGACTATCCTCGGTGTTCTTCCTTCATACCTGCAGAAGTATGTAATTCGAAAAAGCACAGGAACCGCTCTGAGGACTTGTTCTTACTAACTGTACCTAAAGTCCGTACTGAACTGGGGAAAAGGGCATTTAGTTATGCTGCTCCCTTCGCATGAAACCAGCTGCAGAATGAACTAAAACTTAAGGAGCTGGTTTCTATAAACAGATTTAAATCCCTTCTTAATGATGTTGAAGCGGGCTCTTCTGTCTGTACATGCTTTGTTTGATGATGTTCTGACTGTGACTCTATTTATATGTTCTCTGTTGTTTTTAAATTATTGTCTGTAACTGTGGAACTGTGCTGCTGCCTGTCTTGGCCAGGACTCTCTTGTAAAAGAGATTTTAAATCTCAATGAGACTTCTCCTGGTTAAATAAAGGTTAAAAAAAATCATGGTCTGGTTTGGTTCAGCCACCAAGCATGACATCCGGAGGCTGAAGCGCATCGTTCGATCAGCTGAGAAGGTTGTTGGCTGCAACCATCCCCCCCATCGACGAAATGCAAGGGCCAGGAAGTGAGCGGGTAAGATCATCTCTGACCCCTCTCGCCCTGAGAAACACTTTGAAGCACTTCCCTCTGGAAGGTGACCGCAGACCATCAAAGCAGCCACAGCCAGACATAAAAACAACTTTTTCAGGATCAACTCAACAGCTAAAAACTGTAGCCTCCTTTTGCTCTGGTATTTTATTTCATTCTTCACGTTTAAATTATAACGTTTTATTTTTAATTGTCTACTGTATATCGTTGTTACTTGCGAGCAACGCACCAAGGCAAATTCCTTGTACAGTGCATTCAGAAAGTATTTAGACCCCTTCACTTTTTCCACATTTTGTTTCAATACAGCCATATTTTAATGTTATCATCAATCTATGCACAATACCCTAGAAAGAAGAAGTAAAAACAGGTATTGAGAAAATTTTGCGAAGTAATTTAAAATAACTCACTGAAATATCACATCTACATAAGTATTCCGACCCTTTGCTATGACACTCAAAATTGAGCTTAGGTTCATCCTGTTTCCATTGATTATCCTTGAGATGTTTCTACAACTTAATTGGAGTCCACCAGTGGATAAATTGATTGGACATGATTTGAAAAGACACACACCTGCCTATATAAGGTCCCACAGTTGACAGTGCATGTCAGAGCAAAAACCAAGCCATGAAAATGAAGGAATTGTCTGAAAACCTCCAAGACAGGATTGTGTCGAGACACAGATCTGGGAAAAGTATAAAACAATTTCTGCAGCATTGCAGGCCCCGAAAAGAACAGTGGCCTCCGTCATTCTTAAATGGAAGAACTTTGGAACCATCAGGACTCTTCATAGAGCTGGCTGCCCGGCCAATCTGAGCAATCGGGGGAGAAAGGACCAAGAACCCGATGGTCACTCTGACTGAGCTACAGAGTTCCTCCGTGGAGATGGGGAAACTTCCAGAAGGGCAATTATATCTGCAGCACTCCACCAATCAGGCCTTTATGGTAGAGTGGCCAGACGGAAGCCACTCCTCAGTAAATGGCACATGACAGCCTGTTTGTCAAAAGGCATGAGAAAAAAGATTCTCTGGTCCGATTAAACCAAGATTGAACTCTTTGGCCTGAATGCCAAGCGTCACGCCTGGAGAAAACCAGGCACCGCTCATCACCTGGCCAATACCATACCTACGGTGAAGCATGGTGGTGGCAGAATCATGCTGTGGGGATGTTTTTCAGCGGCAGGAACTGGGAGACTCGTCCAGATCAAGGGAAAGATGAATGGAGCAAAGTACAGAGAGATTCTTGATGAAAACCTGCTCCAGAGCATTCTGGACCTCAGACTGGGGCGGAGGTTCACCTTCCAACAGGACAACGACCCTAAGCACACAGCCAAGACAATGCAGGAGTGGCTTTGTGACAAGTCTGTGAATGTCTTTGAGTGGCCCAACCAGAGCCCGGACTTGAACCCGATCGAACATCTCTAGAGGGACCTGAAAATAGCTGTGCATCAACACTCCATATCCAACCTGACAGAGCTTGAGAGGATCTGCAGAGAAGAATTACCCAAATACAGGTGCCAAGCTTGTAGTGTCATACCCAAGAAGACTTGAGGCTGTAATCACTGCCAAAGGTGCCTCAACAAAGTACTGAGTAAAGGGTCTGAATACCTATGTAAATGTGATATTTCGGTTATTTCTTTTTAATTACTTTGCAAACATTTCTAAACACCAGTTTTTGCTTTTTTTTTTATGGGGTATTATGTGTAGATAAAAAAAAAGAATTTAATCCATTTTAGAATAAGGCTGTAACATAACAAAATGTGGAAAAAGTGAAGGAATCTAAATACTTTCTGAATGCACTGTATGTACACATACTTGGCAAATAAAATGTATTCAATTCAAGATAGAAACTTTGCTGGAGTAATTCAGCGGATCAGGCAGCATCTCTGGAGAAAAAAGATGCTTGATGATTCGGGTCGGAACCCTTCTTCAGACTTCCGAAGTTTTATATAAGAAGAAGGGTTCTGACCCAAAATGTCATGCATCCTTTTTCTCCAGAGATGCTGCCTGATCCGCTGAATTACTCCAGAACTTTGTGTCTATCTTCCACATCCGATTAAGTTTCACATTCTACTGTTCAAAAACGTTATACTCTTTTCCCTTCCCATAGAGCATTACTGTTCCACTTTCACGACCTAATTCACAACCTTTTTTACTCGTGGACATTTTTCATCAGGCTAGAAAAACGCCCTGACCTACTTGATGCCGCGAGTACCTACGACTAGCATCATGACCTCCTACGACCTACCTACGACCTCCTATGACCTTGTGATGACCATGCTGCGAGTATGAGCCTAGGGCAAACTCAGCAGAGGTCGTGAATTAGGTCGTGAAAGTGGGACAGGCCCTTAACTCAAGTTCTGCAACTCTCTGCAAAATCCTCCTTTGGCCTCTTATACATTTCCTGTCCATTTGTCCCAATCATCACTTGGGTCCCCTTTGCCCAAGCTCTGGAATACCTATGGTAAATATGTCTGCACCTCTACCATTCCAGAATTTTCTTGATCCTTGAATCAGTCTAAAAGTTCAGCAATCAATATTCAGTTAAGGGTCTGAACATCTCCAGCAGTAACAAAGTCAATTCATTCAGCCATATTGTCTTGCACAAGCCATCTGTCTGCTCCCCACTGATGATCATTGTTTCCTCACTCTTGCCAGCATATCAAAAATATCTTTCCAAAGTTAGAAATTTAATTTTGTAAGCGGCAGTTATCATGCACATTCATGCATGATTCCATAGAGTTTTACTTATGGAACCCCTGGAGCATGTATGAAAAGCTTTGCATTTTAGACAAAAGTTTCTGTTGTTCATGCACATGTGGATCAGGTCATAAGCAAATCTGCAAAGTTGTATGAATCATCTGAGTGACTTTGGGAGCATGGGATCCTGGCATGATTTGGTTGCATTTAGTTAAAGATAAGCACTAAAAAGGAGATAATGTATTGTGCCTACAGTGAACAATTTTATTCTATCCAAGTCATTTGCACTTGCTTGTTTTACTTTCAGTTGTTGTTTAGTTTGTTAGGATTTTGGAACTGCTGCATTTTTGGATCTACTGATTATATGCTGTAGGCTAGAATGGCTTTTCTATTTTTGCATTAATCAGGGGGTTGTTGTAACAATTAAGTGGTTGTTTGGTCACAAGGATATTAATGCTCCGACTGAGCCATTATGCAACCAAGTTTTCTGCGTTGAGTTCTAAACATGCTACATTTATTTGAATAACTCAGATGGAATAGGGTTAGAATGGGGAATGGCAGGTGATGTAAATGTTGTATATCATGGAGAGCATGGTGGGGGAGGGTTATGCTTGGATTTTCAGTCACATTAAAAGAAAAGATATCTAGTAACTTGAATTCCCACACACCCTCTCTGAATGGGGAAAGATTCACAAATGCTTTGGAAATAGTCAGTGAAAGAGGATTGGAATGTAATATGTTTTCTCAGTTGAATAGAGAAAGAGAAGAAATAACATCAGGCAGAAAAATGTTGACATGTCTAGCCACATGGGAAAAGAGTGTAGGGGAAATTCTCAGAAGCTTGATGGTGGATACTCCTGTTGACCCTATTACCTACCTTGGGTATCAATTGACATGCCAAACAAAATACTTTAAACTAAGGTTTAATGTAGCCTGATCTTTATTATTATTCAAAGTAGCAATGTTACAAAATTTTGAGATTAAAAAATCAAGTCTGCAATTTATCTAATCAGATAAAGCATAAAAATAAGTGTAATTTGACATCTAATTCACTTTTATATCTTCAGTATTAAAAAGGTTATGGCCATTTTTATACTCGGAAATGAGCTCCGCGCCCACCATGACTTGGAGAGCTTCTACCGTCGTCTCCGCCTCACAGCGCACTTCCATGGGAAGGAGTCCTCGCCCCCTAATGATGACCCCTTTTCCCGTCTCCAACGCACCCCCTCCTCGTGGAACCCCCCTCAGAAAGTCCCGGCTCTGGAACTCTTCATTCAGAACTGCCGCCGCGACGTCAACCGCCTCAACTTCTCCACTCCCCTTTCTCACTCCAATCTTTCCCCCTCTGAACGCACTGCCATCGAATCACTCCGCACAAACCCAGACTGGGTCATCAAACCAGCCGACAAGGGAGGTGCCGTGGTAGTCTGGCGCGTCGATCTCTACAAAGCTGAGGCCACGCGCCAACTCTCGGACACCTCCTCCTACTTACCCTTGGACCATGACCCCACTGACGAGCACCAGGCCACCATTTCTAGCACCATCACCGACTTCATCAATTCCCACGCCCTACCTGACCAAGCCTCCAAACTCATCGTTCCACAGCCCCGCACGGCCCGTTTTTACCTTCTCCCCAAAATCCACAAACCCGGCTCTCCCGGCAGACCCATTGTCTCTGCGTGTTCGTGCCCCACCGAACTCATCTCCACATACCTTGACTCCATCCTATCCCCCTTGGTCAAATCCCTCCCCACCTATGCTCTAGACACCTCAGACACTCTCCGCCGCCTCCACGCATTCCACTCTCTGGGCCCTCACCCCCTCATCTTCACCATGGATGTCCGGTCACTCTACACCTCCATCCCCCACCAGGATGGCCTCAGAGCCCTCCGGTTCTTCCTCGACCAGAGGAGCAACCTATACCCAGCCACTGACACTCTCCTCCGGTTAGCGGAGTTGGTCCTCACCCTCAATAACTTTACATTTGACTCCTCCCATTTCCTCCAAACACAAGGCGTAGCTATGGGCACACGCATGGGCCCCAGCTACGCCTGCCTCTTTGTCGGGTACGTTGAACAATCCTTGTTCAATGCGTACCAGGGCCCCATCCCCGACCTCTACCTCCGCTACATTGACGACTGCTTTGGTGTCACCTCCTGCACCCACACACAACTGACTGACTTCATCCACTTCACCACCAACTTCCATCCGGCACTCCAATACACCTGGACGATTTCAGACACTTCCCTACCATTCCTTGACCTCACCATCTCCATCGCAGGGGACAGACTCCTGACCGACATACATTATAAACCCACTGACTCACATGGCTATCTGGACTACACGTCTTCCCACCCTGCCCCCTGCAAAGACTCCATCCCCTACTCCCAATTCCTCCGCCTACGCCGCATCTGTTCCCAGGATGAGACATTTCATACTAGGGCATCGGAAATGTCCTCGTTCTTCAGGGAACGGGGATTCCCCTCCGCCACCATAGATGAGGCTCACACCAGGGTCTCATCCATACCCCGTAACACTGCTCTCTCTCCCCATCCCCGCACACGCAACAAGGGCAGAGTCCCTCTGGTCCTCACCTTTCACCCCACCAGCCGGCAAATACAACACATAATCCTCCGCCATTTCCGCCACCTCCAACGTGACCCCACCACTCGCCACATCTTCCCATCTCCCCCCATGTCTGCCTTCTGCAAAGACCGCTCCCTCCGCAACTCCCTCGTCAATTCTTCCCTTCCCTCCCGCACCACCCCCTCCCCGGGCACTTTCCAGTTGCAACCGCAAGAAATGCAACACCTGTCCCTTCACCTCCCCCCTCGACTCCATTCAAGGTCCCAAGCAGTCGTTCCAGGTGCGACAAAGGTTCACCTGTATCTCCTCCAACCTCATCTACTGCATCCGCTGCTCTAGATGTCAGCTGATTTACATCGGTGAGACCAAGCGTAGGTTGGGCGACCGTTTCGCCGAACACCTCCGCTCAGTCCGCAATAACCTACCTGACCTCCCGGTGGCTCAGCACTTCAACTCCCCCTCCCATTCCCAATCCGACCTCTCTGTCCTGGGTCTCCTCCATTGCCAGAGTGAGCAACAGCGGAAATTGGAGGAACAGCACCTCATATTCCGTCTGGGGTCCTTGCGTCCCCTTGGCATCAACATTGAATTCTCCCAATTTGGCTAGCCCGTGCTGTCCCCTCCCCCCCTCCCCTTCCTTCACCCTCTAGCTGTCTCCTCCCATCCGCCCGCCCTCGGGCTCCTCCTCCTCCTCCCTTTGTCCTTCTTTCTTTCCCCACCCCCTATCAGTCTGAAGAAGGGTTTCGGCCCGAAACGTCGCCTATTTCCTTCGCTCCATAGATGCTGCTGCACCCGCTGAGTTCCTCCAGCAATTTTGTGTACCTCCGATATTCCAGCATCTGCAGTTCCCTTTTGAACATCTTTTTTCCTATTGCTTTTCCATTGACTTAACACAAAAGTTGTGATCGAGATCAGTCAAAAGCCCATAACTTTCTTAAAAATTAAAAGAGCTGAATGAAAATGTCAGTTTTTATAGATTAAAGAATTCTGAAACAAATATAAAACATCTTACTTGGATGACCTGAAATTAAAGCATATGATTAGTTAATTACATAATTGTAGCTAATTACAAAATTGAGTTGTGACGGAAATAGTAATAAACACCCAGACTGCCTTGAAAATTCAAAAATGTGATATTCTCAAGATCAGAACTTTAATATTATTGTATTATATGCTGTAAATCCGTAACAGATAGGTAAATAAATTACAATTTCAAGCATTAGACCCAGTCTTTATGGAGGATCAGTTGCTAGCTGGTACATTGGCATATCATAATCAGTAGCATCATCATACTCCTCAGATTGTAACCAATAAACAACTCTGTACACCTTGTTTTTCCTCAACTTTTTGATTTTGGCATTGTAAACTATAAGTTTTTGCTCTTCAAACCACACATGACACGCCTTTCTGCCCACTACTTTCCCATTAACAATGTCCTGTAGATTCCATTTCTTAAGAAAAGGATATTTTTTTTTAAATAGCCTAAGTATCCAAATAACAAACAAATCCCATTCACACAAGAATTCACAATATAACATGATTTTTAAATCTCACTGTCATGAATTTATATCCCAGATGGGAGGAATTTAATGTTTAATTCCCATAAATTAATCTAGAAACATCCATCCAAAATATAATCAAATTATTGTTATTTTGCACTATACATGTGACTCAAACTGTTGTGAATATTTAGTTTAAAAATAATGATCATGGAGAGAGAGAATAACACAAAATATAGACAATTTATGCGGCTTATCTCCCAAAAAAATGGGCATTTTAATCAGGGAGATTAATTAAGGGAGTGACCCAAGATGGCGCCTGCCTGCGGCGACTTTTGCGGAGCTCCGGAAAATAAAAGGCTCAACTACAACTTCCAACAACTTACCTGGATCAGAAAAACGGCAGAAATCGGTGCCGTTTCGGACAAGCTGCTGGAGCACCTCAAGGCTCTCGCAATTTCGCGATCTCCCGCAGCTGCGGGAATCCCGGACTTTAAACTTTCCCACGCTGGCTGTGGAACTGCCGACCCGACTGTGGATCACAGGTACTGTACCTTGAAACGCCGGGATGACCCCCAGAGCCGACGGGCTGGATCTCCCAGCAACAACGGAGCTGGAGTTGCCGACTTTGAGGGAATCCCCGTTCCAGCGCAGGTCCGCAGAAACAGCAGGTACAGCAAGTACAGTACCTGGAAACAAAGGGGAAGCCTCCATTGTGTCCGGAAACGTGGCCGTCGGGCAGGACTTCAGGTCAGAATGAAGCGCAGGGGACTTCGGCCCCCTCTCCCAACTATCCTACTGGCTAATGTACAGTCCCTTGAAAACAAAGTGGAGGACTTAAGGGCAAGACTGCTTTATCAAAGGGAGCTGAGGGAATGCTCTGTGTTCTGTTTCACAGAGACATGGCTCACCCCCAGCTCCCCAGACTCAGCGGTCCAGCCTGAAGGGTTCTCAATCCACCGCATGGACCGTACCCTGGCATCTGGGAAAGGGAGAGGAGGGGGCGTCTGCCTCATGGTCAACTCTGCGTGGTGTTCCGACGTGGCAGTCCTGTCCAACTCCTGCTCTCCACACCTCGAACATCTGGCGGTGAAGTGCCGTCCCTTCTACCTCCCGAGAGAATTCACCTCCGTTATCCTGACCGCGGTCTACATCCCACCCCAGGCAGACGTCCGTCTGGCACTGGAGGAGCTGCACGCCGTGGTCAACAAACACCAGACGTCTTACCCCCAGGCATTTACCACCATTGCTGGGGACTTCAATAAGGCGAACCTCAAGAAATCACTCCCCAACTTCCGCCAACATGTCTCCTGCTGCACCAGAGGACCTAACACCCTCGACCACTGCTACACCACCATCAAGAATGCCTATCGTTCTATCCCTCGCCCTCACTTCGGTAAGTCCGACCATACCGCGGTGCTGCTTCTTCCTGCCTACAAGCAGCAATTAAAGAGCGCACCCCCAGAAGTGAGGACAGCACAGAGCTGGTCGGGGGGGGGGCAGAAGAACAACTCCAGGACTGTTTGGAGTCTGTAGACTGGGCAATGTTCAAGGACTCGGCAACGGACTTGAACGAATATGCCACAGTCGTTACAGACTTCATAAAGAAATGTGTGGAGGACTGCATCCCTACAAAAACCTTCCGAGTGTTTCACAATCAGAAACCTTGGATGAACTTTGAGATCCGCACTCTCCTGAAGTCCAGACACAGGGCATTCACATCCAACGATACAGTGGCCTACATGAAGACCAGATACGACCTTGGTAAGGCCATCAAAAAGGCCAAAAGGGACTTCTGCTCCAAACTGGAGGACGAGACAGATGTTCGGCAGCTGTGGCAGGGTCTGAATGCAATCACCTCCTACAAGGCAAAACCAGGAGGCAGCTCGAATGCCGGTGTAACATCACTCCCTGACGAGCTCAATGCGTTTTACGCACGCTTTGACAGGGAGAATACTGATGTGCCTTCCCGATCCCCCATTCGCTGTGATGGCATTTCAGTCTCAGTCACAGAGGCCGATGTCAGGAAATCCTTCAGAGGGGTGAACCCCCGAAAAGCACCTGGACCTGATGGTATACCCGGCCGTGTTCTAAAAACCTGTGCGGACCAACTGGCGGGAGTTTTTACGGACATTTTCAACCTCTCACTTCTGAGGTCTGAGGTCCCCACCTGCTTTAAAAGGGCATCAATTATACCGGTGCCCAAGAAGAGTAAGGTGACGTGCCTCAATGACTATCGACCAGTGGCACTAACGCCGGTGGTGATGAAGTGCTTTGAGAGGTTGATCATGGAGCAAATCAACTCCTACATCGACAAAAACCTGGACCCACTGCAGTTCGCGTACCGCCACAACAGATCAACGGTGGATGCGATCTCGCTGGCCCTCCACTCCGCACTGGACCACTTGGACAACAAAAACTCATATGTCAGGCTGTTATTCATTGATTACAGCTCGGCATTTAACACAATCATCCCCTCCAAACTGGTTACCAAACTCGCAGAACTGGGTCTCTGCGCATCCCTCTGCAACTGGATCCTCGACTTCCTCGTCCACAGACCACAGTCTGTTCGTATTGGTGGAAATGTGTCAGCCTCAATAACAATCAGCACGGGAGCACCTCAAGGCTGCGTGCTCAGCCCCCTGCTGTACTCACTCTATACCCATGACTGCGTAGCGAACCACAGTGCGAACTCCATCATCAAGTTCGCTGACGACACCACTATTGTGGGGCGTATCACTGATGGGGATGAGTCAGAGTACAGAAGAGAGATCGAGCAACTGTCCATATGGTGCCAGCGCAATAACCTGGCCCTGAACACCAGCAAAACCAAGGAACTGATTGTGGACTTTGGAAGGAGTAGGAGGGGGACCCACAGCCCCATTTATATCAACGGGTCGATGGTTGAAAGGGTCAAGAACTTCAAATTCCTGGGGGTGCACATCTCTGAAGATCTTTCCTGGTCCGAGAACACTAACGCAATTATCAAAAAAGCTCATCAGCGCCTCTACTTCCTGAGAAGATTACGGAGAGTCGGATTGTCAAGGAAGACTCTCTCTAACTTCTACAGGTGCACAGTCGAGAGCATGCTGACCGGTTGCATCGTGGCTTGGTTCGGAAATTTGAGCGCCCTGGAGAGGAAAAGACTACAAAAAGTAGTAAACACTGCCCAGTCCATCATCGGCTCTGACCTTCCTTCCATCGAGGGGATTTATCGCAGTCGCTGCCTCAAAAAGGCTGGCAGTATCATCAAAGACCCACACCATCCTGGCCACACACTCATCTCCCTGCTACCTTCAGGTAGAAGGTACAGGAGCCTGAAGACTGCAACAACCAGGTTCAGGAATAGCTACTTCCCCTCAGCCATCAGGCTATTAAACCTGGCTCGGACAAAACTCTGATTATTAGCAACCACTTTCTGTTATTTGCACTACCAGTTTATTTATTCATGTGTGTATATATTTATATCATGGTATATGGACACATTTATCTGTTTTGTAGTAAATGCATACTATTTTCTGTGTGCTTAAGCAAAGCAAGAATTTCATTGTCCTATACAGGGACACATGACAATAAACTCACTTGAACTTGACACTTGATCTTGTTTCTGGAACGCCATCAATTGGAACATTGCATTTGCGGTAAATTTAAAGCCCATATCGGCAGGAAAAACACTGCCGGTTCGTATGAGGCCCAAATGACATTTTCGCAAAGGAAAATTAGGTTAAAGCCATCCCGAGAAACAAGTTTATATGTAAAATAAACGACATATTATGTTTTGTCCCCTTCATGCGATCCGTCACGTTGTAGGCATTGAGGGCGTTAGAAGTCGCTTTTTATTTTAATGTAATTATTAAATTGTCTCGCGATTAAATAAATAAAAAAATTGGGAACGGAAAGTTGCCTCCGATAAGCAGGAGAAAACTGCATTTTAATCCCGCCCCCCCCCCCCCTCAAAGGCGCCAAAGTCGAGTTCACGGCCAGTGGCAGAACTGCAGCGCTGCTGAAGGTAAGTTTTGTAACATCGCTATTCAAAGGTAGACAAAAATACTGGAGAAACTCAGCAGGTGAGGCAGCATCTATGGAGCGAAGGAATAGGCGACTTTTTGGGCCAAGATCCTTCTTGTTATTGTTATTGAATTATTGTTCAAATTACTTAAGCATGCATGCAAACCATTGACTTCTAAGAACTTCTCATTTCCTTCACTATTCCAGCTTACGATTTCTTACATTAGACTCAGATATTACCCGCATGAATGAATTGGCCAGATTCACTCAGTTGGTGGGAAGTAATCTTCTCCGGGCTTTGAACTTGGCTCCCTCTTTTTTTGGATTGGTTTTTCCTGGGTTGTCACTGCCGATGTCTCAAACTGCCCTTTTTGCCATATTTCCTTCAATCTTCTAATGTCTTGTTCTAACCCAAGACAGTTATTTCAAATTGTCACTCATGAAACTGCTAAATAAACAAAACTTATTTGTTCCTTATCAGGCCATAGAGTTCTTAATTAAGGTGTATGTTCACATTTCATTCTCATCATACAGTCCCTTTGCAAAAAGGACCTTCCCAGACACATTATCTTCTCTTGGCTACACTGCATAGCTGTGAAGTTATCAGTTATGCTCTCAGTATCAATAATTATCTACCTCTCAATTACATGATCATTTTCACTGTGTTTCTCTGTTTTCATAATCCCAGCATTTATCTCCGTCTCTCTCGAGCTATCCGTAACCTTCCAAAGCCTGCCGGGATACTTGACATCATGTCTCCGGCTCCCAACAACATGGAAAAAAAGGGAAGCATTTTCCAAATAGCATAAGACGGAAATGAAAGGAATCTACCTGAAAAGAGGTTGGGATGTAGAGAGGGCAGTGATTTGGATCCTAGTAACATGATGAAAGAAGGATGATATGAGATAAAATGGGATGCAAAATTCCATAGCATCTTGGAAACTAAATCTACAATTAAATTGTTTATTGTTCATTGTAAGAAGCAGAAGCGAGAGAAGCTAAGGAATGGTACATCAACAGCTTGCCCACAATATTTACCCAGCATGGAGCTCTAATGTTAGCAGCTAGCTCCAGTGTAGAGGAATTAGCTTACAGAAATAGATACACCGAGTTACAATCTGAAATATCCTCAGGACCCGATGGGTGAAGAATTGTTTACCTGAAATAGGAAGCTGAGCAAAGCCGTTGTGGAAGCTTACCCTTAATAGTTCAACTGAATGTATGCCAAAGATATTAACAGGGACTTGAGGGTAAGTTTAACATTCAGTTGTGCAGGTATAGAACTCGCACAATGGTGTTGGAAAATTGGATGAGCAGGCCTGAGGTATTTTCCTTGCTTAAATTGCTTCTGCACACTTTTTTTCATTAAGCTGCATTTGATGTGCTGCAGCACAGTTACATATTTGTGTCATGCTGCTAATAAACCACAGAATGGATGTGACTTAATTAAGAGCATCTATTTCACTATTTTACTACTGGTGCACTATTTTCATAGTCTGTGATAGTTAAAATGGATTGTTAAAATGGATGTCATATTTGTGACAGAATATGCACACACTGAACAACCAGTGAAATAATGCAGATTAAACGAGATCCATTTAATGAGCTACACCTGTTATGGACATTTTCCACACTGAAACTGGATCATTATTCTAAATGCAGCATCAATTGACATGAACAATGCAGTTTTGGAGCTCAGCACATCAAATATCATTATCTCAGAAATATGTGGGGCTCAACATATTGACAATAGGAAAAAAGCCCTTCTAGCAATGTTTAGATGCACCATCAACCATTTGCAAATGAGTAACAGGTCGATTTCTTCTTGCTGCTGCTCTTGTGCTGCATGTGTTTCAAGTAGTCACTGAAGGGCATTGTGCTGCTTTCAGATATCTGTTGTCTTCAGACATGGTTGTTATAAGTGACATTCCCTTGAAATACAGCATGGTATGATAAAGAGCCCATTAATACCACAAGGGAAGGGAAATAATCAGTGGAGGACTTTCGGCAAGTGGCCACATCAACCCAAACACTTCAGGGACTAATTATTCTCCCTAAATCTTGGTGAAAAATCATGCATGAGCCTTTTTCACCCAGAGAGTTGTGATTTTCACCCAGAGAGTTGTGAATTTATGGAATTCCCTGCCACAGAGGGCAGTGGAGGCCAAATCACTGGATCGATTTAAGAGAGAGTTAAATAGATCTCTAGGTGGCAAGTGGAGTCAAGGGATATGGGGAGAAGGCAGGCACGGGTTATTGATAGGGGACGATCAGCCATGATCACAATGAATGGCGGTGCTGGCTCGAAGGGCCGAATGGCCTCCTCCTGCACCTATTTTCTATGTTTCTATGTTATGACAGAAAATTGTGGCAGACTCAAGTAACTTTCAACTTTTCAGAATGGCTGGGACTTGTGACAGTCCACATGCGTGGGTCCATGGCTTACTTGTATTTTGATATTGAAGGTCAGGTGTTTTCAACAGCTAGTGAGTTAATTCCATCAAGTCTATTTGGACATATTACCTGAAGCATGACCCTAAATGCTCTTTTAGACAACCTGGTTGTTTTAAAAAACAACTAAAGGGATTTTTATATCCTCCTAAACAAATGTTGTTGTTGGTATTTAGAGTATTTGAAAGATATTATTCCTTCTCCCCTCACCCACCCTAATCTTTGCAGCTCTATTGCCGGAACAAGGCATATCTTGACAATCTAATTGCTTGTGTTGATCTTCAAGAGTTTGTTCCAATAGCTGTCCTCAAATTCACCAGCCTATCATTGAACTTAAGATTTTGCTGACTGCAAGGCAAACAAAAAATCTTCAATAATTATTTGGAAACAGTGTAACCATGACAGCTTGAGGCTAATTCACCAATTAGTCTGAAGAACTTTCCCAACTCAAAACATCACCTGCTTTTATAAATCGGCATCTGCAGTTCTACTATGTCTACATGTGTCATGGTTACTATGGTTCCAAATAATGGTTGAAGATTTCTATTTGCCTTGAAATCAGCTTGTAATATCTTGTTCACCAATTAGTCGGAAGAAGGGTCCCAATCTGAAACATCTCTTGTTTATGCCTTCCTGTGATGCTGCCTGACCCGCTGAGTTCCTCCAACAATTTTTCAATGTGAATTATTATGCCTGGTTTCAGTAAACTATAATTGGACCAGCGGGACCTTCAAGGGACATTAGACCCAATGTATTTAGAGGAACAAAATAGAGTTTGGCACTGTCCCGTGCTGCAAAAGATATCTTCAATCTTAGCATGCTTACTGGCAAATGACAATAACAAGACCAGCGAGGTTACCTCCATGTTTTCTTCATTCAATTTGGTAGCCAAATGCCCATTGATGTTCCTGCTCTTTTTAATTCTTGCATCTCTGGACTTGCATGGTGCTGCTAACTCCTCCAGCTCATTAATTTCATCATATTCCTTGTTTCCTGTCCTGTTAAAAGTGTGTATCAGTATATATAATCATCCAAGTGCTGAGCTTTTCTGCAATTCAGCTCTGTTAATTTATTGATTAAGCTGTGTGAGTACTCAGTAACAAATCTCAGAGGTTGTGAAATAACACTTAAGTTTTTTTGCCCTGTCGATATGAATAGATTGTTTCAAAACACTATGCAGCCGTCAGTTAATCTGAAGGCACGATATTTTGTGAGGTCGTATTTTACTGGATTTGCCCAGTTTCTGCCTGCAATTTGAAAAGTATGACCCATCTGCTGAACTACCCATTTGCTCCTTCTTCTTCTTATCGAGTCCACACACAAGATTAGAAGTTGTTCAGTTGGAGCTGAACACACTTCTCGGCATCTGCATACAATGGTGTCTATCTTGTTGCTTCTTGTGCTTCTTGTGCGTGGTGGTGGAAAGATTGGTGGAAACAGGGCCGCGACGTGAACGCTCTTTCCTTGACCCCACCCATTTGCTGATACCTCTTTTACCTCTTTTGTAAGAGATTTACCTCTCTTACAGAGCCGGTGCCCTCAAAAGTTGAGGCTATTTAATTGTCCCTGTATATTCAAAAAACAAAACAATGGAATTCTAACTTGCAGCAGCATTACAGGCCTGTAAACATTCCCTAGAAAGCCAATCAAGACCCCCCCCCCCCCCCCCCCCCCCCTTTCTACCCCACTCACGCCATCCCCTCGCACTTCACATTAAGGGATTGGACACACTAGATGCAGGAAACATGTTCCCAATGTTGTGGGTGTCCAGAAACAGCTTTTAGAAAGGATTTATTGCATATATAGGTAAAGGGCTCGAGGACACAATCAATTAGTTATTTTATAAGAGACATATCAATACTGTTATCATCTGTTGATTTTTTTTATCTTTAAACTTTCTGACTACTTCTAAAGGGCCTGTCCCACTTACTTGTCCTTGGAATGCAAATTAAGCGACCTCATCGTCGCATTGAGGCGCACGGGCAACATGTGGCTGCGCGGGGCCGGCCACACTAAGAAGCGCGGAGGGGTATGTAGTTGTGCGCGACATTACACGGGGCTCCGAAATTTTTGTAGCGAACAAAATATTCGCGCGCCAACAGCCTGTCACGTGACTGACGGCCAAAGTGGGACAAGCCCATGACCCTGGCGTGACGCAACGTGTCACCTCCAACAGCAGCAGAAGCAGGCAAACGATCCACGAGCTCGGCCTGGGGCTCACGGCCGTTGCTGTCGGGATCTGCCCCCACTTCTACTCCCAGAGCGGGGCCAAGAAAATTTAAGATAGACATAAAATGCTGGAGTAACTCAGTGGGACCGGCAGCATCTCTGGAGAGAAGCAATGGGTGACGTTTCAGGTCAAGACCCTTCTTTCAGACCGAAGAAGAGTCTCGACACGAAACATCACCCATTCTTTCTCTCCAGAGATGCTGCCGGTCCTGCTGAGTTACTGCAGCATTTTGTGCCCATCTTCAAATGACGTCACGCGCTCCAGACGGCTGTGCGAACGCATGAAATTGCACGCGCCCTTCACAGGACCACGAGGTCGCGTAATTAGTGTGCCAAGGACACGTAAGTGGGACAGGGGCTTAACACATCACTCTCACAAACTCCAACAAAGAACATTGAATTGCTGTTGTTAAATTCAAAATCAAAATTTATGTTTTCATCTCTAGGAAGGTTAATTTCCTTTGCCAAATTTGGGCCCACATTAACAAAGAAATCATTCAACTCATTAGCAGTGTCCTCTGTATTTTCAATAATTGAATTGTCATTTTTTACAAAATATGTTGGAAAGTCCATTTTACTACTATTTTTAATTATATCATTAAGTACACTCCAAGTAGCCTTAATATTATTTTTGTGTTTTTGCAACATTTGATCATAATAATCTTTTTTTTGTAATCTCATAATTAATGTCAGTCTGTTTTTATATGACATTAAGAATATGGGGTAGGTCATTTAGAACTAAGATGAGGAAAAACTTTGATGATCATATCAGTGATCTAGTGCAAATTTTTAATTTATAAAAGAAAGATGTTGAATTATATATACTAAGGGTTATTAATCTTGTGAGAATTATCTTGCTGCAGATGTATTTACAAAAAATATCTGTTTAAATATACTACACTATTGGGAATATTTTAACAAATGCAGAGCAGATTGACTTCCTACTTACTATCCTTAAGCGTTCTACAGTATATTTTACTTTTGTAAATATCTTTGAGCTCCATTTTCAACCATTAACAATAATGTAAGTATATTTGGAAGTAGACAAAGGTAATTACTAGGTACTTCAAATAAAATATTTTGCCTGCCTTTAAAATGCATTTCCAGTTTCACCTGTCTTTTGCTCCCATTTGCTTATGGATGGGAATTATTTTGTCCATTCCCACTTGGACACCTGTGGATTTAGAAAGTACTTACCAATGAGGCCCCCGACCAAGGAAGCACAACTAGGGAAGGACTTGGAACTTTATTTCGCCTTCCATCACAGTGAGGAATGTGTAGGAGTCACTGTGATGGATGTTTATGTTAAAATGTGTTTTTTGAGTCTGTTAGTTTTTTTAAATTGTATGACTGACCTGGCCAGTAAATTTCACTACACCAATTGGTGTATGTGACAATAAATGAACTTGTGTGAACTTGTGAACAGTAGGTACCACTGGAGATTTTTCTCTAAGCTGTATTTTTATATTTGTACATAGTGGGTGGGCTATTCTGACTGCAATGATGATTAGAATCTCGGACATTTGATTACACAAATGTGAGAAATATGGACATATTTACTCAATATAGTGGTGGAACCTAGCAGTACTTTATTTTAAATCACAGATTATCTCTTTGTGATCGCCATTACGTCATAAAGAATGATTGAATTAAATATTATTTTTTAAATATTGTAATGCCAATTTTTCTAAATAAACCACTTTTCTGGGTTTAGATTGGTTAATTGGATTTATCCAGCTGATAATGTTAATTTAAAAAAATGTATTTTACTTGGCTCACAAAATAACCATTTAGATACTGGGCATTTATTTGTGATAGGTAATGCTTATGCTTTGATTTGTCATTTTAGCGAATTAGATTCTGTTTAAAGCAGAAATAAAATTTCTAAAAGCCTTTGGTGAATTTTTAGAAAATCGTTGAAAAACTGCACAGTAGGTTTTTAATATGCCAAAGATCAATAAATAGCAAACTGGCTGAGAGAAATAGAAAACTTGGAGTTGGGATAACAAGCAGCTACTTAGATTGGAGAAACCTGGAATGTATTGCATCATCATTGCTATTATTTATGCACAGCAATAGGTTAGATTTATCAAAAGATTTTTTTTTAAAGCAGATGATACCAAACTGTGGACTAAAGCTAGATAAAGACCCTTGATTAGCAAGGGTGTCAAGGGTTATGGGGAGAAGGCAGGAGAATGGAGGAAAGATAGATCAGCCATGATTGAATGGTGGAATAGACTCGATTAGCCGAATGGCCTACTTAGAAACATAGAAACATAGAAATTAGGTGCAGGAGTAGGCCATTCGGCCCTTCGAGCCTGCACCGCCATTCAATATGATCATGGCTGATCATCCAACTCAGTATCCCGTACCTGCCTTCTCTCCATACCCTCTGATCCCCTTAGCCACAAGGGCCACATCTAACTCCCTCTTAAATATAGCCAATGAACTGGCCTCGACTACCCTCTGTGGCAGAGAGTTCCAGAGATTCACCACTCTCTGTGTGAAAAAAGTTCTTCTCATCTCGGTTTTAAAGGATTTCCCCCTTATCCTTAAGCTGTGACCCCTTGTCCTGGACTTCCCCAACATCGGGAGCAATCTTCCTGCATCTAACCTGTCCAACCCCTTAAGAATTTTGTAAGTTTCTATAAGATCCCCCCTCAATCTCTTAAATTCTAGAGAGTATAAACCAAGTCTATCCAGTCTTTCTTCATAAGACAGTCCTGACATCCCAGGAATTAGTCTGGTGAACCTTCTCTGCTTCCCTCTGTGGCAATAATGTCCTTCCTCAGATTTGGAGACTTCTTCTACTATGACTATGACTTATTAACTTAGGAAAGATTACAATGAAGGAGCAAAGAAGTATAATATAAAAGAAGACATTTACAAACTTGCAGACTGGATGGATGATTGGTAAATAAATTCACAAAGACAAATGTGAAAAGATGTGCTTTGGTAGGACAAATAGATATGTCACCGACAGTTTAGAAAGTAAGTAGCTTAAGGGTGCAGAAACACATTAAATTATTTCAAAGAACCAAAGCACGGCAATAATAAAAGTGACGGCGAGCAATGGATTGTCTAAAGATTTAGTATGCTAAGTTTTTAAATTATACTAAGCTGTCTGGTTGCATTTAAATTTAGACATAGTTCTGGTCTCCATATATAAAAAAAGGACACAGTTTTGCACTTAAATTGGAAATTCACTGTCAGTAAAGTTAGAACTAAAGTAAGTTATCCATGAAAAGATACAATTTTTAGAAATGTAATTGCATTGGTTATTTATTATCATATATACCAAAGTAATGTGAATTTCTTTTTTTCCGTACAGATCAGTAAGATAATTGTCATACATAACTGTAATCCCCAATTAAGTATTGAGTGCATCCAATCAGCCCACTGAGTCCATATGCAAGAGTCGCCAGGTTTTGGTGCCATTTTCAAAGTCCCAGCGAAAGCCCCTTACAGCCATGGCCTCCATCCTGATTCATCCTGCAAACCAACATTCCTCTCATCACCCTGCTATACTTTCTCTCTGTCTCTCTCTGTCTCTCTCTGTCTCTCTCTGTCTCTCTCTGTCTCTCTCTGTCTGTCTCTCTCTCTCTGTCTCTCTCTCTGTCTCTCCCTCCTCCCCACTTGTTCCCATTCTTGGGGGTGAGCAGTAGACTCGCCTCGGATTCCACATGAGATTCCCGGTTCCACGGCGAATAAACCAGTCCTCCCATCAGGAGATTAAAACTTCAAGTGCATATCTAAAGCAGGTACAGAGCGAATTATTCTAACTGTGGGAAAATCTGAATCCAGGTGCCATAAATATGAGATGATAAATCCAAAAGGGAAATAAGAAGAGATTTATTCAGTCAGAGGATGGGATATGTTACTCAGGAAGTGGTTGAGGCAAATAGCTACGAAAGATTCCTGAGAAAACTAGGCAAACGCAAGAGAGAAAGGGGAATAAAACAATTTGCAGGAAGGCTGGGATGAAGCAGATGGAAGGGAGGAGCATCATGTGGAGTATGAACACCTCTACAGACAAAGTTGGCTAAATGCCCTGTCTTTGCATGCATATTCAAACAGCACGCTTATCACGGTGGAACATGCATCCGCTTGAAGACTGAAACAAATAAAATGAACTTTAACCAGCTTTCCCTGGAGTTGAAATGTAGTTACATTCTTAATCACATTCTTGAAATACCAAGATCTACTTTGTCATTTTATTTCATGATGAGTCTAAAACATGCTTTCATATTATTTGTAAAAGCAGGATAGAAGACATTATTTTGTTTATATGCACTGATGTAAGTTATCCATATCACATATAGACCATGCAAAATGTTTGTGTGCAGTCTTTTAAAAAAGAACTATAGCATACACAGATTTTACATGCACAACCTGTGCTGATGTCACACTTTGTATGCTCGGAAGATGAACAAAAAAGGCATGGGCATAGATATGTGTGACCTTGCACTAGATAGCATCAACTAATGCTTACACTAAGGGTATAACCAAGCTGACCTGAATCCTGATTAAACCAGAATAAATATAACCTTTGGAGGATGATGGATGGTCAAGGGTTGGCCAGGGGACTTCTGTTTTATATATTTGTATATTTAGGTTAAGTTATAATAACTACATTTTTGTTTAAAGAATAATTGTGATCATTTTAAATGTCTGCCTTTTTCTAACAATCATAAACACTGATGTAATGGAAGGTGACAAAATGCTGGTGTAATTCAATGGGTCAAGCTGCATCCCTGAAGAACATTGACAGGTGAGGTTTCAGATCGGGACCTTTCTTCAGCCACCTTCAGTTTAATGAAAGATCCAGACCCAGAACATCACCAATGCATGTTCTCCAGGTTTGCTGCCTAACCTGCAGTTACTCCAACATTTTGTGTCTTTCCTTGGTAAACCAACATCCGCAGTTCATTGTTTCTACTGATACAATGGACACTGATGCTTGAGAATTGGGATGGAATGCTTTTAGACAATAGACAATAGATTTTTGATGCAACTTGTATAATGGTCCAAAAGGATAACAGTGCAAATTAAATTAATCATTAAGAGTGTTCTTCTCTATTGGTAGAACATTAAGGATTAAAGAGGAGAATTTCTCGAATATCCTTCAGTCATGAATCTGGGGTTTCAAAGCAAAATACCCTCTATTTTCCATTGAACATTTCATATAAAAACATTTCATATAAAAAGCCTCAATTTTATGGCAGCAGATGCTCATGAAAAGTTTTTTCTGAATTTACTGTTATTTGTAATATGATATTTATGTTATACTTTAATATTTGCATTATACAAATATATACCTTTGTGCTCTTTATTAAATTTATTTTCAAACACTGTCAAAGTCTTAGCTATTTGTCAGATTAATATATTGCCGTGATTCCTACCCAGATTGCACATGAAAAATACATTCAAATTTTATTTGATATCTGTAGCTGGAAAGGGACAAATTGGTCAATTATCAAAAGGGCACCATTAACTTTGTGTGGTTTTCGTAACAAATGAAATTTAACTTTGGAATTGTAATATTTTTAACTGTAGAAGTATTTCTTATAAAGATGTAAAAATAAAACAACATTACTCTCTGCCCCATACCCTTTTAAGAGAGGTTTTGATCTGCTTTAATCAATAATTAGGTCAGCTAGATTCCATCTTTAGACTCAGTTGGTGTAATATGGGGTTAAATAAATTATTATCTGAGCAATTTCTGTACCACGTTTTGACTGGATGCAAAACATATTTTATAACATTGTTTGAGTTGTCCTTAATATTGAGAGGTGACATGAAAAATGATTCACAGTATCCTTCCGTGCAGCCGTAAAACCTCCAGGATTTATCATCTTGTCTACCAAATAACCTTATCAAGGTCTCCCCTCTGCAAATTTTAATCGCCAGCAGTAATACTGGAGGGACTAGCTATTTATAAAGGGTGGAAGAGCTCCAAAAACAAAAATCCAGTGCTGCACTTCAGTGAGGCTGTGAATTAATAACTTTTGTCCATAATGCTCACAGAAAGATGCCTTTGTGCTGCTGTAAATGTATGTTCAACTAATAAATTTGCTGATGTTATTCATTACATACGATAATCAAACTCTTAGAGCACCTTTTCTAATTATGCTCCAAAAACGTACCCCCCCCCCCCCTTAGTCTAGTTCAGTAAAACACAGAGTCAAGCACTGGACCACTAAACATATTTTTTGAATGAACAACGAATCCCCTATACAATACCTAACCACCGCAGGTTCGATCCTTGTCTCTGCCTGGCCATGCCCTACAGCCTCGTGCAAGCAGACACTTTCAAAGGGTCACGCAGTCCCAAGCACCCTTCCAGAAGATCGACAACGATCCTAGTGGGGGCTACCTGTTATAAGTCAACAAACCCTGTGGGGCCAAACTACATAGGGATGGCGCCCCTTTACAAGCCAATTATGCATATTGATTACATTAAAATATTATTGACAGTTCTCCAACCCAATTACAAAGAGTCCCAATACAATGTTTCTACAGAAGCTTCTGGAAAGTAATCAGCTATCTGAATAATGCAACATTTCCCCTGGCAGTATAAACAATTCAGCCAGGGCTTCATACTTCAGCCAATCATTAAGCAGCAGTACAACTGTCCTGCAACAATATTAACATTATTTACAATCCCTTTGCAGCTATCCAATCAAGACAATGCACCTAGAACACCTTGGAGTTTCTTTACAGTCCTCATACATTCTAACAATTGGGAGGACATCTGGACCTCACCTTATCTGATATATCGATCTGGGACCTAGACTTCCTGGCACCAGCTTGCAGCTTGTGGCTTCTTACAGAAAAAGGCTAACAGGCCTTGTAGATACATAAATCTTTTACTTTATTTTAACTCCGTTTTGGCCAGGATTTACTTTCCCCACTTTTATCATATGATAATCTATCATCAATGATAATCAAAGTACAATAGTGACTGTTTCATTCTAACAAATATCTTAATAAAAAGATGCTGATGTGTTTTCCCAGAATCCCATCAAGCTTCCCGAGTTTTCGTAGGCGTAGCTTCATGAGTTCTGTCTGATGAGTGTTCTCTTCCCGATTTTTCATGGGGCAAATCCCCTCCATCCATATTGATAATTCATCTGTGCTTGATCCATAGTGGAGTATGAAGTTTCTAAAATAATCTGGAATAAAGTAAGTTAGCAGTCCATACTTCCACTGATACTCTTGCAGTGGTGGAGATATACCCATGCACCCATGTACTATATTTCACGTTCCCAGGGTATTCCTTTTATATTAGACCAGCACCGCAATTCCGGATATCTGCTAGGGTCGGTCCTCTCCTTGATGATCACTAAACAGTTCCATCTCTGACTGTCTTTCTGGGAGTGAGACATAAAAAGATACCATTCAATAATCAAATTTTCAACTACTTCTGAAACAGATCCCATTCTATTCTAATAAGCCGTCCTTGAATGCCAGATTTTAAAGTCATTCCAATAACACAACCATGGAACTGAATCATGTCTTACAATTTAAGGGCTCAAATTTACAATTGGTGAAATTATGCATTGGTAGTCAGAAATTATTATGCATGGTAGTCAGAATTTAGGTGCAAAGCGGGTGTTCCCGAACCACAGAGTAATGTCCATTCCCATGTTTCTGTATTTAATTTGAGATCACCCATCCAGACAAAGTAGTATAGTACAATGGTTTATTTAAGTTGTGCTGGGTCCAGAAAAGATCTTCTGATATATGCACGCACAAGAATTTGAAGTAATTGACCCTCTCCACCATAGCCCCATTGATATAAACAGGATTGTCGGTCCTCATCCTTCCCCTACTAAAGTCCACAATCAGGTCCTTGGTCTTACTGATGTTGAGAGCCAGGTTGTTGAGCTTCTTCTTCTTCCTCCTAATTTTGCATCTGCAAGAGTAGGAATACCACTATGAGGAGCAAATTGTATTCTGGCATTTCCCAAATTGTTAATGTTGTTGGTGGCCTATGATCTTCTTGGACATTGGAGGAACAGTGTTACCTGAGCTACTTGGATGGAATTGATGTTTACACATCCTACTGTGTCTTCTGCCCGTTCTTGAGGGTTCACATGCTCGTATACCTCACTCCCCAGATGATGACGTAGGCAGGCAACAGTGTCCTAAAGGCCTAATAAAACTCAACAACAGCTTAATTAAATATGTTTGACATTTGTTTGGGTCTGCCGTAATGATTGCTCCTTTTCATTATTACTCTTACATCTCTTTCACTTGCTGATATCTTAGTGAGGTTTATAGCTCCCTCCTCTTCCTTAACTAGTGTCCAATCTGATTCCCATCAAGTTCCTCTTATGTTACCACCAGCTACTTTATCTCCCTCCTTCGGCAATTCCCGGTTAGGCAATTCCCGGTTAGAAAAGTGCCTACTCCCACTTTTGATTTGGTTAGTGCAGTGGGTGCAGATAATTCCCATGCTACAGAGGCCCACACTTATTTAATGCTACCGAAAAAAGTTGTTGAGGCCATTACCCCTTTAGAAGATTGCCCCCTTTCCTGCTCCCGCTCTGGCCCTTTAGTACATTTTTGCCCTTCTCTTAAGATATCTAGAGGTGGATAGACTTTAGTATCCTCCAGCTCTATCGCAAGCCTTGAGGTTGCTTTTCTCCAATTTGTCATTCTGATAACTTCTTTATTTCCCTTTTGCGTTGTATAATAGGTTCTCCACAATCCTATCAACTCCTTCGCTACCTCACTGTCTCCGCATTGCCAAATAATTTGTTCTATATATCTTATTCCCTTTAATGCCTTAATGCCTCCTTTCGGCCATAATTCAACCCCTAATTCCTTATTTAATGCTACCGAAAAATTTCTCGACCTCTCAGCTTTCTGTGGGAATTCATTGCATATTAATTGCAATGGGCTTTCGAAATCATATCTCGCTCCCGGCTATTTTCCATATTTATAGACAATGAAAACAAACTCCTCATCTACTCACACCTTCTTAACAATTCACACCTCCCTCTCAATTTCTGAGGCTAACAAGCTCGCTCCCGAACAATGGCCAAAGGCTCCGGAGCGCTCCAGCAGTCTCGCACTTCTCGCACACAATCGCACAATCAATCCTTTCAATCTAGTATCCAAATTCCTTAACAATTTCATCATTCACAACCACTCATACAACTTTCAACCTGTAAACAGTTCTGAAACAATTTTTGGTCTCCCAGATTAAGGTGTTTCAGTGTGCATTCAAATACACTTTGCAGCGACAATCTCTCACACTCAGAATAATTTAATCTAACATAAACAAATGAAGCCAAACCATGTAAGCAAAATTATACTTAAACAACAAACTATACCACATTATTATTAAACAAAAACACACTCCAATGTAAATTACAAGCATTCACTTACTATCACATTCATTAACCAACACTATTTCAAAAGCAAATTGCAATATATTTTAATCCCTCCTCGCGGTGTGTTCAACCAATAGAACAATCCCCATTATACAGAAGACCCTTCCGTGTACTCTTCACTGAGCGGTACTCTTCCTATCACTTTATTCTTCTTCTGTCAGGTACTCTTTCCTCACACTAAATGCTTAGACTTCGGGGTACAATTCCCATCGAGATACTCTTCACTCTCAAGTAACCTTCTCCGACCACAATTTACTTTTCCACTAACAGGTACTAATCAGTGATCTAAAGGATATGAACCACTGATTGAACAGCCACGATTCGGACTCCAATTATAATAGCAGTCTCAATCAAACTTTGTTCTTATATAGTCAATTTAAACCACTATTACACCAGGATGGAAAGTCTGTGCTGAGCCCGCTGCTGAAGCTCTGGGCCTGACTCCGGGAGAGGCCGCACCAATCCAAGTTGTTAGGGCAAAAATGCGACTAGGAGAAAAGTCGCATTCCACAAATGACTAAAAAACAATTTCCCCCTATTCCCCGCCCCCACCATACTCTAAAACACACTAAAACGCACTTTTATACATACTAAAAACCAAAAAAGTCGAAAGGACAAACAGCTGCTGGCGAGGTTTGCTTACCCTTTCACGACCACTCAACTTCTCATGTCCACAATAACACATGATCCACAATCCTCTGTAGAGAGCATTCCAAAGATTCATGAGCATTTGAGTGAAAAACATTTTTCCTCATATCTGTCCAAAATAGTCAAAATGATTATCACTCAGACTCAACTGACAAAGGCCATGGACGTGTTGGAGTGATTTCTGGTCTCCAATTGGTCTTGTGTCCTTGTAATAATAAAGACCTCACACCCTGGCAGGTTATACACTGTTTATTTAGAATAAACAACTACAAGCTCTTACTTGAGAGTTAACTTCATACTGAAGAGTGCAATAGCTCGCGACGCTAATAAGCTAGTGGGCGTAACTACAAAAGCATGACTCATAACATGAGCCACTGGTCTACAACAGCAAAGGGAAATGTTTTCCCAACATCCAACATATTTGTTTCCATTAAACATTCCAGAGAACATAGCCCTAGTCTATTCAATCATTCCTCACATAGCAGACCTCTCAATTAAGGAAGATAGACACAAAATGTTGGAGTAAGTCAGCATGACAAGCAGCATCTTGTCATGCTGAGTTAGGGAGAGAGGGAATGGGTGACATTTCGGGTCAAGATCCTACTTCAGACTCAATTAAGGAACCTTTGTTACATTTATTTGAATGCAAGCATACAGATTCTTCTGAAAGCAAACTACATCTGTACTTTTCTAGATAAGGTCGTGCCCAAGCCCTACAAAATTGCAGTAATAAAAACAAGATTAAAATTAGCTTTCATGACTGGCTGGTTAAGCATGAACTATCTTTGGTCCTTCTGAATGCAAAGACCATCAGTTGATAGCTGCATACACATTCCAGTCTTGCACCTTTTGGGAAAAAATAAATTTTACTTCTGTTTTTCCTAATGAAGTGAATAACTCCACATTTCTCCACATACATTTCCTATGTCACTTTTAAGTTTACTCATCCAAACTGCTGATTGTCTTTGTCACACCATCACAGTCTCCTTGCAGTTAACCTTCACTCCAAGATATACATCAATCTTGGAGCATTACCCTTGTTGATGTTGTTTAACTGCTGAAATCATTGTAGTTTCCCCAAGTTAAAACCCACCCTCTCGGAAAAAATGTTTTTTATTCTTGTTGGCCAAGCCACAATTTGTATTACGGGCCTAAATTGTGTCCATATAATGCTTGCATGTCTAATTTAATGTTATTGCATAATCTAAATTCATCGTAACCTCAGTTCTGCCTTTGACACATTGCTCGTTGCACTATGGCAGTATTTCTGTATTTATCTGATTCCCTCTTCATTGAATAGTGATGTTACATTTCTTCCATTACAATCTTTCTAAGCCGTCTTAATTCCTGGAAGAAAGAAAAAGGAATCCAACAACAATCAACAACAACAACAATCAGTTTTATTCGTCACATTGCACATAAAGTGCAAGTGAAATGAATTTGTCAGCAGTGGTACAATGTTAAAGAACACACAAACACAATAAAAATTTTACACAAACATCCACCACAGCATTAATCACTGTGGTGGAAGGCACAGAAATTGGCCAGTCCTCCTCCATTTCCCCCCGTGGTCGGGACCTCAACCCTCCGCAGCCGTCGCTGCGGGCGTCCAGATGGTAAAAGGACAAGGTAAAAGTCAAGGAAAGTCCAGGATCGGCTCTTTCCCACTGGAGACCGCGGCTTCAGGCTGGTGTAGGCCGCAGGCCGGCGGTCGAAGATTTAAAGTTCGCGCCGCAGCCAGAAGCACCACAGACTGCAGAGCCGACAGACGAAGCTCCCCTCCAGGGATCCCCGGCGATGGTAAGTCGCCACTGCGCCCGCGGTAGAAGTTGTCCGCGGGCCGGCGGTGGAAGCTTCTTCTACTCCCCGGGTCCCCAACTGGAGCTCTACAGACCGCGGCTTCAGGCTGCCGCATGCCAGCGAAACGGAGCGCTCCCCTCCGTCGAGCCCCAGCTGAGAGTCCACGCTGCGCCCGCCGCTGAAGCCCCGGGCGCGTCTCCGGGAAAGGCCACGCCGATCCTTGTTGTTAGGCCACGGGGGAGGCGACCTGGAAAAAGTCGCCTCTCCATGGAGGAGATGGGAAGTAATATAAAAAAAGGAGGAGGAGGCGACCGAAGCGGTTTCCCCCTCACCCCCCCTCCCCACACCACCCCCCACACAAAACGCACAGAGGAACATTAAAAACATACATTAAAACATACTAAATAAACAAAAAAAGTAGAAAAAACGAACACGCTGCTGACAGTGCCCCCACCGATGCACAGTTCGGTGAATCCTCCATCTATTCTGTTTAAGAGATGTTTGGAAATGCATATTGATACGTAGGGAATGGAGAGATATGAATCATGCGCAAGTAGATAAGAGATGGTCTTGGCATCATATGTAGCACACATATTGTCGGGCAAAGGGCCTGTTCTTGTGCTGTAATGTTCTATGCTCTATGTCTAACATCTGTCTTAGAATGCAAGCCACAACATGTCATGAATTTGTCTGCTTTCAGTCCCAGAAATAGTTCTTAAATTCTTTGCCTTTTTCCCTAAACATTTTTTTCCCCATCTTTTTACAGTTAAAACAGATAGAGTATTTATTTAATGCCACTACCATTTCTTCACCCCCATTCTAGTTTTTGCTGTCACTAAAGGCACCGACATCTACTCTTACAAATATATTGAATTTGCAGGCTCATAGAAACTTCAATTGTCTGTTTTTTTATATTACTTCCCATTTACTTTCAGTCTGTTTTCTCTATCTTTTTCAATAGTGTGATTAACATCTGAATCCAAAAACCAACAAAATCATCAGGTTGCTATATTTTCAGCAAATCTGAGGTTGATTTTTATTTAGAAGTATAGAGAGATACAATACCATTAACACTCATTTTAAATTAATCCTAAATAAATCCCATTTTATTCTCCCCGCATTATCGTCAACTCTTCCCAGATTGACGATAATCTGTCAGTCTGAAGAGGGGTTTCGGCCCGAAACGTCGCCTATTTCCTTCGCTCCAAAGATGCTGCTGCACCCGCTGAGTTTCTCCAGCATTTTTGTGTACCTTCCCAGATTCTGTTACCCACAAACTAAGGACAATTAGAGGGGCATATTAACCCACCAACTTGCATTTCCTTGGGATGTGGGATGAAACTCACCATCCGGGGGGAACCCACACAGTCTCAGGGAGAACATGCATCCTCCACACAGACAAAGCTCAAGTTTGAAACCAGGTTTCTGGTACTAGCTGTGCCTCTGTGCTTTCCCTTGTATGGGATGGTCCCAAAGGGATCACTGCCCATCTGACGTTCGGCATGTGTTTGGCATGCACAACTACTCATTGCACCTTGGAAGTTGAAGACTTGTGCTGGCATATGACCTTCACAGTTGGTCTCCTACTTTGGCGGTGCTTGCTCGAAGGGCCGAATGGCCTACTCCTGCATCTATTTTCTATGTTTCTATGTTTACCTGGACTCAGCCATGAGTCCTGTAACACTTGGAAATCATTGCTGAACGGAAGCCAGCAAACAATTGGCGAGGCTCATCAAGCTTCATGTAAGTTTTGTTGATCTTTTTCTTAATTTCACTTTATATCGATATTCTTCATCTTATTTTAAAATGTTTGATGTGTTTCAACTGCTTTTTTATTATATTGGATTTTTGAGGGGATTTTGTTGGTAGTTTTATGTTATTGATTAATTTCAATCCAATTAAACTAATTTTAAATGCCAATGAAAATCAAAATAAGTCAGGATAGTCTTGATCTGTGATCAAGTCCTACAGCTGGAGTACTGTTTGTCGTTCCAACCTCCTTCATCCTTTGGAAGGGCCATAAGTTGGACGTCTCGGATACAATGGATCCCATGGGCCATGTTAGGTCATTATGGTCACAGAAATACTGATGTACAGTGAATGCAAAGCACAGGCACACCATAATCGAGTCTGGTCTGAATATATTTTCTTCCAATTTAATGCATGGTTGCACATTGACAGAGTTATTTCTTGGAAATTATGAATTATTTCTTTCAATATCTCCTAATGGTTATCTAATCATTGATGTGTAAATTAACAAGCTAATAGAAAATCTTCAGGTGCAGGAAATGCTCATGCAGCATATGCTGAGTGAGAAATGGACTTAGGGGATCGTTTGTTTAAACCTGGGAAAACTTGTTTTAAATTATTGAGATGGATTTTAAATTTTGGTTGGCACAGTGGTACAGCTGTTGGAGACCTGGGTTCAATCCTGATTACGGGCGCTGTCTCTGTGAAGTTTGTACATTCTCGTTGTAACCACCTGGGTTTTCTCTGGTCTTTTCCCTCTCCCTCAGAAATGCATGTTTGTTGGTTAATTGGCATCTGTAAATTGCTCTCTCGTGTGTGGGAAACAAAACTAGGATAACATAGAACTAGTAGACGGGTAATCGATGGTTGGTGTGTTCAGAAGGGCCTCATTCTACGATGTATCTCTTTAAAAACAAAATAATGTAATTGTTCCATTCCTGGTGTATTTTGCAATTAAACACACGATGCGTGATTCTTGACATGACTGCTAGATGGA
This sequence comes from Amblyraja radiata, assembly GCF_010909765.2. Lineage (NCBI taxonomy): Eukaryota > Metazoa > Chordata > Chondrichthyes > Rajiformes > Rajidae > Amblyraja > Amblyraja radiata. The sequence continues at coordinate 65,479,815 of NC_045962.1, read as the reverse complement.
GTGCTCAGAGAAGTAAGAGAATGACTGTGATAATGGATGACAGACAAGAGGTGTTGAATTATGCAAATCGTGGCAGTGCCGGCTCAGAGAGAGTGGTGATTGCTCGTTAATTGCAGCTAATCTTCCTAGAGGAGATGTAATTAGAGGGACAGGGAGAGAGAGAGAAAGAGAAAAAGCACAAGAACAAATATACAATTCTGGATCTGTCAGATGAAGTGCAATGCAGTTGCTTGAAAATTGAGAGATAAGGGAACATTGGTAAGATTCATCAAGTGGTTGGCAGTATCCATGGAGAGATTAGAATGAAGATAATGATCTGTCATGAAAACTGTTAGTTTTGACTGACTGATAAGGCCTTTTTTTCAGCCAGTGTCCGAATTTACACCAAATGCGTCTTCAATCTATGTGATTTTATATGGTCATTTATTTATTTATTTTTAATTCTAAGAAATTTTTGTTTGTTTTTTTTTTGTTTTTTTTGTTTTGTTTATTTTATTAGAAGTTAATACAGTACAAAACAGTACAGTGGAACCTAATTTTAGGTGCCAACTATGTCATACCGTATTCCATTCTATGTACAACCTCTAGTTTTATGTTTTGAGAAGGAAATAAGCAAGACAAGAAAATGAAAACAATAGAAAGGGGAAAAAGAGGAAAAATAGATGGTAGAGAATAGAAAAACGTGAAGTGAGTATATAAAAAAAGAAAAAGTGGAAAGTACAAATAGGAGAGAAGGCCCCTTAAAAGAGAATTTTTCAAATTTATATTCGGAGATGTAGATCTATCCACGGCATGGACTGAAATCAGCAATCTTTACGGTACCGCTGCATCAAATGATTCCAAAAAGTCGATGAAAGGAGACCAATTCCTGAAGAATTGGTCATATTTATCTATTAGTCGGAGTTTCATTTCTTCAAGGCGTGCTATGTCCCATCATATTCCTAATCCACATTTTAACAGTTGGTATGCTTGTATTTTTCCAAAATTTAAGTATCAATTTCTTTCCAATTATTAACCCATAATTAAAAAAAACGTTTTGGTCTTTATTTAAATTGATATCTTCTACTATTATTACAAATATAATCCATTCCGTTTTAGGTTCTATTCTGGACTTGAAAAGCTTTGTAAATATATCAAATATATCGCTCCAAAATTTATTCAACTTTGTACATCCTACAAATGAATGTGTTATATTAGCGTTTTGAAACAAACATTTATCGCATCTGGGAGAGACGTTTGGATAAAATGTATTCAACCTCATTTTTGAATAATATAGTCTATGTAATAATTTGAATTGAATTAAATTATGTCTTGCATTAATAGAACAATTATGTGTGTTCATCAGATACTTTTCCCATCTATCCTTCGAGATCTTTATCATTAGCTCATGTTCCCAATCTTCTCTTAGTGCTTCCGTTGCGGGTAATTCTCTATTTAATATATTATTATAAAAGTATGATATTAGTTTTTGTGAATCAGTCTTAATATTCATTGCTTCTTCTAAAGGGTCTAAAAATATAGATTGAAATCTATGTGTATATTACTTCATAAAGTCACATATCTGTATATATTTAAAATATTGATTATCCTTCAGTTTAAATTTAAATTTTAAATGTTGAAATGATAACAGTTTGCCCAATTCATACATATCCCTTACTTTCCTAATCCCCAGTCTATCCCATTGTTGATATGTTTTGTCGATGAGAGATGGTTTGAATGCGGGGTTGTTCAATATTGGGGTTAGTACTGATAGTTTATTTAATTTCAAGGATACTTTTATTTGTTTCCAAATTCTTATTGTATTGTGAATAATTGAGTTCTTCTTATATATTATACTATTCAATTTTATCGGTGAGAGCAAGATCGTTCCTATATCGTGCGGATAGCACTCCTCTTTCTCCATTCTTATCCACTCCAACTGCTGAGTGGAACTATCCAACCAGTACATTATGTTCTTAATATGCACTGCCCAGTAGTAAAACATAAAGTTAGGTAATGCAGCTAATCTTCCTAGAGGAGATGTAATTAGAGGGACAGGGAGAGAGAGAGAGAAAAAGAACAAGAACAAATATACAATTCTGGATCTGTCAGATGAAGTGCAATGCAGTTGCTTGAAAATTGAGAGATAATGGAACATTGGTAAGATTCATCAAGTGGCTGGCAGTATCCATGGAGAGAGTAGAATGAAGATAATGATCTGTCATGAAAACTGTTAGTTTTGACTGACTGATAAGGCCTTTTTTTTCAGCCAGTGTCCGAATTTACACCAAATGCGTCTTCAATCGATGTGATTTTATATGGTTATTTTTAAGATCACATTTAAACTAACCAATAAAACTACTCTTTGTTAGCATTTAATTGAATTTATGATATGGATAAATTGATTGACCAGTCATGCAGTCACAATGAATGCAGCAAAGGAGATGGTAATTTGTGTTCATGCCTTGCGATGTTGGAAATACAGTAGCTAATTAATCCCACTCTCCTGTCCTTTTATCTGCAAATGCCGTGCTTCAAGTATTTTTTTGCAATCACCACAGCTCATTGTGCAGAAAAAAACGATTTATTTGAGACACTAGACTGAATAGGACCTGTTGGGTCCCATGTTCACATGGGAGGGCTGGTCCCTCAACACAATATTCCACATCTCCACCAATTCCAATATTGGTGGCCAGTGGGGGGGGAGGGGGCTTTCTGGAGAGCTAGTATGGGTGTTGTGGGCCAAAGGGACTGGTTTCCAGAGGGCTAGTATGGACATTGTGGGCCGAATGAATTCTTGGGCTGGCAGCTGTCACTTAGGCCTGGTGGGCTGGCAGCTCAGTCAATCAGGACTGGTATTCAAGAAGGAACTGCAGATGCTGGAAGATCGAAGGTACACAAAAATGCTGGAGAAACTCAGCGGGTGCAGCAGCATCTATGGATCGAAGGAAATAGGCGACGTTTCGGGCCAAAACCCTTGTTCAGACTGATGGGGGGTGGGGGGGAGAAGGAAGGAAAAAGGGAGGAGGAGGAGCCCGAAGGCGGGGGGATGGGAGGAGACAGCTCGAGGGTTAAGGAAGGGGAGGAGACAGCAAGGGCTTGCAAAATTCGGAGAATTCAATGTTCATGCCACCCGGACGCAAGCAACCCAGGCGGAATATGAGGTGCTGTTCCTCCAATTTCCGGTGTTGCTCACTCTGGCAATGGAGGAGACCCAGGACAGAGAGGTCGGATTGTGAATGGGAGGGGGAGTTGAAGTGCTGAGCCACCAGGAGTTCAGGTAGGTTATTGCGGACTGAGCGGAGGTGTTCGGCGAAACGATCGCCCAACCTCCGCTTAGTCTCCCCGATGTAAATCAGCTGACATCTAGAGCAGCAGATGCAGTAGATGAGGTTGGAGGAGATACAGGTGAACCTTTGTCGCACCTGGAACGACTGCTTGGGTCCTTGAATGTAGTCGAGGGGGGAGGTGAAGGGACAGGTGTTGCATTTCTTGCGGTTGCAACGGAAAGTGCCCGGGGAGGGGGTGATACGGGAGGGAAGGGAAGAATTGACAAGGGAGTTGCGGAGGGAGCGGTCTTTGCAGAAGGTAGACATAGGGGGAGATGGGAAGATGTGGCGAGTGGTGGGGTCACGTTGGAGGTGGCGGAAATGGCGGAGGATTATTTGTTGTATTTGCCGGCTGGTGGGGTGAAAGGTGAGGACTAGGGGGACTCTGCCCTTGTTGCGAATGCGGGGATGGGGAGAGAGAGCAGTGTTGCGGGGTATGGATGAGACCCTGGTGCGAGCCTCATCTATGTTGGCGGAGGGGAATTCCCGTTCCCTGAAGAACGAGGAAATTTCCGATGCCCTGGTGTGGAACGTCTCATCCTGGGAACAGATGCGGCGTAGGCGGAGGAATTGGGAGTAGGGGATGGAGTCTTTACAGGGGGCAGGGTGGGAAGACGTGTAGTCCAGATAGCCATGTGAGTCAGTTGGTTTGTAGGCTGGCAGCTCATTCACTCAGAGCTGGTGGGCTGGCAGCTGAGTTACTCAGGGCTGGTGGACTGGCAGATGAGTCACTCAGGGCAGGGGGGCTGGCAGTTCACTCACGGCTATTCCTTGAAATTCCATTTCAAGCAGAGTGCAGGCAGCAAATTCAATTTCATAGCATTTCAAGCAGAGTGCAGGCCAGCAAATTCAATTTCATAGCATTTCAAGCAGTGCAGGCCAGCAGATTCAATTTTACTTCGGAGTCACGTGAGTGACTACATGAAGACCCCGCCAGTACGCATGCATGTCATATCGTCTATCGCATTGCGTGACGACTGGCAGGATGGACGTGATTCTCCTGCCAGCAACAGACCTGACGTAAGTTTTTAAAAAACTTTTTCAGGTTTTTCATCTTCTTGCAGGAACCTCCGCTTAGAGGTCCTGCTAAAAGTCCGGGGCAAAGTCGGGACTAGGGGGAACCCCAGTTAAGAACCTCCAGGGAACCCCGGTCACGGGGATGCCTGCCCACGGACCAAGTCACTCGGGAGACTGCAGAATGGGGGGGGGGGGGGGGGGGGGTGCTATAAGGGACCGTGGAGGTAAAGCTCGGGGGAGAAATACCCGACATGGAAACCTTTCTACAAGGACCACAGAGGGAACCCCAGCTGCAACAACTAAGACCAGGAGACCAGGCTCGGGAGGAGCGTTGCCCCTGCAGCAGAAGGTTTAAAACAGGACATGCAGGTAAAATCCTAACTCAAAGGTTGTTTTGTGCTATTTTATGAGAATGTTACAGGAATGGACCGCATCCAGACTGACTGAGGAGGACCGCGGAATTGCGGACAGTCAGCAGCGGTAGGCTGCACCTGGATCGCTATTGATCAGCAGTCTCCGACCTGGCACCTGCACAGTCGGAATCGATGCCACAGACTGGCGGGAAGGCCAAGCAGATGTCGGACAGGCCCGAAGATTCGGACGAGTTCGGCTGTGAAGACTCACTGCCAGCGGGAGTGACTATGATCGCATATCCCGCATGGAGCGGTTGATGGAGCTGATGCTCCAATGTGACATGCTCCGGTATATGGAGTTCTAGTCACCATGGGGTCCTAGGACGCCCATGGCAGCACCTTATCGAGGGCTGCATAATGCATCTCCCTCGACAGAGGGGAGCGTTAGGAGTCACTTCTGGGCTGACTTTGAAGACAGGGGTTTGGCTGAAGATACCACAAGTGTGCTCAGGGTGCAGGAGCAACACAACCAGCAGTAGGATAAGGCTGTGAATAACAACTACCAAATACCCAGCACTAGGGAACTGTATTTCGCTCAGTGTCCCTGTGGTGAACAGCTATCAGGGGGATACTGCCATTTGGGCAACCTGATGAAACAAGTCAAGAAGCTCGACAAGGGCCGTTGGGCTCATGAAGGCCACATCATCACGCACGACCTCACATCTCCAGTAGCAGCACCCCTACGCATCCACCAGCAAACCACGATACACTGAATCTGGTGAAAGCTTGAAGGCCGTACAACCAGGACAAAGGTCTTTTTAGGCCACAGCCCAAAACGGCCTTCCTGGAAGATGCGCCAACCCCGTACTCGAGCTCCTCTACCTCCCAGGAGCAGAAGTGCAAAATCATGCACACATGGTTGAGGCAGCTCCTGGGTCGGGTTGCATAAGTCCTCCCATTCGGATGTGGAAGGATGAAGCTGATTGAGGCAACTACTGGAAATTCCCCATCCGGCGGTGTGAAGGTAGGGAGCCACATCATGAAGTCTCCTGTCACGGATACAAGTTGGTAATATTTACACTGGTTTGAATATTTACCCTGGTTTGGTATAACATAAGATTAGTTTATACTGCACAACAGGTATGGTTCGAGTAGCCTTTCAAGGCAGGCTCACAATTATGGAGATGTGGACTGATCATTGTCAACAGCCTCAAACCGCAAGTGCAGTATAGACATTTCTGAATAACTTCCATGTAATCATTTCCGCTCACAGGGTTCGTAGATAATTGAAATTTAACTGGATGAGGCAATGAGACACTCAGTGCGTTGCAAAATGGGCTAACTTCAGTTTCCAGATTATTTACCAAATCACTACAATCAGTGCTTTGACTGCACAGAGCTAACAAATAAGTGTAATGGCCAATCTGGATGATATTGAACATACTGAATTTTACTAAATTAGCCTATCAGCCACATAGCTATATTTGATAAATTGGGGTTCTAACCCGTCCAGTTAAATTTAAATCAAGCTGATACCAACTGAAACTATTGATTATTGGAATACAATCAATCCATTTATTTGTCTGGGATTTGGCTCTGCGACAAAAGATTAGACATCTGCTATTCGCAGCTGAAACTATCAAAGTCACAATGGTGGATGAACAGTATTCAGCGTTGCTCCACTAAACCTCTCATCCGTAAATCTTCAGCCATTCACAAACTGATGCTATTGCTCAAAGATGGGGAATTTACTAATACCATCTCTAGATACGGAGGCAGATGGGATTAGCACGAGTTATCAATTGTTCAGTCATGGCATCAACTGCCAATGGACACCAGGTGTGTTCTGTGCATTAAAGGGTGTGTGAATATGCATAATCTGCATGCACAAATCCTAGCTGATACACTTTGGTGGTGGAATATGTTAATCACTAAGGTGCAATCAAATCAAAGTATCCGGTGATGGTTTTACCTAACCGCATTTAGCACTGGTGTATTATCATGCAAATCAATGACAACACAGAATGAATGTGCGATCACAAGGTATTTAATGACATTGTGAATCGATGGAACACTAACGATTGAGATGCTTGCATCCAGGCTCAATCACCAGTTGCAAAAATACAAGTCATATCAGTGGCGAAGGGTGCATTCTCACTACACAAGGGAGGAATGGTCTTTTATGTCTTCCTCCATTTGGCCTCATAGGACGGGTCATGCAAAATTCCCGCTTCCGGCTTTTCATAGTGCCTGCCTGGGTGATTTACCCATGGTTCCCGCTAATGTGGGGAATGAGCATAAAACATTACATGGTTATTTCTGGGCACAAAGATGCTGGTTCAGTTGTGATGTTGAAACCATCCTCTGCATGAAATAATCAATTCATTGACTTACAGACTGAGAGACCATTCCTGCGGCTCGGGTTGTCAAACCTAAAGCATTGGGAGTGCTCACTGCAGATTGCAGGAATAGCATCAAATAGCAGCATTCCTCATAGGAGATGGGATGTATTGTTTATGTTTCTTTACGTTTAACTCGGCACGGATGACTGACATCTTGAAATTCAGTCTTATGGGATTATAACATTAAGTTATTATTCCATTTACTGCACCAGAAGTACCTCCTCATCATTTGGCTGCGGTGAACATAAACCACTCTGTCCGGTCTCACCCCCTGACATCTGGATTATGAAGGGTATCATCAACTTAAAACCTCCCAGGTCTAGGGACACAGAGATATGGGTTGTTAACAGTGTGCTACGTCACTTCGCCGATGGGCACCAGCAACATCCCTGTCCTTGGTCAAACTCACTTACTAGTGGTTATGCCATGGTGCTGAGTACAGCGCTACGGGTCCAGTCATTGCTGCACTGGATAGGATGATCATATCTGTGGGCTATAATAAACATGTTTTGTTCATGATTAGTCAAGCAGAGTAGACAGGGACATAAGACCAAACTAGATGTTGCATATCCCATGGACCTTGGGTTGCTTGTAATCACGCATCTACACCAGTATGTCAAGGTCCTTAAGAGTCTTATAGACTCTAAGTAGCTATATTGTTAGTTACATAAACCTCTTTAGAAGGAATCACTACAAACCTTCTCCAGAGGATTAAATGGGTCTGGCATATACTGGAGTGAACATTGACATTTTGAGTCTCACTCCACCAGGACCGCTATACCTCAGCAGCAGGATTATGCACCACATCCTAGCGGCTGCAGGATGGTTATACTATTGATCTGTCCAAATATTCAGATCAAACTCATTGCCAGATTGGGGGTATTTGCCAACTCTATGTTAGGTATGTTTCCTCCCAGTTGAGGGAGGTTACTATTGCACTATTGTTCATTAATAGCATCAACATGTCTATATCAATGTTATGTCTGAATGCAATATTAATGTTCACTCATCATTGGCCTACTGATGCAGTGTATGACGCCTGGACTCGTTTTCCACGGCATGAAATCACAGAGCTTTAAAATCTTCACGTAGTCACTCACGTGACTCCGAAGTAAAATAGTAAGATTAAACGAGAACTTACCAGTTTGAAGTTTGATCTTTATTTTATGAGGAGTAACGTTGAGGGATTAAGTGCCCTCCACTCCCAGCCCTCTATCATAAAGGTCAACTGGTATTATGGTTCTCTTATCTTACTATGTTCAGTTCAATAACTGTTGTCTGTGATTTCACACCGCTGCTTTGAAGTTGACACGCATGCGTACTGGCGGGGTCTTTACGTAATCTCTCAACTTTACTCCTCATAAAATAAAGATCAAACTTCAAACTGGTAAGTTCTTGTTTAATCTTACTATTTCATAGCATTTCAAGCAGAGCGCAGGCCAGCAAATTCAATTTCATAGCATTTGAGGCAGAGCGCAGGCCAGCAAATTCAATTTCATAGCATTTCAAGCAGAACGCAGGATAGCAAATTCAATTTCATAGCATTTCAAGCAGGGCGCAGGCCAGCAAATTAAATTTCATAGCATTTCAACCTCCTAATAAATCATTTATTGCAAGTACATTGCAGACTCACAGTTCAGTTCATTCACAGCTTAAAATCACAGTCATGATCTCTCCCTCACGATCTTCCAGAGTGAATGACTCACATCCAGGAATCCGGGGTTTTATAGTCCTGGGGGCCCCCCCCCCCCCCTTCATCGTGATGATTGACAGGCGAGAGGTCCAAACATCTGATCTCAAAATGTATTAAAAACTCATAGTTTTTTTCATTTTTCATCGATTGGAATAATCCTTAGGGCTGCCTCAGTGGAGGAGGACTGTGAGTATGATGGCCAAAAAAGCATAGCGATGTGGTGGAGCGTTTTTTTCTAAAATCACTATACAGCGCAGACAGGAAGTGGTCAAGATGAGACTTTTAGTTATATAGATGTGTGCCTTTGTTTAGCACCTCAATCTTTATCCTAGTTCTGAATCCATAAGTCTTCTTATGTTTTAACACTTTATATTCCAACATTACTGAGAATTTTTTTAAATTATAGAAATTGACCAAAACACTTGGCTTTAAAATAATGAACATTATGTTTTGCTACCAGGGCTGAGCGACAGAGTAAAGTGGTTCCTGTGCTGCCAACTGTAAATCCTGTTTAAATGGACTTGGTTGTGTGAACACATTTAATTCAAGTTTCAGAATCTAGTTACCAATGCTACCTGAATATGCAGGAGTAACAGGTCATAATAAGGGTGTGAGCGTGAGCACTGAAACGGCCAAATAATTGCTTCAGCTGGTATTTTTTTATCTTAATTTCCAAAGTTTTAGTTTTTAAATTTCCATTTGCAACACCATTTGCAGACACAGGGCGAGGGCAGAGACAGAGACGGCTGCGTGTGGATGTGGACTCGAGGGAGGCCGCGGGCGGTCATGGACCCGAGGACCCTGAGCGTGGGGGGCGTGGCTGCTGCGAGCGGGCGGCTGGGCGACGTCTCTCACAGCGCGTGAATTGGGCGGGCAGTCATGGACCCGAGGTCCCCGAGCGAGGAGGGCACGGCTGCTGCGAGCAGGCACTCACAACGCATGAACACAGCGTGGAGTCATCGTGATGTAATCACGTCATCAGCCAAAGCCAGTCGGTTTCATTTTCTCTTTCAGATTTTTGAACATTTTGATTAATAACTCGAGAAATAATGCATGAAATTTTCAGATAAGGCAATTTTTGACCACGGCATAAATCTCTATCGGAATATGTAAAAAATTCACCGTTAGCGCGTCCTTTTTTCGAGAAGATGTGAATCACACACAAACACACAAATAAATACACATCCAAGATCAGAGTTTTACAGTTATAAGGATATGATGCTAACATTAAAACTCTACTTTTAATAACCTTAATTTCCACAATGCAAACCGCACAGTTTAAAAGCAAAATTTGCACTGGTGCAAAATTGCTTTCCCTGGATTAATGCGCAACGTATAACCTCTTCAGTATAACATGGAATCTGTGTTCAATTTTATATTTCCTCAGCTGCTTTGGAAATCAGTCTGAAATTGTGACAAGACAAATATTGTCTTAGTTTCCAACATTCTTAATCAAATCTATCGCATGTTCATTAAAAATCTTCAAGAAGGACTAAAAAAACAGTCTGAAACCAAGAGCCAACATGTATCCATTGGCTGTATGGAGTCAGTCCGTCCAGCTGGCAAAACCACATGAGCTGGACAGCTTTCAGAAAATCAGGGACTTGGAAATAGAAAGAAAGCTGGAATAGCTTTTAAAGCTTATTTTTAATAAGGGAGAACATTGATTTATGCTGATGACACATGCACACCTGTGTTGCAAATGGTCAGTATTTTGAAAGTACCTTCCATTTTTTTTAGACAGGATCTCCCGAAAAAAATGATTTTTGTGCTTTGGAAGTAGGGGGAGAAAAGACAGTAAAATCAGCTGCTGCAAGCTATCCAGCATGTTGGCAATCAAATTGAGCAGGTTTAAAATTCCTTTACTGGTGATCTGGTTATTTTTAATAAAGAGAATATGAGAGTCTATTAGTTCCACTGTAATTACAATGAAGTATTCATCGAAGGAGCAAAAAAACCCATATTTTGAACAAATTATTCTACTTACAACATTCATCTTTTCTCTAATCTTTTCTTTTGGACTTTGACTACATGTTCAATTCTAAGAACACTTTGGATTTTAATGTTGCTTAATGGAGGGCATTATTCATATAATGCTTTGTGGTATTACCATGTGTCAATTGAATGGAAATTACAGTTTCCAAATAAAATTTAATTAAAGCGCTGAACATTTCTCACTATGCCTGTGACTATGGATAGTCTTTCTTCCATTCTTTAAGCAGCCATTTGCAGCTTTGCAGATATCATTTGTAGCTTTTGAATACCATTTAACTTTGACGGCAATATTATACAGCTCATTGCTGTGAATAGGAACAGAGAAAATGACATTCCAGTAGAATTTCAACCCACATAACTAAAAGACCCAGTCCCCATTTTACGGCTCAGTTGCTGGCTGCAACAAATAAAACAAAGAGGAAATTACATTTTTATCCCGTGCTTTATTTTAAACCTAAAGCATATTTGTATAAGAATTTATGCTTGGGCCAGGCTTCAGAAAAATAGTTGAATGCATTTAATCTTTTTATTTTGGCTCTCTTGGGCAGCAAACTCAAAGTAAATGATTCAGCAAATGCCATGTAGTGTTTACTAATCCTATGTCATGCCATTTTAGTTATAACTTGAAAAGCATTGATCATGGTTTGTGTTAACAAAAGGAAATCATAATGCCCTTTATTTTGTGATGTGTTATGAAAGGCTGATATGCACCATAGAACTTTGAGGGGGGAAAAACCTGCCTGTTAAAGATTAAACGACTTCAAGGTTGTTGATTTTTCCCTTCCTGACACGACTTGCGATTTGGCGCCATCTATAGGGGACTTGTGCTGTCTAGGATCAATGTAGTACTGAGAGTAACCAATCAAATGTAAGTGTGACTGAGGAAGGGTCTTGACCGGAAACGTCACCTATTTCTTTTCTCCAGAGATGCTGCCTGACCCATTGCATTACTCCAGTTTTTTATGCCCATCTTTGGTTAAACCAGCATATGCAGTTCCTTCCTACACAAATGGAAGTGCAATCATCTACCAAATAAGGAAGGAGAAAGGAGAGACAAGCAACCACAGACTCCAGCATCTTAAGTAAAATACAAAATGTAGGAGTAACTGAGTCTGATGGAAGGTCCCGACCTGAAACGTTGCATATCTATGTTCTCCAAGGATGCTGCCTGACTCGCTGAGTAAAATACAGCAGTACTTTGTGTTTTACTCAAAGTATAACGTGCAGTTTTGGTTGGCTTTTAATTTATTTTTCAGAAATGTAATAAAGATTGTGAAAGACTTGCATGTGATTAGGGTAAAAGAAAATTTTTACAGTCAACGTTAATTTATGAAAGAGAAATCACAATTGAAAATATACTGTAATTTTGAATATGTGTCCACTTGGGTAAGGATGAACCAATCAATGGGATATATATAAATATATAAAGATCATTCATAAAGCAGACACAACCAGGTTATTAAAAAAGTACCACATGTGAGATTGGGGGTAAAGGTACTGTTATGGTTTGAATGTTGGTTAATATGTTCTGTGTGCTTAAGCAAAGCAAGAATTTCATTGTCCTATACAGGGACACATGACAATAAACTCACTTGAACTTGAACTTGAAAAACCGAAGAAAGAGGTGGGATGAAAAAGTGAATTGTTCAGATTTGCTAGTGACAGATATTTTTAGGAAGATCCAGTTGGCTATATAAGTTTCAGTGAGAATATGGCAGATAGAATGTAACATAGAAAAATAAATCTGTTATGTACTTTGGTGGACAAGAAGAAGGACTGTTTTATTGTTGATAGGAGATTTGAAAACTTTTGATGTTCAGAGGGATTCCAATATACCAATCATTAAGAATTATCATGTTAAGTACAGCAACTAACTTGGAGCCAAAAGAGATGTTGGGCTTTATTGCAATAGTGCAAGAGAAAAGCTATTTTATTGAAATTACATGGAGCCTTGTTGAGAATGCACCTGGAACATTCTGTGGAAGTCAGGTTTTCCTACCCAAGGGAAAATGTTTCAATACATTGCAACAAATTTTCAATAGATTAGGAATTTTGACTCCTTTAAAATTCAGAAGAATGAGGCATGTTCTCATTGAAGCATGCAATAATCTTAAGGGGCTTGAGAGGATTGATGCAGAGATGAGGTTTGGCCTGGATAGGAAGTATCAAGCAAAATAAAAAGTGCTGGAGAAACTCAGTGGGTCAGGTAGCATATTTTTAGTTTAGAGATATAGTGCCCTTTGGCCCACAGAGTCCGCGCTGACCAGCACTATCCTACGTACTAGCACTATCCTGCGCTCTGGGGATAGTTTTCAATTTTTACTGATGCTAATTAATCTACCAACCTGCATGTCTTTGGAGTGTGGGAGGAAACCACTCGGGGAAAATCCACGCAGGTCACGGGGAGAAAGTACAAACTCCATACAAATAGCACCCATAGTCAGGATCGAACCCAGGTTTCCAGCACTGTAAGGCAGCAACTCTACTGCTGTTCCACAAACTGGCCCTCTTCTCTGGAAGACATGGATAGGTGACATTTTGGGTCAGGACCCTTCTGCAAAACTAAGTCACAATCTCAAGATAAGAGCGTGGGCAATCATGGTGTCAATCAGAATATTTTATTTATGCCCACAAAGTAGTGATTCATATAAATTCTCAACCCGATAGGGTTTGGCAATGGAATTGCTGATTATATTCAGGATAGAAATCGATAGAACTTTGGCAATTAGGGGAATCAAGGGATAATGGTTAACTGCAGGAAAATAGTGCTGAGCGGAAAGATCAGCTGTAATTTTATTGAATGATAAAATAGGTGGAAGGGGGCAAATGGCTATACCTTTTTCTTATGTTCTTTACTTAAATGTTTATTTGGGCCAAAAAGATTGTTCAGCAGTAAATATAGAAACATAGAAAATAGGTGCAGGAGGAGGCCATTCTGCCCTTCGAGCCAGCAACGCCATTCATTGTGATCATGGCTGATCGTCCCCAATCTATAACCTATGCCTGCCTTCTCCCCATATCCCTTGATTCCACTAGACTCTAGAGCTCTATCTAACTCTCTCTTAAATACATCCAGTTATTTGGCCTCCACTGCCCTCTGTGGCAGGGAATTCCACAAATTCACAACTGTGGGTGAAAACGTTTTTTTTCTCAATTCAGTCTTAAATGGCCTCCCCTTTATTCTAAGACTGTGGTCCCTGGTCTGGACTCGCCAAACATTGGGAACATTTTTCCTGCATCTAGCTTGCCCAGTCCTTTTATAATGTTATATGTTTCTATAAGATCCCCCTCATCCTTCTAAACTCCAGTGAATACAAGCCTAGTCTTTTCAATCTTTCCTCATATGACAGTCCCGCCATCCCAGGGATCAATCTCGTGAACCTATGCTGTACTGCCTCAATCACAAGGATGTCCTTCCTCAAATTGGACCAAAACTGTACACAATACTCCAGATGTGGTCTTACCAGAGCCCTATACAGCTGCAGAAGAACCTTTTTACTCCTATACTGAAATCCTCTTGTTATGAAGGCCAACATTCCATTAGCTTACTTCACTGCCTGCTGTACCTGCACGCCAACTTTCAGTGACTGATGTTCAAGGATGCCCAGGTCTCGCTGCACCTCCCCCTTACCTAACCTATTGAGATAATAATCTGCCCCCTTGTTTTTTCCACCAAAGTGGATAACCTCACATTTATCTATATTATACTGCATCTGCCACGCATCTGCCCACTCACTCAACCTGTCCAGATCACCTGCAACCTAACATCCTCTTCACAGTTCACACTGCCACCCAGCTTTGTGTCATCCGCAAACTTGCTAGTGTTGCTCCTAATTCCCTCTTCCGAATCATTAATATATATGGTAAATAGTTGCGGCCCCAACACCGAGCCTTGCTGCACTCCACTCGCCACTGCCTGCCATTCTGAAAAGGACCCGTTCACTCCTACCCGTTGCTTCCGGTCTGTCAACCAATTTTCCATCCACGTCAACACCCTACTGCCAATACCATGTGCTCTAATTTTAGTCATCAGTCTCCCGTGCAGGATCTTATCAACGATTTTCTGAACGTCTAGATACAGTACATCCACTGGCACCCCTTCATCCATTTTACTAGCCACATCCTAAAAAAATTCCAGAAGATTAGTCAAGCATGATTTCACTTTCATATATCCATGCTGACTTGGACTAATCCTTTTACTGCTATCCAAATGCCCCATTATTACCTCTTTAATAATTGAGTCCAGCATCTTTCCCACCACCTGTCAGGCTAACTGGTCTGTAATTCCCCATTTTCTCTCTCTCTCCTTTCTTGAAAAGTGGGATAACATCAGCTATCCTCCAATCCACAGGAACTGATCCTGAATCTATTGAACATTGGAAAATGATCACCAAAGCGTCCACTAGTGCTAGAGCCACCTCCCTGAGGACCCTGGGATCCAGGGGATTTATCATCCGTCAGTCCCATTAGCCTACCCAATACTATTTCTCACCTAATGAAAATTTATTTCAGTTCCTCTACCCCCTTAGATCATCTGTCCTCCAGTACTTCTGGGAGATTGTTTGTGTCTTCCTTAGTGAAGACTGATCCGAAATATATACTAATGTACCATTTTAAAACTTGCTTGTACCTTATTCAACAGGGGTTAACAACTTCTTTGATTTTCACAGTAAGCATAGTACTTAAAAATTGAACATCGGCCCTTTGATTCACTGTTAGTTCTCTCTGAGAAGATTGCAGTGGGTTTTTGTTTTCAAATTCCATATTTAATTTTTGCACAAGTCAAGCTGCTAATTATTTTTACAGGATTCTCCTTGTGAATGTGGATAGTTTTGCAGCAGTTTCAATTTATAATTCTTGTCCCATGCATTAGGTTTAGGCTCACGAGTCATTCTTTGGTCTCTTATTTTAATGGAGACATTTCTTCCAGAAAACATTATTTTAGAAATGTGTTGAATCTCAATTAATGCATATTTTATTTGGGCTTACATTTAATGTTTAGTTAGGGATGAATTCACTGAGGTAAGTAAAATACGGCTGTGATGGAAAAAGCTCACTCAGACACAAAGCTGTAATGTAAATAGATTCTGATGGGAACTGCATGGCAGAATGAAAAAGCCAGGCAAATACACACAAATGGAAGGTTTGACATTTGCTAGGTTATTTGCCATAGAAATAATTATCTGTTGTCCAGACTCCTGAAAAGCTTTCTTTATTTCTAAATTATTTTAAGCAAGTTTTTGTGCATGCTGGAATGCATTCATAAATCACTCTACTCACTGAAGTTCAGAAGGTTTTTTTTTGGAGGGGGGACCTCATTTAAACTTAAACAATATGAAAGGCATACATAGAGTGGATGTGGAAAAGATATTTCCACTAGTGGGAGAGTCTAGGACCAGAGATCATAGCCTCAGAATTAAAGGGCGCTCTTTTAGAAAGGAGGTACGGAGGAACTTGTTCAGTCAGAGGGTGGGGTCGAGGAGAGAGCATTCATGTCGCGGCCCGGTTTTCACCAATCTTTCTACCACCATGCACAAGAAGTGCAAGACAGACACCATTGTATGCAGATGCCGAGAAGTGTGTTCAGCTCTGGCTGAACAACTTCTAATCCTGTGTGTGGACTCGATAAGAAGAAGTCAGAGGGTAGTTAATCTGAGGAACTCCTAGCCATAGAGGGCTGTGGAGGTCAAGTCAGTGGATATTTTTAAGGCAGCAAAAGAGAAATTCTTGATTGAACGGTGTCAATGGTTATGGGGAGAAGGCAGGAAAATGGGATTAGGAGGCAGAGATCAGCCAGGATTGAATGGTGGAGTAGACTTGATGGGCCGAATGGCCTAATTCTACTCCTGTAACTTTATGTCCTTTTCACCCCACGGCTGCCTGACCCCCGCTGAGTTACTCCAGCACTATGTGTATTATTTTCTAACTTTGGTCTCCTTTGTGGTGCCACATTTGTATTCAATTTTGGTCACCCTGTTATCGAGGAAAGATGTTGCCAAGCTGGAAAGGGTGCAGAGAAAATTTACATGGATGCTTCCAGGACTTGAGGGCCTGAGCTATGGGAAGAGGTTGAGCAGGCTAGCACTTTATTCTATCGAGCGCAGGAGGATGAAAGGTGATCTTATAGAGATGTACAAAATCATGAGATGAATAGATCAGGTAAACGCACAATGTCTTTTCAGAATCAGAATCAGAATCAGAATCACACTTTATTCACCAAGTATGTTTTGCAACATATGAGGAATTTCATTGGCCAGGTCAGTCATACAATTAAAAGTAACAGATCACTCAAAACACATTTTAACATGAACATCCACCACAGTGACTCCTACACATTCCTCACTGTGATGGAAGGCGAAATAAAGTTCAAGTCCTTCCCTTAGTCCTTCATCGGTCGTGGGCCTTGAGCCCCCGTGACAGGATGATCTTGACTCCCTTAGCCGGCAGTGTTCGGGCCCTCCGCGTCGAGGCGATCTGTTCCTGCATCAGGGGGATGTCAGCTCCTCCGTGCCGAGTGATCGAGCCTCGCATTGGGGCTGGTCGAACCTTCCACGACGTTGGAGCTTCCCGACTAGCCTCTCCCGAAGACTGAAGCACTTGATGGTAAGTCCGCGGTGGTCGCGGTGGGAGCGATCCCAGGCAAGGGATCAGCTCCGATGTTAAGTCCACGCCCCCACGGTGGGGTTCACGACAGTCCGAGGAGGCTTCCAGCTCCATCGATGGTAGGCCGCAGAGCCCGGAGAATGTGATCCAAAAATTGATCACATCTCCGGGAAGGTAAGAACCTGAAAAAAAGTTTCCCCCGATCCCCTCCTCCCACATAAAACAAACCGAAGAACATTAAAACAAAAACTTTTAACAAACTAAAAAAGAGTGAAAAGACAAACAGACTGCCGGCAGGGCAGCCATCGCCCTGGCGCCCCTGGTGGTATATTGCAAGGGAATCGAGAAGGTGAGAGGGGGAAGATTTAATAGGAAACTGTGGAATTCTCTGCCTCAGAGGGTGGTGGAGGCCGGTTCTCTGGATATTTTAAAGAGAGAACTAGATAGGGCTCTTAAAGATAGCGGAGTCAGGCGATATGGTGAGAAGGCATGAATGGGGGTACTAATTGGGGATGATCAGCCATGATCACATTGAATGGCGGTGCTGGCTCGAGTGGCCGAATGGCCTACTCCTGCACCTATTGTCTATTGCCTATTGAAACTGAGGGGTAACTTTTTTGCACAACAAGCTGCCGGAGGAAATGTTGAGACGGATGCTTTTGCAACATTTAAGAAACATTTAAGGTACATGGATAGAATTGGTTTAGATGGATATGGGCCTAATCCAAGTAGGTGGGAATAGTGGAGATAGGGCTTGTTGGTTGGCATGGACATGTTGGACTGAAGGGCCTGTTTCCATGCTCGATGACTCTATGACTATGATTCTCTGTGTTGCTACTTAACCTCCAACTGATCAGAATGTGCAGAGATTTAATTGGATTAGTGTAGGAATTATAAAAGTGGGTGCTTGTTTCAGTGCTCTATGACTGCATGACTAAATCACCATACTGGCCAGTGTAAACATACTGGCCATCCCACCCATTTGTCACCAGTTTTCATTATATTTTCTGTCTGCAGGGACAGATGAAAACAATACATGATCATGTATTGATGCAATTGCTCTTCAACCCTCACGTTAGGTGCACACCCTATGACGTCGCAATCTGGCAATGTTAACGCTACTGATTTGAAGTCATTGGTATTGCAAATTATTATCAACTATAATACTTCAAAAAAAAGATGGTGACAATCATTTTTACTTATCTAATGATGCATATTTTCGGAATGGCAACTAATTTATGCCTTCCTCCTTGCAGAGCTATTTGGAGTTTGTGCATCTTCTTTGCTTGTGTGTGTCTGTCTGGATTTGCTTTGCATTTTATAGACAATAGACAATAGGTGCAGAAATATGTCATTTGGCCCTTCGAGCCAGAACCACCATTCACTGTGATCATAGTTGATCATCCACAATCAGTATCCCTTCTGCCTTCTCCCCATATCCCCTGACTCCACGAGCTTTAAGAGCTCTATTTAACTCTCTCTTGAAAGCATCCAGAGAATTGGCCTCCACTGCCTTCTGAGCAGAGAATTCCACTTAAAATCCCACTTCTGAAAGCAAGCTTCTGTTTCCACAGCTGCCACTCACCCGACCTACCCCACTCCCCCACTCCCCCAATCCCCCTGATCGCTCTTGGCTGTGTGGGAGGACAGTTAACTGAATCCAAACTGAGCCAGAAAGATCTAGGATTTAGCCTCATTCAGCTTCATTCCAAGAGAGCTGAGGATTTCCCCCAAGGGAATAAGACTTGGCTATACGGCGGTTTTATCAATAAAAAATAACAAATCATAGCACAAAATATGTTTTACTCTTTGCTCCCAGGGTCTAGATGCTTGTCCTAGATGCTAATTGTGATTTCATATTAAGTCTAATTGCCAAAAACCTCCAATGACATTAACTATGTTTCGAGTCAATATCACTTAACCAACACCTCTGCTGAGCAAGTCTGTCTTCATTTCAACAGCCCATTACTACCTCTGTAACTTTGTCAGACTCTGCCTCTTGTTCCTGGGACTGTGCAACCTGTGATTGATTGAAGTGTGCACAGCTGCTTTTGCCCAGAGGAGAGCCTCTATCACCCACTCCAGCAAGTTTAAATTGCTCCCAAAGTGTTCAATAGATTCTGTTGCTGAGAGCATTCATCATAAAATTGGTCTTAAAGCAGATGCACAATCCATCTCGCTTACTTTTTTTAAATATTTTTATATGGTGTATGATGCAACATTCGGAACATATAACAATACGGCACAGGAACTATTCCTTGCTAAAATCTAGGGACTTTAATAAAAATAAGTTCAGTTTATAAAACATAGTGTTAGAAATGAGAGATGAAGCCGATAGATTTGTAACAAACTCCTCTGCTCTGTTGCTCTCTGTGACCCAGATGTATAATAATTGGGAAGTTGTACCATGCAATCACAGCAAAAAGGAGATGAAGTCCATGCCACTCCTCCACCCCACAACCCATGATCCCCCCCAACACACTTCTCACATGAGTAAGCGATTTATTTGTATTTCTTTCAATTCCGTATATTGTATTTGCTGCTCAATCCTCCACATTGAGGAGATTAAACTCTGATTGAGGGGCCACTTTACAGAGCACCTTCAATCAGACTGCTATCATGGCTACAGGCTTCTTATCGCTCACACATCAGTTCTTTGATCCACACCTTCAGTCATCTATGTCCTTGTGTTATCCCAGTGTCACAAACTTAAGAACCAAAACCTCATATTTTCCCAAGACTCATTACAGCCATCCAAATTCAGCATTGAATTAATCAAATTTTAGATTCTCAGCATTTCTGTTTTTTTAATTGATTACAATCAGATTTCTTGCAAGCACTAATAATTTAAGGAAATGATTCTGCATTTAATCCTATTCTGGATTTGAATTTTCCCACAGTATTACCCTTTACTCGTGTCATTCACCCTGCTTACCAGCTAAGGCTGACCTTTTATTTTCTATCTTCCTTCCCCCTTTCTTTACAGTTCATTTCTAATCATTCTCAGTTCTGATGAAAGGTTACTATTCTGAAAAGTTAAATGTTGATGCTGATGCTGCATGATCTATAGAGAATGGTCTGATTTTGTTAAAGATTTGTAGCATTTTATTTTTTCAATGTTTCTTTGTTCCAATCAAGATGGCTAGCTGTTTAGAGTAATAGAATCATCGAGCCATACATCACAGAAACAAGCCCTTTGGCCCATCTTGCCCATGCTTACCAAGTTTGCATACTAGCCTTGTCCCATTTGCTTATATTTAACCCATAGCTCTTTAAATCCTTCAGATTTATTTATGTGCTGAAATGTCTTTTAAAACTTGTAATTGTGTCCAAATATAGCTTCTTCTGACAGCTCATTCCAGATCAAACTTTGGCCTGCGTAAAAAAGTTGTGCCATGAGGTCTCTCTTGAAATTCTCTCCTCTCACCTTAAGCCTACCCCCTCTAAATTTAGAGCACTCTACATAGGTGGGGGGGGGGAGGGGGGGGGGGGAGACTGTGTAAGTGTTCACTTTATCCATACTTCTCATGATTCTGTACACCTCGATAAGATCACTCCTCAGCCTCCTGCGCTCCAGAGAATAGTCCTAGCCTCTCCATCATCGCTCTCTATTTTTTTTTTATTATTGACTTCCCCAATGTAAAAACAGAACTGCTGAAAGCATAGATCATAGTAGATAACAATTCATAATCTACAATCTGGCAAAGTGATAAGCTTTGGAAGTTGAAGAGTATGCAAAGCTCAAGGAATATGTTTGCAGATCGATATTTGCCCAGTCTTGTCTGTTTTTACGCCTCCATGAACTAGAACAAAAGACGTCGCCGGATCATTTTGCATGTTTCAATAAATGTTATCTAATTTTAAATCTGCAAAAGCCAGTTAGCTCAAAAAATATCCATACTTTGTTTTTGCTTTTTAAGGACTTTTGAGCTTTTACAATTGTATGCTTTTTAGTAGGATAGTTTTTATAGTAAATGCAACGGTTGCCTTGAAAAATTCAATTTTGATAGTTCACTGATATAATCTTGGGTTTTAATGTACTTACCACTTGATACTCGCCTAAACCATTTTCTCACTCTCCCCCTACCTCTGAAAAAAACTTCAATTTCAATGTTCTGCATGATCAAGTTGTAATTGATCTTTGTTTTACTCAAAATATCTACTCAAACCCATGAGCAGCTCCTTCCAGGGCACTGAATAATTTCAGTTGACTGTCAAATACTATATTTAATATCATTTATTTTCTCATTGTTTGCTTTGCTTATCCAGGGTAATTTAGCTTGCATGTCCAGCTTGTGGAGAGTCCTAGGAAGAGCACTCAGGAGATAGGAACACACATTAACCTCAGAAAATCAATGGTACATGCTTATGGGCTGAGTCATGCTGCATCCCCAGCCAAGACACACTAAATACTCCATCACCTGCATATCATTCCCAGATGCGGAGAGCAAACCAATTCCTCCACATCCAAAGTGTGAAGTTGAGTGAATTCCCAGTGGCAACCTGCCCTCGGATGGCATCTTGCCAAGGCCCACATCCCTATAATCTCCTGCCTACTTTTGACAGATTGCCATGAATGAATGCTTTTGGTTTGTTTCCACATCCCCCTGAGAATCATAGATTAAAACAATTATTCAAATAGATGAGAAAAATTTGAAAAAATGAATACATAAAATTAAAAGCAATGTAACAATTGATAAAGATGAAAGACCTTTTGAGATTAAGTGAAATAATTCAAACAGTTTTAGGATTATGTGTAGGAAAGAACTGTAGGTGCTGTTTTAGACCGAAGATAGACAGAAAATGCTGGAGTTACTCAACGGGACAGGCAGCATCTCTGGAGAGAAAGAATGGGTGACTGAAGAAATGTCTTCAAACTGAAGAAGGGTTCCAGACTGAAGAAGGGTCTTGACCCGAAACGTCACCCATTCTCACTCTCTTCAGAGATGCTGCCTGTCCCGCTGAGTTACTCCAACATTTTCTGTCAATCTTAGGTTTACCTTTGATTGTTTGTTAACAGTTCCATTCTTATAAATATTGCTTTTTGTCTATCAACACTCCTGATGTACAACTGATAAAGGTTAAAGTAAAGTCCTTTCTGACCTGCTGCTGGTTTGATTTATTTGATTTGATTTGATTTAATTTATTGTCATTGTCTTCAATGAAGAGACAACAAAATTATTTTTCCTTTACAGTCATACAAACAAAAAGCCAGCATGGGAGATCAGATCAGCTGATTCCTGATCTCCCAGTGATTTTTGACTTACTCATTTGGTCAGTAACCTCCACATTTATAATCACCTGCACACCAATAGCTGTCAGCGAGCTTGACACTGCCTTGAATGTCCCCACTTACAGTAACATTCTTGAAAATTCAATAACAAACAACAAATGATTGGAACTTACTGGGTTGTGCTGATAGTGAACATGCTTTTTTTTAGTTTGTCATGCAGTATTGTTTTATCCATTTTGTGTTTGGCTTAATGTATTTATGTATAGTATTACTTCAATGATCAATGTTACTATATTGTCACATGTTCCGAATATCAGTGAAATGCCATTTTTTGCAAACTGTTCGGTAAAAATATTACGATACATAAGCACAATCTTAGTTAATTTCAAGTGTATAGAAATAGCACACTGAGATGTTATACAAGAGTCACCATGTTTTGGTGTCATCTATCAAGATTCAAGTCTGCAAATTGTTGTAAAAGCAGAGTTCTTGACCTTGCCCAAAACTCCCATTATCCTGGCAGTATTTTTTGCAGGGTGGGCCAGTCCAAGCAAGGTCGTTTGCATCCACCACTACATGACACTATAGGTCATGTCCGGTCCATGCACTCGGCCTCTTGGAGTGGTGCCCAAAGCAATCAAGCCCAAGGCTGCTGCTCAGCCTTGGCAATGCAAAGCAGAGCTTTTCGTTGAACCTCTGTACACATGACTATAATTAGCCTAAACATAAATCTAAACACCATATTTTCCTTTGCAATAGAAGTTTGTGTTACGAAAGCTTATAAATTCCAAGATGATAACAATAATTGTTTATTTTTATTATGAAAGGTGCTGGATGCATTAGATAGATAGATAAATACTTTATTAATCCCCTTATTCAGGGGAAATTCTGATGTCCTTGCAGCACACTAGTAAAAATACAACACAGTATTCATAAAGAAATTCAACATCAAAACATCCCCCCACAGTGATTCCCACTGTGGGGGAAGGCACAAAGTCCAGTCCCCATCCTCTTGTCCACCCATAGTCGGGCCTATTGAGGCCTCCACAGTCGCCGCCACGGCGCCCGATGTTCTCGCCGGGTGATGGTACTTCGGCGTCGGGAGAACCCCCAGCAGCTTGGGGTGCCAGGAACGGCCGCCTTCCCACCGGAGCCTGCGGCTTCCAAGCCAACAGACCACGCCAGACGGAGCTCCGCACACTGGTGATCTCGGCGAGATGTAAGTTCAAACGTCGCAGCTGGCCGCTCCGCAGAACCGCGGCTCCACGATGTTTTCCTCGGCGGTACCAAGCGTACTGGAGTCCCAGCGCGGCGACCCAGGAAAGGCATCGCCCGCTCCGCAATAGCGCTCCAGCGCTGCGCTGCCACCAAAGCCGATGTTCTGCGCCGCCGCCGCCAACGCCGATGTTCTGCGCCGCCGTTCTGCGCCGCCGCCAAAGCCGATGTTCTGGCCAGGTCCCCTCAGGGAAACGTCGCTCCAGGACCCGCTGGTAGGCCGCTAGGACAGGTCGAAGACGCTGCTCGGAGGAAGGCAACCCCACCGACCAGGTAGGGACATAGAAAAGCAGTTTCCCCCTTCCCCCCCACCACCCCCCACACATAAAAGATTTAGACCCCCTGACTGTACACTTAACAAACTAAAAATAATAAAAAAGAAGGGGAAAAACGGACAGCTGCAGGACAGGCAGCCGTTCAGGACAGCGCCTCCTCCGGTTGGTAATAATCTTTCAAAACTCTTTAGATTCTGGAGTAGTTCCTGAGGATTGGCGGGTAGCAAACGTAACCCCACTTTTTAAGAAGGGAGGGAGAGAGAAAACGGGGAATTACAGACCAGTTAGTCTAACATCGGTAGTGGGGAAACTACTAGAGTCAGTTATTAAAGATGGGATAGCAGCACATTTGGAAAGTGGTGAAATCATTGGACAAAGTCAGCATGGATTTACAAAAGGTAAATCATGTCTGACGAATCTTATAGAATTTTTCGAGAATGTAACTAGTAGCGTGGATAGGGGAGAACCAGTGGATGTGGTGTATCTGGACTTCCGGAAGGCTTTCGACAAGGTCCCACATAAGAGATTAGTATACAAACTTAAAGCACACGGCATTGGGGGTTCAGTATTGATGTGGATAGAGAACTGGCTGGCAAACAGGAAGCAAAGAGTAGGAGTAAACGGGTCCTTTTCACAATGGCAGGCAGTGACTAGTGGGGTACCGCAAGGCTCAGTGCTGGGACCCCAGCTATTTACAATATATATTAATGATCTGGATGAGGGAATTGAAGGCAATATCTCCAAGTTTGCAGATGACACTAAGCTGGGGGGCAGTGTTAGCTGTGAGGAGGATGCTAGGAGACTGCAAGATGACTTGGATAGGCTGGGTGAGTGGGCAAATGTTTGGCAGATGCAGTATAATGTGGATAAATGTGAGGTTATCCATTTTGGTGGCAAAAACTGGAAAGCAGACTATTATCTAAATGGTGGGCGACTAGGAAAAGGGGAGATGCAGCGAGACCTGGGTGTCATGGTACACCAGTCATTGAAAGTAGGCATGCAGGTGCAGCAGGCAGTAAAGAAAGCGAATGGTATGTTAGCTTTCATAGCAAAAGGATTTGAGTATAGGAGCAGGGAGGTTCTACTGCAGTTGTACAGGGTCTTGGTGAGACCACACCTGGAGTATTGCGTACAGTTTTGGTCTCCAAATCTGAGGAAGGACATTATTGCCCTAGAGGGAGTGCAGAGAAGGTTCACCAGACTGATTCCTGGGATGTCAGGACTGTCTTATGAAGAAAGACTGGATAGACTTGGTTTATACTCTCTAGAATTTAGGAGATTGAGAGGGGATCTTATAGAAACTTATAAAATTCTTAAGGGGTTGGACAGGCTAGATGCAGGAAGATTGCTCCCGATGTTGGGGAAGTCCAGGACAAGGGGTCACAGCTTAAGGATAAGGGGGAAATCCTTTAAAACCGAGATGAGAAGAACTTTTTTCACACAGAGAGTGGTGAATCTCTGGAACTCTCTGCCACAGAGGGTAGTCAAGGCCAGTTCATTGGCTATATTTAAGAGGGAGTTAGATGTGGCCCTTGTGGCTAAGGGGATAAGAGGGTATGGAGAGAAGGCAGGTACGGGATACTGAGTTGGATGATCAGCCATGATCATATTGAATGGCGGTGCAGGCTCGAAGGGCCGAATGGCCTACTCCTGCACCTAATTTCTATGATTCTATGTTTCTATGGATCCTGATTCAGTTTTCAGTTGTAAATATTTTCACAAGCACATTTCTTGAATCATTTTTGAACTTGTTGTAACAACATAAAACCCATATTCGTTATCAGCTGCTCAACTGTAATGAGGTGTACTTATTGTTATATGTGCACAGATCTTCTGGGTTTAGAACATAAAGTGGGCACATAATATAAGCGACATGGGGTGGTGTGTTTTGTTATTAGACTGGGATAAAGTACACACACTTATTTAAAATTTCTTGGTGTCCTATTGAAATGTGTTAAGTCTACACGAAATTACATTACATTTAGTTCCTCCTTAACGGGCATGTCTCACAATACAAAAAATGCCTCCCACCTTTAACTATAAACTGTATGCACACACTTCGAGCTTTGGCCAGTAAGGAGCTCTGGGTCAAAGATTCTGGGTTCAAATATTGTTCCAGAGAGAAACACACATTGAGGTTCCTCACCTCGGCTAAGTGAGAGTTACAATGCCAGATGTTAAATTAACATAATTTCCCAAATGCTCTTTTAACTGTTCTGGAAAAATCCCAAGGTACTATTACTAAGAAGAAAGCTTAGTTGTTCTCAGTGTTCTAGCCAATATTTCTTCTTTGAAAAGCAGATTAATTGATAATTACCACACACCTGTTTTGGGGAAACTTGTATAAAAAAGGGCTTTTGTGTTTCCTGCTTTCTGCAGATACTGTCATTTAATTATGTAAGAAAGAACTGCAGATGCTGATATAAATCAAAGGTAGATACAAAATGCTGGAGTACCACAGCAGGACAGGCAGCATCTCTGGAGAGACGGAATGGGCGATGTTCCAGGTCGAGACCCTTCTTCAGACTGATGTCAGGGGAGGGGGCCGGCAAAGATAGAATGTAGACAGAGACAGTAAGACTAGTGGGAGAACTGGGAAGGGATGGAGAGAGAAAGCAAGGGCTGTCTGAAGTTAGAGAAGTCAATGTTCATACCGCTGGTGTAAACTACCCAAGCAAAATATGAGGTGCTGTTCCTCCAATTTGCGCTAGGCCTCACTCTGACAGTGGAGGAGGCCCAGGATAGGAAGGTCAGATTGGGAATGGGAGGGGGAGTTGAAGTGCTGAGCCACCGGGAGATCAGGTAGGTTAAGATGGACTGAGCAGAGGTGCTCAGCGAAACAATTGCCGAGCCTGCGTTTGGTCTCGCCGATGTAGTGAAGTTGACACCTGGTACAGCAGATACAGTAGATGAGGTTGGAGGAGGTGCAAGTGAGCCTCTGCCTCACCTGGAAAGACTGTTTGGGATGGAGTCGAGGGGGGAAGTAAAGGGACAGGTGTTGCATTTCCTGCGGTTGCAGGGGAAAGTACCTGGGGAGGGGGTGGTTTGGGTGGGAAGGGACGAGTTGACAGGGAGTCTCTGTGGAAAGCAGAAAGGGGTGGAGATGGGAAAATGTGGTCAGTCATGGTATCCTGTTGGAGGTGGCGAAAATGTTGGCGGATTATATGCTTTATGCGACGGCTGATGGGTGGAAGGTGAGGACAAGGGGGACTCTATCCTTCTTACAAATGGGGGAAGTGGGAGTAAGAGCGGAGCTGCCGGATATCAAGGAAAACCTAGTGAGAGCCTCATCGATAATGGAAGAGGGGAATCCCCGTTTCCTAAAGAATGAGGACATTTCTGATGCCCTGGTATGGAACACCTCATCCTGGGCGCAGATGTGGTGTAGACGGGGAGTTGGGGAAGTGTCGTTACAGGAAGCAGGGTGGGAAGAAGTGTATTCAAGATAGCCATGGGTGTCAGTGGGTTTGTAGTAGATGTCGGTCAATAGTCTGCTTCCTGTGATGGAGACGATGAGATCTAGAAACAGTAGGGAGATGTCGGAGATGGTCCAAGTGAATTTGAGTACAGGATGGAAATTAGTGGTGAAGTTGATGAAGTCAGTGAGTTCTGCATGGGTGCAGGAGGTTGCACCAATGAAGTCATCAATGTAGCGGTAGGGTTCGGGGATAGAGCCAGTGTACGCCTGGAACAGGGATTGTTCGACGTACCCTACAAAGAGGCAGGCAGAGCTAGGGCCCGTACGAGTGCCTTGGTTCTTGGTTACTTGGTCCTTCAAAATATTCCAAATGGAATTTAAACTGGAGGTGGTGAAGGGGGGGCTTAAGCCAGAAAGTGTTATTGGGAAGAAAGAGCTACTTTAAATTTAGTTGCATCTGGTTGGGTAACTATAGTTGGGTGGAGATTATTCCATGCTATAATTGTGCGGGGAAAGAACGAATTGCTGTATACATCTGTCTTTGTAGCTGGGATCACAAATTGGATCGAATGCCCTCGTCTGCTCCTAATTGGTTTGGGTTTGGTGTAAGACTTGTGGTCTATGTCGAGCTGACCATTTAACATTTTGTAAAAACAGGTCAAACGATGAGCTTCACGTCTGTCTTGGAGAGGGTTCCACCCCGTAGAATTCAGGAGTTTCGTGACACTCGCTTCTCTCTCATAGGTGTTAGTAACAAATCGAGCTGCCGGTCTTTGGACACGTTCGATGGAAGAAATGTTTTTATTTGTGTATGGGTCCCATGCTGGAATTGCGTAGTCCAAATGAGGTCTAACGAGGGTGAGGTATAGCTTCTCCTTGACAGAAGTTGAACAATGATGAAAGTTGCACCTCAGAAGGTTTAGGACACCTGTTGCTTTCACCGTTGCATGATGAGTCTGACCATTCCAATGCAGATCATTCTGCAATTTGATGCCAAGATACTTGGTTTGTTTGGATTCTTCAAGGGTGGCACCAAGTATATTGTAAGATGTTTTGCCTGGATTCCTCTTTCTGGTGACACGCATAATTTCACATTTGGAAGGGTTGAACTGCATGCCCCATTGTTGTGACCACTCAACCATAGTATCGAGATCCTTTTGGAGAGAATCTTCATCATCAGCTGACTTAATTGGACGGTACAGCAAACAATCATCAGCGAAAAGTCTGCTCGTACTTGCGACTTTTTCATGGATGTCATTTATGTAAAGCAAAAATAGGTGTGGGCCAAGTACTGTGCCCTGGGGTGTACCACTCAACACTGGATGCCAATTGGAGCTCTTTCCGTTCACACACACACACACGCTGAAGACGTTTTGTCAGGAAACTGGAAATCCATCGTTTCGTGTTGGAACGAATACCATAGAAGTCAAGCTTCCGAAGCAGTCTCTGGTGTGGGATGACATCAAATGCTTTAGAAAAGTCCAGCACAACTAAATCCATGATGACGTCACTATCAAGGTGCTTGGCCAGGTCATTTGTCGTCAGGATAAGCTGAGACTCGCATGATTTGTCGGGACAAATGCCCATAGCTTTGTCCCGACCCCTCCTCTGACATCAGTCTGAAGAAGGCTCTCGACCCAAAACGTCACCCATTCCTTCTCCCCGGAGATGCTTGTGTCTACCTGTAATTTAATTACATTTTTTGACTGTTAAGCAATTTGAGACATCCTCAGGCCTTGATAGCAATTCTTTGGAAATGTAGGCCAGCCATTTCCTTCATCCAACCAAAATGTATGTCATCCAGATCTATCTTGTTTCATTCATTTCAAAAAAAAAAAAGAGGACATGACTTCAGAATTAAGGGACAGAAGTTTAGGGGTAACATGAGGGGGAACTTCTTTACTCAGAGAGTGGTAGCGGTGTGGAATGAGCTTCCAGTGGAAGTGGTGGAGGCAGGTTCGTTGGTATCATTTAAAAATAAATTGGATAGGCATATGGATGAGAAGGGAATGGAGGGTTATGGTATGAGTGCAGGCAGGTGGGACTAAGGGAAAATAATTATTCGGCACGGACTTGTAGGGCCGAGATGGCCTGTTTCCGTGCTGTAATTGTTATATGGTTATATGGTTATATTCCCACTAATTCTCGCAGGACAATGTTTTCACTTGTTACATTTTGCATTCACCACTATGTTCAACCTTCCAGCATATTTCTCCCTATTCAGGATTGAGCTGAGTTTAGATTTGTGACAGTGTGATTGAATGTTATAATAATTGGAATATAAAGATACAGTATTGTTTATAATTGCCTGCAGTGAATTGCACCAAATTACTCATAAATTCTATTTCACTCGGCTAGCATGCAGTGAACACTGCTGCTCCTAGTTCGTTTAAACAAATTTTATTTCACATTATTATCTTACTCCAATAAATTATGCATGACAGAATGGACTTAAACTGTTTATCTGAAGCCCACACATTTAGGCTTGAGTTCTACAGGATCATTTGCTTCACTCTCACAATCATAGTAAATTAATTTCTTAATTAATGCAAATTCATATTCTCCTTGATCTGTATGCACAAAGGTGTGTACCTTTCCAGTAAACTTGGCATACAATTTGAAACTTAACAGAAAATGTTTTCCAACAGTTATTTTAAAATCTTAATGAGTTGTTCTTATTTAGCAAAAGGAAAAAGTGATCAATGAGTTTGAGTCGGAGTTGTGGTAAATGCATTTAAACCATTACTTGGTTTACCATTGCAGTACATTGGCACAGCTGGTAGAGCGGCTGCCTCTCGGTGCCAGAGAGACAGATTCAATCCTGACTACCGTTCCTGTCTCTGTGGAGATTATGTGTTCTACCTGTGACCGTATGGGTTTCCTCCGGGTGTTCCAGTCTTCCCCCACATCAGAAAGAAGTGCAGGCTTGTAGATTAATCAGCCTCTAAAATTACCCCTAATGTGCAGGGAGTGGATGAGAAAGTGGGATAATCGCAAACTAGAGTGAACATGTGGTTGATGCTCAGCATGAACATCGGTGGGCCAAAGGGCCTGTTTTCATGCTGTATCTTTCATTCAATCAATCAAAACTATTGAATTCAGCATTTGTGCACACTCTCTGATTTGTCTTATGAAACAGAACATTTTGGAGATATAGCCGGTCACTGATTTGGAATGTTGTTTGCCAATCCAGTGCAAGTATAACATTTAAAATCATTGAAATTCAACATGGTAAAATATAATAGTGAACATTAAAGTGCTTAATTTCAAATATCAGACCTGATTGTGTTGGACTAAGTATCTGCAGTCCCCATCCATCTGGTCTTATCTTCTCTTGGGCATAGAAAGTCCGTTTGTCGGGCACTTCACATCCAGAGTTGCCTGTGAGGTGGTGCAGGCTTCAAGTAGTAAAGAAACCACTGAAGGTTCATCCAAAGTTCTTCCCTCTAGAAAGCACTGACATATTTAGTCAGTTCACCCGCGGCCAAAGTCAAAGGTCTCAAACACCCAGACATTTGAAAAATATTTCAAAATATTTTTTTAAAGTATAAAATATAATTAACATCATCTTGAGTACTAACAAATAATTAAAAGTGAAAAAGTGAAATGATTTTTAAAAAAAACTACCTATGCTTATCAGTTTCCAGTAAGTTGGCAATGCTATTCAAAGGAGACATCCAGTGCATTTCTTCAGCAAATCAAAGCTTTTTTACTGGATTATAAAGCGAGTCAATGGCAGGAGGACATCAGAATATTTCAAACATCCGTGTCTAAGACTTAGTGAAGGTGGAAGGGTCATATGTACAGAAACTTGAAAGCGCAAACCACCAAGCTCAGGAGCAGCTTCTTCCCCTCTGTTATCTGACTTCTTCTATGAACTAGACTATTGTCCGATTCACCTTTACCCTGTTGCGGACATGGGACTCTGTTTATGGATTCAATGATAAGAACTATATTCTGCGCTCTGTGTCATTCCCTTTGCTCTACCTATTGTACTTGAGTTTGACTTGATTTTATTTATGTATTGTATTATCTGATCCGATTGAATAGCATCCAAAACAAAGCTCTTGGTACAGAGAATATTAATAAAAATCTTGAACTTAAAACTGCCAATACCTTAGAGCATCATTGTCTTCAGCTAAGCATGATTCAGCCACTGTATTAGATTTAATCCTATTAACTATCCTTCAAAAAATGGAGGGAAAAAAAATCTGAAACTCCTGTTCCAAGTTGCATTTTAATTGATCAAATTTCATTTGCACACTGCTATTGATGCTGTTAGAAAATCTCCAAGAAGGAGAAACTATTTCGGCACAAATCATTTACAGGTGTAAAAACTGATTAGTATGCATGACAGGATTAGTCATTATTCAACATGCCCTCTCCACTGTTTTACCTTTCAAATGAGACTTTTCTACTGGCAATCACATTCTTAATTTTCCATCAAAAATAGGAGTGATTAGTCAAGCTACATTTCATTGAGCAAAATTAGCTTCCTAATGAATGTGCCCTGATTTTATAAAACTGACAATAAGCATTTAAATAATCATTCTTGACTGTTTTGAATAAATGATGTAATTGCAAGGAGAAGACAGTCAATATGGCTGCATGCTATATATAGTTGGGAAGAGATTAATATGCATTTTTCTAAAGGCTGAGTGACAAATTTCAGCTACCTGATGAGGTGACTTGCATTGGGTGCCAATGTGCGGCAGAGGGTGAAGATGAAGGAAGTTCTGATGCTAACAAACGGCAGACCCGGTATGCTTAGCATGGACACAGGCCCTGCAGCCCACTACGTCTGTGCCGAATGTGATGGCAAGTCTGATTATCTGATGGACACAAAATGCTGCTCGTACATAATTCATAGCCTTCCATTCCTGTGTGCCTATCCAAGCCTCTTAAATGCCACTGTAGTCAGTTTGTCATTCCCCTTAACCCATTTATTATAATAACTTATTTCACATTTCCTGGTCAATCAGGCAGCAATGACTTGCAGCTAAATTTCACTTCCACTTTTTTGAAACAAATTGTCTACAAGAAATTTGTTGATTACAGGAGACAAGAAAATTGACTGAAGATAAGCCAAGACTACCCAAAAATGCAGTGATTCCTCGATTGATTCTGTTAGGGCTTGCAAGAGCAATATTAGTCCTTTTTGATGAGAGAAAGAAGTCCACCAGGGACACAAAAAAGTAAATCTCAAGGCCTGCGTCAGAGGCAAGCAGCTGTACGTGGCTCATGTGCCGCAAAAGATTCAATTGAATAAGGAGAGACCAAGGCACCCTAAGGATCAGCAAGGTCATCTGTGTGTCGAGTCACAGGAGGTGGGCAAAATCCCAAATAATATTTTCTGCTCTGTAGTTACCACAGTGAAAGACATTGTTGGTAAAAAAATTGGAGTTGTTAAAAGTGATCTCTGAGATAATTACATATGACAAGAATAAATGCTGGGGTCTTAAAATGCATAAATCCCAAGGCACCTGATCAAGTGCTTCCTGTGGCATTGTGCTAAGCTCGTGAAGATATTGCAGGGCCATTGGCAGATATATTTTTGTCATCAATAGCCACAGCTGAGATGCCGAAAGGCCAGTCGGTGGCTAATGTGGAGCCTTTATTTAAGAACTGCTGCAAAGAAATGCCAGGAACCTGCAGACCCATGTGGCTAACATCAGTGATTGTAATTTATTGAAAGGGGTTATGAGGGATAGGATCTGCATGCATTTGGAAAGGCAAGAACTGATTAGGGATAGTCAGCATGGCTTTGTGCATGGGAAATTGACTCTCCTCAAAATAAGATATTTGAAGAGGCCAAGAAGATGCAGTAGATGTTGTCCACATGGACTTTGGTGAGGCATCCACTTGTAGGGTTGTTTGGAAAGTTGGATCACATGGAATCGAAGACAAACTAGCCAATTGGAAACATCATTTGCTTGAAGGTAGAGACAGAGGAAGATACCAAGGGGGTATAATATTATAGGAGTGGGATGGATGTGAGTGGAAGGGGACGGGTAGAAGGGGGGATAAAAGGGAAGTTTGGGACACTGGAATGGGGGATGACCCTACGAAGGGAGGGAAAGCTATTACTTCAAATTGGAGCATTGTGTTCATACTGTTGGATTGTAACAGCACATTCAAAATATTAACCAGTCTGTTTCCTGTTTCCTGTGTGGAAAACATTCCCTTCAAATCGCATTTAAATCTTTCTCTCACCTTCAACCTCTGGTCTCTTGGTTTTGACATTCGGGTGGGCGGCGCGACTCACGTCGCAGCGGCCTCTGCAGTCCGTTTGTCGTTTTTTTATTTTTTGTCTCGTTTGTATGTAGTTTTTAAAAAAAACTGGGTATGTGTGTGGGGGGCGGGGGGCGGGGAAACTTTTTTAAATCTTTCCCCTGCACGGAGAACCCGACCTTTTCTCTGTCGGGTCTCCGTTGTCGTTGGGGCCGAGCACCATGGAGCGGCCTCCAACCGGAACGACCTGGGGCTCCAGTCGCGGAGCTGCGGACCTACTTACCATCGTGGAGCTGGCCGAGTCCGGAGCAGGAGGAGCGGTGGTGGCGTGCTGCTGCGACCCGACCCAGGAGATTCGGAAGCTCCAACCGCAGGTCTGGTGGACGGTGACACCGGGAGCCCGCGGGTCCCTGCTGGGAGACCGCTTTTCGGGGCTTCCGCAACGGCGACTTCTCCCGCCCGAGTTGCGGGGTTGAGGATGACCTGGAGTGGGGCCTTACATCGCCCGGCGTGGCTTTAAATGGCCGCGGGACTTGTTAGCGCACGCCGGGGGGCTCCAACACCAAGACCCGGAGCGCGGCCTTGCATCACCCGGCGCGGCTTTATAATTGCCGCGGGACTTATTTACCATCACCCGCCGGGGGCTTTGACTCTGACATCGGGAGGAGAACGAGGAGTGCAGGGGAGAGATAAGACTTTGCCTTCCATCACAGTGAGGAGGAGATTCACTGTGATGGATGTTCATGTAAATTGTGTTGTGTCTTGGTTCTTCTTCTTGTTTGTATGACTGCAGAAACCAAATTTCGTTTAATACAATACAAATAAATTGTATTGTATTGACATGCCGACCATGGGGAAAAAAACTTTTTTACTATACACCCTATTAATGCCTGTCATAATTTTACACACCTTTATATGCCTCGTTTTATTAATTAACAACAATGTAAACTGCCTATCTTCACTTACCAAAAGTGCACAGAGGGACTTCTTGTTGCTGACTTATCATTGAGCTTGTTATATTTCCTGAAGTGGTTATTATTTCAATAACATATAATTAAAAGATACCAACTGAGGTGCTGTGGATGTGCCCAGCCAAGGGAACAAATGCAAGATTGATCTCACCCTGCCAGTCCAGTGTGGTTGGAGTGTGAGGATGGGGAGAGGGCTCAAAACATATTGTTGGGGATTTGAGACGAGAAATTGGTGTGCCACAGGGATCAAGGTGTTTTTATTTAAATGGTAATGAAAATTTACTCTCCAAATTTAATAGAATATACCAATATAAAATATTTATTCGGGCACCTTTTAGCCTTCCTCTGTCTATTTATTAAACCAATTGAATTTTAGTGTTTGAACCGCCAGTGCCGGGAATATGAACTAACATGGAAAGACTCAGCAGGTTCGGCGGCAATCATTCATCAATTCTGATGAATGGCATTTGGCCTGAAACATTATTTCTCTGTTGTCCTGAGTGTTGCCAGCATTTTCAGTTTTTATTTATCATTAAAAATTAAAGCAAGCTACTTTTTCTGCACTGAAATCCATGCTTTCACATTGTAAAAATGTCCAAGGAATTTCATAGGAGCACTAAGACACAGAATGTGAAACTGAGTTGCAAAAAACAATCAGCCACACTCAGGCAAGTCATCAAAACCTTGAACAAGTCATCCAAAGCTTGAACAAGGAGTGAGGTTGTAAGTTGCAACTTTGGAGAGGAGAGAGAAGGGAAAGGGTATTTTTAGGATTGATTCCATGGTCTTGGGTCACTCCAGCTTGAGGCATGTCGGGTAGAAATGGAATAAAATAACAAGTAATACTGTGAAATTTAAAATGCTGGGGCAGTCTAGAGATTTCTAAGGATCTGGAAGTGATAAAGTAAGCTAAAGAGAAAGTCGAATTTTGTTTCTTCAGCAACTAATATGAGTTGTTAACATGTAGCAGAGAATCCATCCTACTCTTAGCTGGGGAAAAAAATCATGGAGAACAACCCAAAAGTTTGCAATCAAATATGCTGCTATTAGGGTAGTCAGATAGTAAATGAGTCTGACTCCAGATATTGGGCTTTCAACAATTGGAGCCTCTTCTGTACCGGGACTGGGATTTAGATGCAGATCTTTAATATATTGAAATGTTTTTGCTGATAATCTCTTGCAGGGAAACACAAACCGAAGATAAAAATCTAAAGTATTTTTTAAATCTTTTCTCCCACTACATTTTTGGTATGAAATTTCTATGAAGTAAAAAAACCCATAAGATCTATTTTTAAATTAAAGAGAAACAGCACCGTAATTGAATAACTGATCTTACTATCAATATAGAATCTGTTTTATTTTAACCAAAATGTTCTTGCACACAAGGTTGGATTAATATTTCATTCAAAAGTTAGTTGAAATCTTCACAAAGCTATTTTCTGACAATTCCTTTGTAACCCCATGCATCATGAATGGTGTGTCACTCTAAATGTCTGACATTTTAGAATTCCCAATTTGGAATTCCTCAATTATTTGCATTGAATTGCCTTACTACTGTAAAGGGTACTTTGATTATTGCTCTTAGAATTATTCTGCCCTTTGTACTTGTTCAGAATTTTCTTCCTGAATAATTTGCAGGATGTTTTCTTTTCAGGCTTTAACTTCTGACTTATTATTCCTTCATTTTCAATTGTGCATTCTAATCTCATAGACTGTCTCAATTACTGTGCCAAATCTTAGCAGAAAGGAATTTGATCTCGGGAGGAATTTATCAAATATTTTATCTGTTTCACTACTATTTTAACAATGTTCTTTCATCCTTTCTATTATAATAGGATCTATTACTTGGGAAATGTAAATTCATTGTCATGCTAAAACAGGAAATACATTAATATATATGCAAATAAATACAAATTTTATTCAACTGACTTAGCACTTACACTGTTGGAAACACTTGAAAGAGAGAATCAAGGTCAAATTATTATTAGCTTTGTAACATGAAGAAATGAGGAAAAAGCACAGACTTCTGAAACCTCGAGGGTTCAACCTTTCTACATGATTCACATGCAGAGTCCAAACTGAATTATCTCCAGTTCCAATGAGAAAAATATGCTAAACGGCATTGATTTTCCAATTAACATTCTGTTTTCTTCAGCTTCCTCCCTGAGCATTTTGCCATCCACCTTTTATTCTACAAATCTTGATGACATGCCAAAGTGTGGTCCCATTGCTGGTAGTTATCCTTTGTGTCAACTCAGTCACCATTGTTATTGTGTGATTTTACATATTGCAGTGTTAACAATAGAAATATTCACATTCAAACCTTAATCTTCTTTCCAAAGAAGACTATGTAAGATCAATTCCAGCAAAGATTGCTGGGTATGGACCTGCATTAGGAAATTGTCCAAGAAATATATACATCTCTTTACTTATTTCCTTACCTTCAACATAATAACTCCTTGGTATAGATATATCCAGTGCAAACCTTCTAAATAGACCAATGTAGAGTTTGAAAGTGGCTGAAAAAGTGAGACAAATGAGGTGTAGTGAAAATGACAAATGTGAAGTACTGTGTGGCTTAGATGTGAGAGATAATCAAAAATGCTGATAACCAGAAACAATGATATTTATGAAAGCTGATAACAGATCTGGTGCAAAAATTGACATGGTAACCGATGAATCTTTGACCAGTGAAATATAAAGGTTGTTCTGCAAATACTTAAAGGGTGAAATATAATTCTAAGTCCAAAACTATGCAGTGCTTTGTAATGTAAAGCTAAATTTGGAAAGGCACTCATTTTAAAGATACATTGCTTTTCAGTCAGTTATTATTTTTGAAAACAAGGATGTGCAGTATTGTGGCAATGTTTCAAGTTTTATTGCCAGGTTTTGTTTTAAAAGAACTCTGTGGCAAGAGCTCTGATTCGATAAATATTTGGTATGTCCATCATCTGGGAAGTTTTAGTTTCTCTTATTTTTTTATAGATACATCATGGAATCCAACCCTTCAGCACACCGGGTCCACGTGGACCATTGATTACCTGTTTGCACTCGTTCTATGTTACCCCAC
Organism: Amblyraja radiata; assembly: GCF_010909765.2. Taxonomy (NCBI): domain Eukaryota; kingdom Metazoa; phylum Chordata; class Chondrichthyes; order Rajiformes; family Rajidae; genus Amblyraja; species Amblyraja radiata. Next base: position 65,441,971 of record NC_045962.1, on the reverse strand, counting down.
ATTCTCATCCACTACCTACACATTAGGGGCAGTTTACAGAGGCAAATTATCTTACAAGCATGCATGTCTTTGGTATGAAGGAGGAAACTGTTCTCAACAAGCTTCTCAAATGACTAACATAACAAATATTGATAGGGTAAAAATAAAACATCATTGATGGGGACTAAATATGAGATCAATTAAAGTCCATTTAAGAACATAACATTTTCATTTAGTTGGGTTTATTAATGTCATGTGGTATAGCAATTTTTCTTTAATGCTACCCAGCCAACGAGAACACTAAACATCTTTGGAACCTACCCGTCCACAGAGCACAAGTAAAGGATAAAGGGTGCACGGTAAAGTCTGTTTAAATATAATTCAAAGGTCTCCAATGAGGCAGATGGAGGTCAGGACTGCACTCTAGCTGATGAGAGGACCATCCAGTTGCCTGATAACAGTTGAGCAGAAACTGTCCCTGAATCTGGAGAGAGTACAGAGGAGATTTACTAGAATGTTGCCTGGGTTTCAGCAACTAAGTTACAGAGAAAGGTTGAACAAGTTAGGGCTTTATTCTTTGGAGCGCAGAAGGTTAAGGGGGGACTTGATAGAGGTCTTTAAAATGATGAGAGGGATAGACAAAGTTGACGTGGATAAGCTTTTCCCACTGAGAGTAGGGAAGATTCAAACAAGGGGACATGACTTGAGAATTAAGGGACAGAAGTTTAGGGGTAACATGAGGGGGAACTTCTTTACTCAGAGAGTGGTGGCTGTGTGGAATGAGCTTCCAGTGAAGGTGGTGGAGGCAGGTTCGTTTTTATCATTTAAAAATAAATTGGATAGTTATATGGACGGGAAAGGAATGGAGGGTTATGGTCTGAGCGCAGGTGTATGGGACTAGGGGAGAATACGTGTTCGGCACGGACTAGAAGGGTCGAGATGGCCTGTTTCCATGCTGTAATTGTTATATGGTTATTATATGGTTATTATTATATGGTGTGCACTTTGAAATTTCTGTACCCCTTGCCTGATGGGAGAGGGGAAAGATGGATTGGTTGGGGTGAGACTGTCCTTGATTATGCTGGTGGTCTTGCCAAGGCAGTGTGAAATGTGAGCTGGAGTCACTGGAAGGGAGGTTGGTTTACATGATGATCTGGGCTGCGTCCACAACTCTGCAATTTCTTGCGGTCTGGATTGAACTTTCCAAACTAGGCTGTGATGCATATTTATAAAATGCTCTCTACGTCACATCTATAGAATTAATCATTAAATGATCCAGAAATGAAGGAGGCCATTATGCTAATTTGTTACCTAATTAGTCCTATTACTCTGCTCCTATCCCAAATCCATAACAGTTTTCCTTTAGTAAATAGGGTGATTTCACGAAAGGTCACTGGAGCGTAAATCCCCACTCACGTGACCGAAAATTTTAACTGGGGGACAAGCGTCACTTCCGGTACATGTTAGTGGATGGGAAAACACGCACTTTCACACCGTTAAAAACATCGAAAACAGCCAGTTTTTGAGCTGCAATTAAGTGAGCCAGTCGGGGTGACCATGAGGAACAGCTACCTAAATTTACAGTCCAAAAAAAAGATAGAAACTAAGGTAAATACAAGAGGGAGCTGAAGGGGCCAAAAAGGCAGAAGTTGATAGCGGACATTTTTCGTGGAGATTTAAAGATCCAAAATATCGGGAATTATCGCGTTTGCTCGCTGCATTTCATCAAAAGTAAGGCATTATTGACTTTGTTATCTTTATTCATTTGTTAGATGAAAAGTATTAAAAGTTAGAAATCCGTCAGTAAAATTGCAAAATCGCCCATGGTTCTCGGGTGGGTTTTAACATGCAAAATGAACACGCTTCTGAAGCTCCATTTACCATTTAAATAATCGTAAACTCTCAATGCGTTTGGAAATCAATTTTACTCAGATGCAAGCTAAGGAATGGGATAATTCTCAGCTGTTGGACAAAATCAGGAGATTTTATTATTTGCCAGAATATATTTCTCAATGTTTCTTGTTTAAAGCCTGCACAATCACCCAAACTACTTATTTATTTTTCATCTAATAACAGACAAGCCTGCAGCATGGAATGATGTCAACAATCCTGATTGGGCACCCACTGTGAGCAGGATAGTTGATTTCCAATTGATTTCCAATTGATTTCCAAACGCATTGAGAGTTTACGATTATTTAAATGGTAAATGGAGCTTCAGAAGCGTTTTCATTTTGCATGTTAAAACCCACCCGAGAACCATGGGCGATTTTGCAATTTTATTGACGGATTTCTAACTTTTAATACTTTTCATCTAACAAATGAATAAAGATAACAAAGTCAATAATGCCTTACTTTTGATGAAATGCAGCGAGCAAACGCGATAATTCACGATATTTTGGATCTTTAAATCTCCACGAAAAATGTCCGCTATCAACTTCCGCCTTTTTGGCCCCTTCAGCTCCCTCTTGTATTTACCTTAGTTTCTATCTTTTTTTTGGACTGTAAATTTAGGTAGCTGTTCCTCACGGTCACCCCGACTGGCACACTTAATTGCAGCTCAAAAACTGGCCGTTTTCGATGTTTTTAACGGGTGTGAAAGTGCGTGTTTTCCCATCCACTAACATGTACCGGAAGTGACGCTTGTCCCCCAGTTAAAATTTTCGGTCACGTGAGTGGGGATTTACGCTCCAGTGACTTTTCGTGAAATCACCCTATACATTCAATTTTCTTGATGAAACGTTAGTATTGAATTTGCAACCATTACTCTCCAACGTCATATTTGAACTGCAATTTATATTTATATTACATCTTTAACATAGCAATCTTGATTGAATTGTACATAGATACATTTAGACCAAGAACCATGTATTAAGATATCAGCGCTAGCGGCCAAAACGTTTGATCATAGTGTTAGGTTTTGAGATGGGTCAAACTGGGGTGAAATTGCACACAGGACCAGAATGCAGTAATCTCTGAGATAACAGGGGATGAGAGGTTCTGTAAATATGGACCCTCAAGGCCAAGAAGGGGTTTAAAAAGAGATCAGCAACTTTTAAATTATGATGTTGCTGGATTAGGAGATAAGGTAGGTGTGTGCAAGGTGTGGGTGAGCAGAGTATGGCAAGATTTAGATTTTTGACAGGTGAATGATGGAGGTTGTGTGTAACAGAGAAGTGAAATAATCATGTCCGGAGGTATTAAAAGCAGGTTTCAGCATCCGATGATCTGAGAAGATAGACAATGTTACAGAGTTAGAAGGAGGTAGCCGAGATGTTGGAGGGGATGTCTGTTCAGAAACTGGTATCATGTCAGAATGGCTCAGTGTTTAAAGAAAATCATCCTGATATCCCCTCTGGTTCTGTTGCTAATTAAATTGTACAATAGGTTGTTACTCTTGATAAAATGAGAAACGGACATTAGAACTGATGAAAATTCAATAGGATGGAAGGAATGGTATAACAAATGTCCACATTAAAATTAATTAAATGACTAGAACATGTACGATTAATGTTTTACCAAGCACAAATTCTAATCTAGGAAATGAGAAAGAACAGAATAACAGCTTTACGATAACTTGCAAAATAGGGACTTAAAGATGACTGATGGCAGAACTAAACCAATTGACTGGCATTTATTGCAAAATGAGTAGATGTTTACAGAATGGCTCGAAGTTAACAAAAAGGTATAATAAAGACAGGCTCCAGTCAATGTTAAACTCGTGGATTAAAGAAACAAACTAAAATCATTGAGAAATAGACAAACATTTCAAAAGTACACAGCATGAATATAATAGGAAAAAACTAATTTCAGTGCACCAATATCTAGGCATTATGTTAATAAGATTAATTGAAAGTAATAAAAAGTATTGATGAGCAGGTTTTCCAGATCAAGCGGCAGTTGTTAAGGCTTTAATTTCACGTGTGATATTTGTAGAAATACGTGGCTTAATGTTTTATCAATCTTTTCTTCCTGAAAATAATATTTTATATAACATTTCATAACATTTTTTATAAAATATATTTAGAATAAGTTTGTTGTAATTAAGGAAAAGCAAATATTAAAATAAAACACCAGACAGGGTATAAATGAGATTTGAGTGTATTACCAGTGTGGGAAACTTCATGAGGAAGGAAGAATTCAGATGGGTTTCATTCTAATTGAAAAAGAGGCATCTATAATATATCATGAATATGATATAGTTGGGATCACGGACACATGGCTCCAGGGTGACCAAGGCTGGGAGCTGAACAACCAGGGATACTCAATATTCAGGAGGGATAGACAGAAAGGAAAAGGAGGTGGGGTAGCGTTGCTGGTTAGAGAGGAGATTAACGCAATAGAAAGGAAGGACATTAGCTTGGAGGATGTGGAATCGATATGGGTAGAGGGGCAGAAAACGCTAGTGGGAGTTGTGTACAGGTCACCTAACAGTAGTAGTGGAGTTGGGGATGGCAACAAACAGGAAATTAGAAATGCGTGCAACAAAGGTAAAACAGTTATAATGGGTGAATTCAATCTACATATATATTGGGTGAATCAAATTGGCAGGGGTGCTGAGGAAGAGGATTTCTTGGAATGTATGCGGGATAGTTTTCTAAACCAACATGTAGAGGAACCAACGAGAGAGCAGGCTATTCTAAACTGGGTATTGAGTAATCAGGAAGGGTTAGTTAGCAGCCTTGTTGTGCGTGCCCCCTTGGGCAAGAGTGACCGTAATATGGTTGAGTTCTTCATTAGGATGGAGAGTGACATAGTTAATTCAGAAACAATGGTTCTGAAATTAAAGAAAGGTAACTTTTAGGGCATGAGACGTGAATTGGCCAAGATAGACTGGCAATTGATTCTTAAAGGGTTGACGGTGGATATGCAAGACCAATTGAATAACTATTTTGGTTCTGTCTTCGCTAAGGAAGACATAAATAATCTGCCAGAAATAGCAGGGGACTGGGGGTCAAATGTGATGGAGGAACTGAGTGAAATCCAGGTTAGTCATGAAGTGGTGTTAGGAAAAATTGAATGGATTAAAGGCCGATAAATCCCCAGGGCCAGATAGGCTGCATCCCAGAGTACTTAAGGAAGTAGCACCAGAAATAGTGGATGCATTAGTGATAATTTTTCAAAACTCTTTAGATTCTGGAGTAGTTCCTGAGGATTGGAGGGTAGCTAATGTAACCCCTTTTTTCATAAAGGGATGGAGAGAGAAAACGGGGAATGACAGACCAGTTAGTCTAACATCGGTAGTGGGGAAAATGCTAGGGTCAGTTATTAAAGATGGGATAGCAGCACATTTGGAAAGAGATGAAATCATTGGGCAAAGTCAGCATGGATTTCTGAAAGGTAAATCAAGTCTGACGAATCTTATAGAATTTTTCGAGGATATAACTAGTAGAGTGGATAAGGGAGAACCAGTGGATGTGTTATATCTGGACTTTCAGAAGACTTTCGACAAGGTCCCACATAAGAGATTAGTATGCAAACTTAAAGCACACGGTATTGGGGGTTCAGTATTGATGTGGATAGAGAACTAGCTGGCAGACAGGAAGCAAAGAGTAGGAGTAAACGGGTCCTTTTCAGAAAGGTAGGCAGTGATTAGTGGGGTACCGCAAGGCTCAGTGCTGGGACCCCAGCTATTTACAATATATATTAATGATTTGAACGAGGGAATTGAATGCAACATCTCCAAGTTTGCAGATGACACGAAGCTGGGGGGCAGTGTTAGCTGTGAGGAGGATTCTAGGAGGCTGCAAGGTGACTTGGATAAATTGGTTAAGTGGGCAAATGCATGGCAGATGCAGTATAATGTGGATAAATGTGAGGTTATCCACTTTGGTGGCAAGAACCGGAAAGTGGACTATTATCTGAATGGTGGCCGATTAGGAAAAGGGGAGATGCACCGAGACCTGGGTGTCATGGTACACCAGTCATTGAAAGTGGGCAAGCAGGTGCAGCAGGCAGTGAAGAAAGCGAATGGTATGTTAACATTCATAGCAAAAGGATTTGAGTATAGGAGCAGGGAGGTTCTACTGCAGTTGTACAGGGCTTTGGTTAGACCACACCTGGAGTATTGCGTACAGTTTTGGTCTCCTAATTCCTGGGATGGCAGGACTTTCATATGAAGAAAAACTGGGGAGACTCGGCTTGTACTCGCTGGAATTTAGAAGATTGAGGGGGGATCTTATAGAAACTTACAAATTTCTTAAGCGGTTGGACAGGCTAGATGCAGGAAGATTATTCCTGATGTTGGGGAAGTCCAGAACATGGAGTCACAGTATAAGGATAAGGGAGAAGTATTTTAGGACCGAGATGAGAAAAACATTTTTCACACAGAGAGTGGTGAATCTCTGGAATTCTCTGCCACAGAAGGTAGTTGAGGCCAGTTCATTGGCTATATTTAAGAGGGAGTCAGATGTGGCCCTTGTGGCTAAAGGGATCAGGTGGTATGGAGAGAAGGCAGGTACAGGATACTGAGTTGGATGATCAGCCATGATCATATTGAATGGCGGTGCAGGCTCGAAGGGTCGATTGGCCTACTCCTGCACTTATTTTCTATGTTTCTATGTTTCTATAAGTATATTTGATTGTAAAGCACAGAGTTCTCTGGGGTCCGAAGAGGGAAAAAACCTTACATATTCTGTCAAAAAAGGAATGCTTATTTCTATAACATTTGGAACAATATTGTGCTAAGCATGTGCAATGTCCAGATTCTATATTACAGCTCAACTCTGAATGCTTCACCAATTGTTCACTTATCGCAACATTTTGTCACCATCACCATGGGAAGAGATTAAACATTGGTCAAATGGGTAGACATAGGAAATGCATAGTAGGAAGAGCGAGTTGAGGAAGAATGTTTTAGTGGCTGAAGTCACAGCAGACATGGTGATGTCGCGGTGGAGTTACTGCCTTACAGCGCCAGTGACCCGGGTTCAATCCTGACTATGGATGCTACCTGTATGGAGTTTTTACATTCTCCCGTAACCTGCGTGCGTTTTCTCTGTGATCTTTGGTTTCCTCCCACACTCCAAAGACGTACTGGTTTGTAGGTTAATTGGCTTGGTGTGAATGGTAGATTTGTCCCTAGTGTGTGTAAGGTCGTGTTAATGTGTAGGGATTGCTGGTCGGTGCAGACACAGTAGGCTGTCTCCGCACTGTATCACTAAACTAAACTAAACAGAAAACGGTGAAAGAAAGATATTCAAGGCTGACAAATAATTCAGAATTAGAAGGTTGCAATGTTAGAACATGATTGGAGGTAAGATCATGCAATAATGTGAAAGGATGGGAGTTTTAACATGTTGTTTCATTTGGTAAATAACCTCAATGATAGGCCAACATAGATGTGGGAGCGGGAAGGCATTTGATGGAAGAAAGAAAGTGTCATGGACCTGCTAAATAACACTAAGGCCCTCTGTGGACCAGCTGTGAATAGGATATAAGTGCTGTCACGGGAAATTTCAGGTACTGGAATCTTAGCAAAACACAAAGTGCTGGAGGAACGCAACAGCTCAGGCCTGAAGAAGGGTCTCGACCCGAAACGTCACCCATTCTTTCTTTCCGGAGATGTGCCTGTCCTGCTGAGTTACTCCAGCATTTTGTGTCTTTCTTTGGTTTAAACCAGCATCTGCAGTTCCTTCTTCAAAGTCAAAGTCAATTTTATTCGTCACATGCACATCACATGCAGTGAAATGAATTTGCCAGCAGTGATACACCTAAAAAGAACACACAATACACAATAAAAATTTAACACAAACTGCTGTACATGTTATAAGGTACATGTGGATTGAAAATTAGCTAAACATTACATGTCCTATCTCTGCATCACTGTGAGGGGTCTCTAGAAGCTGCAGTAGGAACAATTGCTGTGATGTTGCTTTTAATGGTTTATGTTTATATCCTTAAATGATTAAGGATATAAACAAAACTTGAAGTTTAGCTGAAGCAAAGTAGTGAAAAATGTGCTGAAACATCTGGAAACAAATGACCGGAGTGTCGCAAGATCTAACGATAGTAAGATGATAAGCCAACGAAAACAGTTAACATTTAACGTTTGCAATTGCAAATCAATAAGAAGAATAAGAAACAGACGAATGGGAACACAAAGAAAATTACTCCAGGATTCATGACATGACACAGGAGAGGGAGAAGAGGGATTCAGCTGAGTGTTGAATGAAATCTGTGGTGTGGCACCAGTGAGAAACTGACTGAAAAATCAGAGAGTTAGCAGACAAACTATACGTTAGTACCAGCCATTTCTATTTCCACACATGGGTGTTGGAAACCTTTCTAAATACTCCTCTATTATTTGAAGAAATGTAGTACGAAAAATACACTGAAATCCAAGTTATGATTTTTGAGTTTTTAGAGCATTTTTTCTACATCAAAATCTTTTTAATAAGAGTTAAGGGCCTGTCCCACGGGCATGCGACTCCATGCGGCAAGCGCGACCTAAAGCACAGGAATCTGGAGCAAAACACAAACTACTGGAAGAACTTGGTGAAGGCAGAGGCAAAGGCAGAGGCAAAAATTGGCATATCACGTCCTGATGCAGAGTGTTGACCTGAGGGCAGTCCCTCTGCCTCCATAGATTTTAGCTGACCTGCTCAGTTCCCCAAGTAGATATTTTTTACAAGCCTACACGGATAAACAATAGGTAGTATCACAGAGATACCCCATGGCATCACAGAGCCAATGAAATTCAGTGATTTTGCTCTTTGTTTATTCTGCAGAATGGTTTTACCATTTGTGTCCCATAATAGCGAAATGGTTACAGATAATGGGAATTGCATTTCTCTCAGCATCAGAAGTTTTGAATTTTTTTTTGCAATTAAGTTTCAAGCATTTCATATGAATTTTTAAACAGCATTTTAAGAAAATATTTGCATACATTTAGCATGATCTTTGATGACTATGTTAAACACTTGAATTCTCAGAAAAACAGTTCATTTCTTTTTTTCACAGAAAAGCCTATCCAAGAGCAACATTTTCAATTTGTTCACTGGACTATATTGGTTACAAAGATTAAATAGTCCAATTTTGCTCAATAGAATAATGTTTAATTTCCTTAATCCAATATTTATTTGAATGTTTACAATGAATCAATCATTTAAACTGTACAGTTTCAAATGTATTTGCAGTTATTGATGAAAAACAGATTGAGTTGTCTTTTATATTGAACATGTTGAATATTGCTGAGAAGGCTTTTGATAGTATGAAGCTGGATACGTTTCTATTTTGTAAGTAGGAATAGATCGGGTAGAGTAGGTGAATCGAGGACAAGAGGACATAGGTTTAATGTGAAGGGGAAAAGATTTAATAGGAATCCGAGGGGTAACTTTTTCACACAAAAGGTGGTGGGTGTATGGAACAAGCTACCAGAAGAGGTGGTTGAGGCAGGAACTATCCCAACATTTAAGAAACTGTTAGACAGGTACATAGATAGGACAGGTTTGGAAGAATATGGACCAAATGGGACTGGTATATCTGAGACATGTTGGCCGGTGTGAGCAAGTTGGGCCAAAGGGCCTGATTCCACACTGCATCACTCTATGATTCTAAGTTTTTAAAAAAATGCTTCTGACTTTTGTTCATTAACCATGTCCAACATCTGTAAACATTTCAAGGACATCACTCACAGGTTTAATATTTTGTCAGGAAGTTGAATAAAAACTAAATTTTAAATGCAATGATATCTGACTTGTTTATAAGAAGAAGAATTTATTCAGGAACTATCAATATTTCAGTGAAGAATCAACATCTCACAGGTTTGAAATAAACTGCTGAGTACTAATGAGCAAACAACAAGATTCATTCCCAAACACCCCCCCCCCCCCCCCTCCACCCACAAGATTAATTAACAACTGCAAGGTCTCAAGATACTGATAAAGTGAAGCACAGAGCTTTGCAACTCTCCTGTTAAATGATTTCATGTACAGATGGAAGGTTTTATTGCTCCTTCAGAGATGCCAACAGGCATGTTTAATACAAGAGTTGTTTCCTTTTAGCAGCAGGTTAAAAAGAACAAATATATATTTTAGACTTTTAGACAGAATATGTTTTGGAGAATTAGAAAGTAATGCATTTCAATTATTTTTATTTAATCAGAGGAAGTTTAATAAAACTAAGGTTACTGCACTTAGTCATTCAAAGGCTATAACAGAGTTGAGACCATGTTTTATTTAAATAGATACAGTATAGAACCAGTTAAGAAAGCAAAAATAAACTACCAGCACAAACTGTAATAGAGAATCCAGAGACAATTGCAAGTGTTCTGAACAATGGACCTGAAAAGTAGCCACATGCAAGGGAATGAATATAAAAGCCGTTTAACCTGGGTTCATCTACAATTCCTCAGAATTCCTTGGGAGAAAGTCTTCCCATTATCCCACTCAATCATCTTGCTCTCCTCTCTTGATGGCCTTCTGTAGATTATTGCCACTGACCTTACAATTACTTGCAGCTCAACGGCTTAATATAAATGTGAGTTAGGCCCAATCTTGAGTTCAGGAATTGTTCCATGTTTAGTCTGCATTCATTTTGCTATTCATTTTCATCCCTACCATGTCATTAATGTGTTTAAGATTTTCAATCTATTTCCCCACAGAAGGTAGTTCCTTTTAGATTTTTCACTTTTTTTTTTTTTTTAATTTAAATTTTTTTTTAATAATATTTTTATTAGAAGTAGACATATTATAAAGTATAGTTACATATTATAGTAAAAAAAAAATTCATATACATCAGTCATACATTATTAAAATTTTCAATTGTCGATTACTTCTGCTTCTAATGTTTTTTTTATATAGAAAAAGAGAGAAAGAGAGAAAAAAGAGTGACAGCAAAATTTAAAAACAAGTTTCCTAAAATAGTGAAACAAAAAATACTTTGGGGTTGCTGGAGCAATGTAAATATCAGATTTACCAAATATATTTACAATACATAAGTAACATTTTAAGAGAATAATTTAAAAAATAACTAATTCTAGACTGTTTCATCCCAACATTCTGTATTCCTTTCTGTTTATACTTTATTCTAAGCTACGAATATGAATCATTTAAAAAAAATTCTGTTTATACTTTATTCTAAACCACTAATATGAATCATTTAAAAAAATTCTGTTTATACTTTATTCTAAGCTACTAATATGAATCATTTAAAAAATAACTAATTCTAGACTGTTTCATCCCAACATTCTGTATTCCTTTCTGTTTATACTTTGTTCTAAGCTACTACTTTAGTCTGTAATCTAAGTAGTTACAGCCATTCAGGCCAACCTATACATCCTCGTCACCAAATATGAGACTTCAGTCTTTTAATCAACATGGCAATACAGCTCTTCGCACCGCTTCTTTACTGCTCCATGGACGTGAGTTTGAATTTAATCCTGACATTAGATGTTAGTGCGGAGTTTTCACATTTTCTTTGGAACCATGTTGATATCCTCCATGTGCTTGGAGTTATCTCCAACCTCCTAAATAGATCCAGGTAGGTTAACTGGTTATTGTAAATTACCCCCCTGGAGTAAGTCAATAGGGTAAATGATCAAATGGGAGTTAATGGGCATAGAAACACAGAAACTAGGTGCAGGTGTAGGCGATTCAGCCCTTCAGCTCTTCGAGCTAGCACCACCATTCAATATAATCATGGCTGATCATCCAAAATCAGTACCCCGTTCCTGCTTTCTCCCCATATCCCCTGATTCCATTAGCCCGAAGAGTCTAACTCTCTCCTGAAAACAACCAGTGAATCGGCCTCCACTGCCTTCTGTGACAGAGAATTCCCCAGATTCACAACTCTCTGGGTGAAAATGTATTTCCTCATCTCAGTCCTAAATGGCCTATTCCTTATTCTTAAACTGTGACTCCTGGTTCTGGACTCCCCCAACATTGGGAACATTTTTCCTGCATCTAGCCTGTCCAATTCCTTAAGAATTTTATATCGTCAAGTCAAGAGAGTTTATTGTCATGTGTCCCTGATAGGACAATGACATTCTTGCTTGCTGCAGTACAACAGAATATTGTAAGCAAAAATACAGAACAGTTCAGTTCAATATACATATAAATAAGCAGATAAAGTGCAATAGGCTGTTACAGTTCAGAGTCTGTTTGTTGGCGAGTTTAATAGCCTGATGGCTGTGGGGAAGAAGCTGTTCCTGAACCTGGATGTAACAAATTTCAGGCTCCTGTACCTTCTGCCCAATGGTAGCGGAAAGATGAGTGCGTGGCCAGGATGTGTGGGTCCTTGATGATGTTGGCTGCCTTTTTGAGGCAGCGACTGCGATAGATCCCTTCGATGCTGGGGAGGTCAGAGCCGATGATGGACTGGGCAGAGGTCACAACTTTCTGCACCCTTTTCTGCTCCTGGATGCTCAAGTTGCTGAACCAAGCCACAATGCAACCAGTCAGCATGCTCTCTACTGTGCACCTGTAGAAGTTCGAGAGAGTCCTCTTTGACATACCAACTCTCCATAGTCTTCTCAGGAAGTAGAGGCGCTGATGTGCTTTCTTTATAATTGCATCAGTGTGCTGGGACCAGGAAAGATCTTCGGAAATGTGCACGCCCAGGAATTTGAACTTCTTGACCCTTTCCACCATCGGGATTGTGGGTCCCTATCCTACCCCTTCCAAAGTCCACAATCAGTTCCTTGGATTTGCTGGTGTTGAGGGCCAGGTTATTTTGCTGGCATGTTTCTAAGATCACCTCTTAACCTTCTAAATTCCAGTGAATATAACTTAATCGATCCATTCTTTGTGAGAGAATACACTGCCCAGTCCATCATCGGCTCTGACCTTCCTTCCATCGAGGGGATTTATCGAAGTCGCTGCCTCAAAAAGGCTGGCAGTATCATCAAAGACCCACACCATCCTGGCCACACACTCATCTCCCTGCTACCTTCAGGTAGAAGGTACAGGAGCCTGAAGACTGCAACAACCAGGTTCAGGAACAGCTAGTTCCCCACAGCCATCAGGCTATTAAACCTGACTCGGCCAAAACTCTGAACATTAATAACTCATTATTTGTTATTTGCACTTTATCAGTTTATTTATTCATGTGTTTTGTAGTCAATGCCTATTATGTTCTGTATGCTGAAGCAAAGCAAAAATGTCATTATCCTATCAGGGACACATGACAATAAACTTGAACTTGAACTTGAACTATCAGGAATATCAGGAAATGAGAGGGAGAATGGGACTGATGGAATAACTGCACTTGGAGCAAGTATGAACCCAATGGCTGAATGATTTCCATTTGTCTCATTACAAGTATAAGACAACTCATGTTTATTGCCATAGACACAAGTACAGAACCAACATAAATTTTGCCAGCATAATTGGCATATAATTCAGATAACACACAAAATCACATATATTATACATAAATTATAAATAAATTGCACATCCTACAAGACAGCAAAAAGACAAAGACTGAAAAAAAAAGCCATGAGTGCGAAAAGGCACAATCAGAAAACATGTCCATAATAGTGCAGAAGTAGTCAGTTGCCGTGGTAAAAGCTCAGGCCATTGATACATCTCAATAATCTTTCTTTTGTGTTCATTTAATTTCTCTCCACATTGCTCTCCTCTAGCAATTCTCCTTCATTGGTTCCACTCTTGGTTCCTCACCAATGTTTCTCATTCTTCAATGTAATTTTTTTAATGTGAAGCAAATTGTTAAAATCTTCTCAGCTAAAACAGAAACATACATATTCAATTATTTTTGCCTGGAAAAGCACCTTTATTAGTGTGATCCACACACTCCTCTTTATAATACAAAGTTCAACATTTCTATTCATGTTTAAATACTGTATAAAGACAATGACAATTGTATGAATTTTCACAGGAACCATCTTAAGATGACACTAATTACATTACGTGATTAATAAGTGCATTAGAGCCACCAGTTTTGGACAGTATTTACATGTGTAGCAGCAGATTTTTATATCGTTCAAGAGATTACTCCCTCTAGCCACTAAGTGGACTACATGATTAAGGAGAATGTCGTAATACGCATGTGAGTTTCCGTCAGAGACCTTCAGAGCTTCTTCACAGATAAATCTTCACAACACAGTCTTTTGATTAATAGATTCTTTATGTTGAAGAAACACAATAAGGTATACATCCAAGGTACACAAAAATGCTGGAAAAACTCAGCGGGTGCAGCAGCATCTATGGAGCGAAGGAAATAGGAATAAATAAAGAAGGAATAAAGAAAGAAGGAATACATTTCCCGCATCTGCAGTTCCTTCTTAAACACAAGGTATACATCCAACCTTCTTCCGACTCGTACACTATAAACTCATCAAACTCCACATATTGCTTGAAAGGTTAGAAAATGCCTCGTGTCTCCATTACACTTTGCATGGTAAAAAGGTTGCCTTCCTCATGCAAGTCCAAAACTAAACTAAAAACTAAGGTTTTGCGCAAGAAACCAAGCTCCAAACATGCCCTTGAATACGTCATAAATCCCACCCACATAATTACGAGTAGTCTAAAATTTAAAGACACATGCCATAATTAATTACACACAAAATAAGCCAAATGACCACTACAACATGTCTGATGGTATTGATATTGCTTTGTTTTAGCCTTTATCAACATTGCAGGTTGAAATCCATGGAATGTAGTTTTGTAAACGCTATGACTATCATCTCCCAACATCTCATGATGGATAATATTAATATTATTACTTTTTTTCCTGCTGACAAGATTTGCTGCTGCATTTTGCCTGCTCATTTGGGCAGGTGCCTTTTTTTCCTAAAAATATGCAAGTTAACTATTATGATGATAGCTCCTTTGGTATGTGATTTCCCTCTACAGTATAGCGATATTTATCTTGTTCCAATACATCTTTGTTCAGACTCCTATCTGCATTGGGCATTCATGCAAATATAATTGGGTTTTATTGTCTGAATACCAGCTTAATTTTTTTGTTCATCGTTCAGGGATTTCAGAAACAAATGATTGCTCATATTGAAGCCTGAAGTTTCTCAAAGTAAAAAAAAGCTTATTTATTTGCATTTCTATTTCTGGCTGCTTTAAGTACCTGTGTGCATCAGTTTGATGCATTTGAGTTATTCTTATTATAATGCATGGAATAATATTTCTTAGAGGTAATAGCTATTTTTGCCGTAAGCTTTGTGGCATTTTAATAAAGAGACAATCAGCATTGTCATTTAATTTGGATGTCACTAATTCCTTCAATAAATAATTAACACATATTGGAAACCTCAATATGTATAAGTGGACATCTGGGCTTTAGTTCATCATGGTTCCCCAACAAGTCAGTGCAGATTGGGTGAATGGCTAAAGACCTGGCAAATGGAGTTTAATGTGCGGAGTGTGAAGTTGTGTACTTTGGTATGAGGAATCAAAAGGTGGAACAATATCTAATGGAGAGACTATAAATGAAACAAGTTCAGAGAGGTCTAGGTGTACCATAACTTGAATCACAAAGTTTGTAGGCAGATCCAACAAGTTGCTAAGAAGACAAAAATCATGTTGGTATTTATTGCAAAAGGATTGGTGTTGAAGAATAAGGAGGTTTAGTTCCAATTGTGCAGGATGATGGTGAGACCACAGTTAGAGTATTGTACCCAGTTTTGGTGGTCCTACCTAAAATAGAATATAGCATTGGTGACAGATTAAAGAAAAATTACCAGGCAAATTCCTCTGAGTTGGTTCTCCTATCAAGGATGCTCGACAGTTTGGGTTTGTATACTTTGGAGTTTATGAGGGGGAATATAGAACTTAGTGCAGTACAGGAATGGGCCTTCAGCCCCCAATGTCTATGGCAGGGGTTCCTAACCTTTATCATCCTGTTTACCCCTGGTACTTTAATAGCACATAACAATGTTATTTCTCTTATTTATGATCAACTAATGATGAACAGATACCAATATACCATAACCAAGTCCAGTCAGTCAATGAGAAAAAATATGTTCAAATCCCGAATCAACAAATTTACCCCCTGGGTAGGCAAAATTTACCCCTGGGGGTAAACTTACCCCAGGTTGGGAACCCAAGGTCTATGGTTAACATGATGTGAAGATTAGCTCTTATCTGCCTGCACATAATCCATATTGTTCCACTCTCTGCATATCCACATGACTATCCAAAAGTTTCTTGAATGCCACTATCATATCTGTCTCCACCAAAACCCCGACAGCTTGATTCAGGCACTCACCACTCTTTGTGTAAAATAACTTGCCCCATATATCTCCCCAAACTTTCCCCCTTTCCCCTTAAAGCTATGACTTCTGGTATTTGATATTTCAATCATGGGAAAAACATTCTGATAGTCTCCATTATCTATGCCTCTCTTGGTTTTATATACTTCTATCAGGTCTCCCTTCAATGTCCAATGTTCCAAAGAAACATAACAAGAGGAGTTGCGTATAGGAGCAAATAGGTCCTTCTGCAATTGTACAGGGCCCGAGTGAGACAACACCTGAAGTATTGTGTGCAGTTTTGGTCTCCAAATTTGAGGAAGGACATTCTTGCTATTGAGGGAGTGCAGAGTAGGTTCACAACGTTAATTCCCGGGATGGCAGGACTGTCATATGCTGAGAGAATGGAACGGCTGGGCTTGTATACTCTGGAATTTAGGATGAGAGTGGATCTTTATGAAACATATAAGATTATTAAGGGTTTGGACACACTGGATGCAGGAAACATGTTCCCGGTGTTGGGGGAGTCCAGATCCAGGGGCCACAGTTTAAGAATAAGGGGTGAGCCATTTAGAACAGAGATGAGGAAGCACTTTTCACACAGAGAGTTGTGAGTGTGTGGAATTCTCTGTTGGAGGATAGTTCTCTGGATACTTTCAAGAGAGAGCTAGATAGGGCTCTGAAAGATAGCAGAGTCAGGGGATATAGGGAGAAGGCAGGAACGGGGTACTGATTGGGGATGATCAGCCATGGTCACATTGAATGGTGGTGCTGGCTCGAAGGGCCGAATGCCCTACTCCTGCACCTATTGTCTATTGAAAACAATCCAAGTTTCTCCAATCTCTCTTATACCTAATTATCCCAAATCCAGGCATCATTCTGGTAAACATCCTCTGCACCCTTTCCAGAGTCTCCACATTCTTCCCTTATTGGGGCAACCAGAACTGTGTGCAATATTTCAAATGCAATCTCACCAAACCCCGAGAAAATCACATCATGACTTCCTGACTGTTAAACTCGATGCCCTGACCAATAAAGGCATACATACTCTGTGGCTTCTTTACCACTTTATTTACTTGTATTGCCACTTTCCAGGAGTTAGGGGCCTGTCCCACTTAGGTGATTTTTTTAGGCGACTACGGGCGAGTAGGCTGTTGCCACATGGTCGACGGGGTGTCGCCTGTATGGTCGTGAGTAGTCGTCTCCGTCGCCCAAAGAATCATAGCGTTTTTCTGGTCACCGCTGGATTTTGAAATGTTCAAAACTTTTTGGCGACAGTTGGCTTGACGCCAATGACCATAGCTTGACGTAGATGCTGTCGTAGGTTGTCGCCAGGATGACATAGATTGTCGCCAGGATGATGTAGGTTGTCGCCAGGTGACGTAGGTTGTCGCCGGTGCTGACTTTGATGAATTCCGGCGACTGAGTTGTCTTCAGTTGTCACCAACAAGGTCGTAGCTTGTCGTATCTTGTCGTGGGTGGACGTAGGTTGTCATAGGTGTGGTCGTAGGTGGACATGGGTAGTAAGGGGGTCGTACCTAATGGGTCGCCGGTTGTCGGTAGCTTGCCGTAGCTTGACGTCGACTAGGTGGTAGGTTGTTGTAGACATTGTCGTGGACATGGTCGTAGGGGTCCAGTCGCCGATTCGTTGGAGACCTGCTACGAATATGGCAGTCGCTGTCAGTCGCAGAAAAAAATCGCCTAATTGGGACAGGCCCCCAAAATCCCTCTGTACATCAATACTCTTAAAGGGGTTGCCATTAATTCTATATGTTCCCCTTCCATTCAATGCTTTTTCAGATATAGAAGGTAAATGTTGAGATGTTTCCATCAGTGGTAGTCACAGACCATTGAAGATAGCAAGAAAATAAGGAGTAAATCATTTAAAACTGAGGTGCACAGTGATTTCTTGTCTCAGGGTAGTGACTCTAGAATTCTTTGCCCCCGAAGCTGATAAAGGCCAGATCATTAGGTATGTTTAAGGTCGAGCTTGATGAGTATGTTTTTATGTTTATGTTGGCATGTTTTTAATTCTAAATTTTCCTACTCCTGATGAAAAAAATATTGACAGGACACGTCAACTTTTTCCCTCACCCAGATCTTGTCTCATTAGCTGACTATTGAAATTATTCCATGCTCTTATTTTATTCAACATTGTGCATTTCACACACAGTTAAAATCACTGTCATAAAATTCAAATTTCCTTTATAAAATGTAAATTCTCACGAATAATCAGATAATGTATCATTGTTTGATTTTCCAGTGCATGGCTTTTTGAATAGGAATTATTGCAACTAATTTTTCACCACATGTTGAGGAATAACGATTTATTTGCTTTTTGAATTTTAATTTGGGAGTAGTTATTATTGGAATGTAAATAATTGTTTATAAGAAATTATGATTTAAAGGTTTACATGTGAATGCATTGTAGGTACTGATTTATAAAGTTTCACAATTGATTTGCTCACCAATCACTATGTATTTACCCAAGGACTTGCCCAATTCTGGCTGTAGGATGATTGATTTTTAACAACAGGACGCAAGTTCCTCAATCGAAAGACAGGCAGTCTGCAATGGAAAATCCCCTTAATGCCCAAGGCCCACCAAATGCAATCTCTAAGCAGGTCTGTCATTAAGGGAGTAGCTTGCCTATTGGCAAGACACTGCTTAAAATATACCCAAAGAGGTCATCTGTTGATTGCTGTTTTAAATTCTCATAGTGGGTATGTGCACCAATAATTTCTAACAGGTATTCTGCAGCCTAATTAAGAATTGTTAAAGGTGCAACTAATAACCTGTTATGAAATCACCCAGAAAACTAGGAATTTTTATTTGGAGGGAAAAAAGGTCTTGACTTCAATCTAACTTCTGTCCATTCAAGGTCTTCTATCCAGAGATCCATCAGTTCAACCTAACACATACCAGCAAATGGTAGCCACTACTCTGAAACAGCTCCGCCCTTCCATTCACAAGAGCAGGAGCGAAGTGTGGCTGATAGAAACATTGAAACATAGAAAATAGGTGCAGGAGTAGGCCATTCGGCCCTTCGAGCCTGCACCGCCATTCAATATGATCATGGCTGATCATCCAACTCAGTATCCTGTACCTGCCTTCTCTCCATACCCCCTGATCCCTTTAGCCACAAGGGCCACATCTAACTCCCTCTTAAATATAGCCAATGAACTGGCCTCAACTACCTTCTGTGGCAGAGAATTCCAGACATTCACCACTCTCTGTGTGAAAAATGTTTTCCTCATCTCTGTCCTAAAAGCTTTCCCCCTTATCCTTAAACTGTGACCCCTTGTTCTAGACTTCCCCAACATCGGGAACAATCTTCCTGCATCTAGCGTGTCCAACCCCTTAAGAATTTTGTAAGTTTCTATAAGATCCCCCCTCAATCTTCTAAATTCTAGCGAGTACAAACCGAGTCTATCCAGTCTTTCTTCATATGAAAGTCCTGACATCCCAGGAATCAGTCTGGTGAACCTTCTCTGTACTCCCTCTATGGCAAGAATGTCTTTCCTCAGATTAGGAGACCAAAACTGTACGCAATACTCCAGGTGTGGTCTCACCAAGACCCTGTACAACTGCAGTAGAACCTCCCTGCTCCTATACTCAAATCCTTTTGCTATGAATGTTAATATACCATTCGCCTTCTTCACTGCCTGCTGCAGCTGCATGCCTACTTTCAATGACTGGTGTACCATGACACCCAGGTCTCGTTGCACCTCCCCTTTCCTAATCGGCCACCATTCAGATAACAATCTACTTTCCTGTTTTTGCCACCAAAGTGGATAACCTCACATTTATCTACATTATACTGCATCTGCCATGCATTTGCCCACTCACCTAGCCTATCCAAGTCACCTTGCAGCCTCCTAGCATCCTCCACACAGCTAACACTGCCCCCCAGCTTCGTGTCATCCGCAAACCTGGAGATGTTGCATTCAATTCCCTCGTCCAAATCATTAATATATATCGTAAATAGCTGCTGTCTGCCATTGTGAAAAGGACCCGTTTACTCCTACTCTTTACTTCCTGTCTGCCAGCCAGTTCTCTATCCACATCAATACTGAACCCCCAATACCGTGTGCTTTAAGTTTGTATACTAAACTCTTATGTGGGACCTTGTCAAAAGCCTTCTGAAAGTCCAGATATAACACATCCACTGGTTCTCCCTAATCCACTCTACTAGTTACATCCTCGAAAAATTCTATAAGATTCGTCAGACATAATTTACCTTTCATAAATCCATGCTGACTTTGTCCAATGATTTCACCACTTTCCAAATGTGCTGCTATCCCATCTTTAATAACTGATTCTAGTAGTTTCCCCACTACCGACGTTAGACTAACTGGTCTGCAATTCCCCGTTTTCTCTCTAACTCCCTTTTTAAAAAGTGGGGTTACATTAGCTACCCTCCAATCCTCAGGAACTACTCCAGAATCTAAAGAGTTTTGAAAAATTATCACTAATGCATCCACTATTTCTGGGGCTACTTCCTTAAGTACTCTGGGATGCAGCCTATCTGGCCCTGGGGATTTATCGGCCTTTAATCCATTCAATTTACCTAACACCACTTCCTGGCTAACCTGGATTTCACGCCGTTCCTCCATCTCATTTGACCCCCAGTCCCCTGCTATTTCCGGCAGATTATTTATGTCTTCCTTAGTGAAGACAGAACCAAAGTAGTTATTCAATTGGTCTGCCATGTCCTTGTTCCCCATGATCAATTCACCTGTTTCTGACTGCAAGGGACCTACATTTGTTTTAACTAATCTTTTTCTCTTCACATATCTATAAAAGCTTTTGCAGTCAGTTTTTATGTTCCCTGCCAGTTTTCTTTCATAATCTATTTTCCCATTCCCAATTAAGCCCTTTGTCCTCCTCTGCTGGACTCTATTTCTCCCTGTCCTCTAGTAGGCTGTTTTTTCTGGCTAATTTGTACGCTTCATCTTTTGTTTTGATACTATCCCTGATTTCCCTTGTTATCCACGGATGCACTACCTTCCCTGATTTATTTTTTTGCCAAACTGGGATGAACAATTGTTGTAGTTCATACATGCAGTCTTTAAATGCCTTCCATTGCATATCCACCATCAACCCATTAAGAATCAATTGCCAGTCTATCCTGGCCAATTCACGTCTCATACCCTCAAAGTTACCTTTCTTTAAGTTCAGGATCCTTGTTTCTGAATTAACAATGTCACTCTCTATCCTAATGAAGATACATTGACAAGGTGCCCTTATCATGTGGGAGATCAAGAATGTACCAAACTATTCAGACCATGCTCCAATTTACAATTTGTTTTTTAATATATTCCACTCAGAAATATATAAATATTTAATGCTGAGAACAAGGTTGTGAAAAAGTAGCATTGTCAAACTGTTAACTGAATCTGAACTTGAATTTGCAAAATTTATGGTAACAGACAAATGAAATATGATGACAGATCAAAAAAAACCAAATTAATCTGAATATTCCCCAGATTATCTGAAACCTAACAATGTGTTTAACATCTTGAAAGGTGACTGGCAATGAATTATCTTATTAAAAAAAATATACATCTTAAATTTAACCTCAAACTATTGACCTCCCTGTTTACCACTGATTAACTAAACGCTACTGACAAATTGATGCTCACAATGGTACAGAAACATTTCCACTTGTGATGGATTTAAGTTTCTCAATTAATTTGTTCAGCCTTGAGTCTCATACCTTACTGCTCATTTGTTCATCTTTTATCACAACAGTTTACATAAAATGACATCAAAACAGAAAATATTGGAAATATTTAGCAGGCTAGTCAACTTATATGAAGAGAGAAGCAGCATTAAAGTTTCAGATTGATGACCATACAGGAGCACTATGAAACGTCCAATATGAAGTGGTGCGGGTGGGGTAGGAAAAACAAAAAATATGTTTGTGATGGGATGGAGTTCAAAAGCGATAATGTGATGTGAATTGTGGGCAAATGGGCTGAAAGAGTATATTTGATGTCTAGTTAATCACAGTTGATCTGTCTGGAGAAGATATAAATAGCCGGATATGATTGAGGACAGAAGATAGATCAGAGCGTGCTGGAAATCTGTAAGTCACACTATGTTTAAAGAAAATATCAAGTAATGGACAATGCCTGAAATGCCCCAAAAGACAGGCAGCATCTGCAGCGAGAGTCAATGGAGATTACAATATAGAAACTGCAAAGGCTGCCTATCTGAAATTGTTGAATTGACCAAACAGTCTTGAGTGCTGTAACATTCCTGGTCAGAAGATGACTCAAAGTTTATCAGAACCGTTCATAGAGACATAGAGATTTCATTTTCGACTGCCAATTTCTGGGGAATGCTAAGATTAAAGGAGGGAGCATTGGATGCCTCGGAGAGCATAGAGGAGGACAAATCACAGATGCTCTCTGGGAGGTAAGGAGGGAGATTGTTCGGAGGGCTTTGGTGGTGGTAGTGTTGATAGTGATAAGGATAGTCTGAAGCGATGATATGACATTATATAGCTTGTAAACTGGGCAGGGCAATTGCAGATGGAATTTAATCCTCTGGGCATAGATTTATGGTGAGGACTAAAAGGTGCAATGGGGATCTGACGAAGAAATGTCATTGGGCAGTTAGCATAGATTAATGGGTAAGTGGAACAAGCTGCCAGAGGATGTGGTAGAGATAAGAACAATTACAACATTTTATATGCACTTGGAAAGGTCTTCTTCT
The DNA here is from genome assembly GCF_010909765.2 of Amblyraja radiata. Lineage (NCBI taxonomy): Eukaryota > Metazoa > Chordata > Chondrichthyes > Rajiformes > Rajidae > Amblyraja > Amblyraja radiata. The sequence continues at coordinate 65,419,110 of NC_045962.1, read as the reverse complement.
TATCGAGTCCACGCACAAGATTAGAAGTTGTTCAGCCAGAGCTGAACACACTTCTCGGCTCTGCATACAATGGTGTCTCTCTTGCACTTCTTGTGCTTCTTGTGCGTGGTGGTGGAAAGATTGGTGGAAACAGGGCTGCGACGTGAATGCTCTTTCCTTGACCCCATTTGGAAAGGTGTATAGATAAGAAAGGTTTAGAAGGAAATGGGCCAAATACAGGCAAAATGGATGTTTGGTCAATCGGCCTGCATAAATTTATGACCCTACAATAAATAATTTAGGTCTAAAAAAGCAATTCTTGCATATTCCAACTAGTAACATCCTTCCAGTCTAAAACCGAAAAAAAAATTCTGACTCAATTTTTTACTTTCAATATTTGTAAACTGACAGGAAGTTTAAACTTCGATTTTTTTTAAACTTGACTTGGTAAGCTTACAAATTGTAAGTTTCATGAACTTATCTCTGTTTCATATTTATGAGTAAGTAACAAAATAACATTGCATAAATAACTCCTTAAAACTATTGGATTGCTAAGCAATTGGTTATTTATTATGAAAAAATTATTTTTATTATTAGTGTCAGAATATTTTATCTGATAGACTTAAAATCTATATACATTTTCCAATTTAACTTGGATTGAATCACTGGAAATTTTTAAATTTCAGAAATGAAGATTGCTGCTAAACTACCAAGTAATATGAATGAGTGTGCACAATAAAGTCAAAGAGTCTCAAATATTTATGGGGTTTATGATTAAGTATTCGTGCCACAAATTCAGTTTGCTTATATCCAAAAATATACAGTATAAAACTAGCAAATGTCAAAAAGGGCAAAAACATACACATTTCTGGAAAAGATGGACAGGAAGAAACAATCTGGGCCACAATGTCTCACACATACTTGAGTTATCAGGGACATGACCACCCTCCCACGCAACCATGTTATCTCTTGGGAAAAACAATATAACAATTTTAAAATGGCTAATGAGTATAGGAAATGCCAGAGAATTGTCTTATTTATATTCCCCCCAACTAGTCCACATAATCCCATTGTCAGTTAACTGTTGATCCACCTACTTGTCCAAGTGGTACAATCTATGCTCCAGACTCAAACTGCTCCAGCTCTCTCCTGCAGGTATGCAGGTAGTCAGCCCATCAATGGCCAATGATGAAATGCTGAAGTATTAATCAGTTAATTTTTAGCTTGTCTATTCATAGCTGAATTATGTCTAATGTCAAAACAAGGAACTGCTGATGCTGGTTTACCAAGGAAAGACACAAAATGCTTGAATAAAAGTGGGTTAAGCAGCATCCCTGGAGAACTTGGATAGGTGACATTTTGATTGGGATCCTTCCTCAGACTGTTTTTTCAGTCTCAGCAGTTCTACGGAGTGTTCCGACTTAAAATTACACCGATCCATGTTCCCCAAGGTTGCTGCCTGACCTGCTGAGGTACTCCGGCATTTTGTATCTTTCCTTCTGTCTAATGTCAATGTGCACATTCAAATCATGGAGCAATTAAACATTTAATAGTATATTAGAAAATATGCATATATGTTTGACATTCAGCAACTGATGTTTTAGATCATACTTCCAATTACCGTGATCAGGTGATCACAAGATAATCAGTATTGTGAGTTCCAAACATAATCATGTGGAAATGTATGTCTGTAAATTTGTCAAATGCCAATTACACTTCTGTTGTTTTTCTTTCATTGTCTCCAGAAGATATTAAATGAATGTATTTTGAGCTAGTTGCATGCTTTACTTAAACGAAACCTATTGTTCCTGTCCATCAGCAGTTTGTGGGTTCAAGCCTCTCGCAAAGTTAAAGACTGAAATAAAAAGGTCATCACTTTACCAAAAGACTTTTAAGATTTATTCTTTAAATACTTTCATATAATTAGGAAATGAAACATTTAATATTAAGAGATAAATTATTGCAAAAATGTGTGTGACCTTTTTAATATTCATTTCACAATGAACAATAGCCATAATGCTTCAAAAAATTGTCCCAATTTGAGGTTTTCGAGGTTATATGTACCAGGAGTGACATGCACTCTTATTTATTTCCTTTTTATATGTCTAGACGTACAAGTTGAGAATGGGTTCATATTTAATGATTGCTTGAATAACTTTTTGAGTGCATTTGGGCATTGATGTTATTTATGCTGGCATTATAAAACATGGAGAAAACGCCTCACCTACTTTTATGCATTTTTTCTTTAGAATTTTCAATATATTTTGTCACCAAGAAAAATCACTGATGCTGGAAATCTGAAATCAGAAAACACTTATGAAAGAGAAACAATGTTAAAGTTTCAGGTCAAAGACTCTGTCAGACCAAAGTTTCATAATTATGGAGATTGGGAGAGATGGTACTGTCTATGATGAAAAAGCAATAAGTATAGACAACTTTCTTCTGGGGGGCAACTATGATGATCAATGATCAAGCTTCATTACTCTAGTGTGTAGACAATGTGTAGACGCATGTAGACAAATAAGCTGGAAATACTCAGCGGGTGAGGCAGCATCTATGGAGCGAAGGAATAGGCGATGTTTCGTGTCGAGACCCTTCTTCAGAATGATGTCGGGGGAAAGAAAGGAAGAGGGGGAGACAGTAGGCTGTGGGAGAGCTGGGAAGTGGAGGGAAAGGAGGGAGAAAGCAAGAACTACCTGAAATTGGACGTCAATGTTCATACTGCTGGGGTGTAAACTACCCAAGCAAAATATGAGGTGCTGTTCCTCCAATTTGCGGTGGGCCTCACTCTGGCCATGTAAGAGGCCCAGGACAGAAAGGTCGGATTTGGAATGGGAGGAGGAGTTGAAGTGCTGAGCCACCGGGAGATCAGATTGGTTATTGCAAACTGAACAGAGGTGTTGGGCGAAGCGATTGCCAAGCCTGCGCTCATATTTCGCTGGGGTAGTTTACACCCCAGCAGTATGAACAATGACTTCTTAAATTTCAGGTAGTCCTTGTTTTCTCCGTCCTTCCCCTCCCCTTCCCAGCTCTCCCACAGCGTACTGTCTCTGTCTCTTCCTTTCTTTTTCCCGCGCACCCCCGCCCGCCAACATCAGCCTGAAGAGGGGTTTCGACCCGAAACGTTGCCTATTCCTTCGCTCTATAGATGCTGCCTCACCCTCTTAGTTTCTCCAGCTTTTTTGTCTACCTTTCCTGCATCTGCAGTTCTTTCTAAAACATTATTCTAGTGCAGGTGGAATTTAACAATGGGTCATTTGAAAAGGATGTTAATCTTTAGATGAAAAGAGAACTAAGCTGCAAAATGTGTGACCTTCCCAAGAGACTGGTTTGACCAGAGTATTTTCAGGTGTCTGCCTGTCACAATTGGAAATGTGGCTGTTTTACCATGGGTCAATGAATAAAGCAAGTGCAGAGACTAGGAACTTCTGATGCTGGTTTACACAAAAGAACATAAAGAGCTGGAGTAACTCAACAGGTCAAGAAGCATCTCTAGAAAATATGGACAGGTGAAATTTTGTGTTGAGACTCTTCTTCAGATTGGAATAAAGCAAGTGTTTTTTATTCCACAAGAATAGGACTTTTTTTGTATATCTCTAATTACCCTTGAATTGAGGAGAAGTTGGGTATTAATCATATTAAAGTGTTTGAGTTACATTTAGGTCAGATTAGGCAAGGATGACAGATCTCATCCTCTGAAGGCATTAGTGAACAAAATGGATTTATTTTCTGTCAGTGCAGTATTTAAAAATGATACACTTATAAAAACCTTTTAGTTCCAGATCAAATTAACTTGAATTTAAACTCCCCCTGTTTGACAGCAGAAATCAAGCTCATTTCTCTGGAGCAGTGTCTCGAATGCTGGCAGCTCATCCTGTAGCTTAAACTATTGCACTACTGCAGTTGCTACATACCCTTAATGGTAACATTGCCATCGTTTATAAAGACAGTCAAATATAAGCAACATGATTTGACTACTGAGGCATCTGGAGGGTCCACCGATTAAAAAACATAACTGCAAAGCAATGACAAACCCTTCAGCAATTAGACCATAGCAAGGGTTCCAGAGGGAAAGATGTTTTGAGTCCAGAGATGGTGGCAGATGGTCAATCATGAGAAGCCTCAGTCAAAGGCAATAGTTAATGACTTGACAATTGGAGAGCGATCGGCTACTCACAAATCCTGATGACATACAATTTGAAGAAGCGTCTTAATGCGTCAATTCATAAAATCTCAAGACAACAGTTATGCCACCATAGGAATCCACAAACAAGATGAAAAACAAAAAGCTTAGAATTAATTAATATTAACTGAGACTGACACAGACACTGATGGGGGGAAAAATTACATTGCACTTGTGCAATGGAAGAGTTCCATGTGCACAAGGCTCTCATTAATTGTAGAATACTGAATGGTCTGAATTGAACACATTGATCAGAGCTGTTGCCTCGCACCTCCAATAAGCTCTGACTTTGGCATATTCTCCCTGTAACTGTGTGAGTTTTTTCTCAATGCTCAAATTTTAGTATAGTTTAGAGATACAGCGTGGAAACTGGCCCTTTGGCCCACTGTGTCCTCACCAACTAGTGATCACCACACATTAATACTATCCTACACACACGTGAAAATTTATGCTTGTACCAAGCCAATTAACTTACAAACCTGTACGTCCTTGGAGTGTGAGAGGAAACCGAAAGAACTTACAAACTCCAGCAGACAGCACCTGTAGTCGAGATCGGACACGGGTCTCTGGTGCTGCAAGTGCTGTAAGGCAGCAACTCTCTGCTGCGCCAATGGCGCCCATAATTTTCTTCTATATCCCAAAGAAGTGTGGGTTAGTGAGTTAATTGGCCATTGTAAATTGCTCTAGCATGTGAGTGACTGGTAAAATCTGTGGTGGGGTGGTGCGGATGGGGTGGGGGGGGGGGGCAACTGAAAATGCATAGAGAATTAAATGGTTATTAGATAATTGGTAGTGGACAGTCAGTGCAGATCCTGTGGATTGACGAGTTTGTTTCAGTGCTGTATATATTGCTTATATCAATCGTACCTTAATGAATAATTGTAACTTCTTTTGAGTATATGCATTGCATCTTGTGGAAAAAGCTTGGTCTGTTCAATCATTCCCAATAAGATGATGCTCCAGAATATTTAATATGATGTATTTAGAGTTATGAAGACAATATATTCAGGGAAGATTTGAAGAACAGAATACATCTCTAGACATGTGCTCCACTGGAGTTATGAGTGCCTGAAGTAGATATAGCAGAGTTGTCTGGTGTATTTTGTAAAAAAATCCAGTGAATTTATATTTAGTTTGAATTTATAGTTGTATATTGCTGTAAATAGTTTACTTGCCATATAATTATATATATATGTATGTTTTTTTCGGGGTGTAATGCTTTATGTTAACAATGGAAGAGTTGTAATGTATTGGAGGGTTTATGCCTTTTAAGACTGGCTGCACTCATGGTAGGAATTTTAGTACATAGTTGCACTGAACACTGCTGAAAGTTTAGAATTACTGTTCCAGAAAAGGTTGGATAGACTGAACAATTCATGTTATGAATAGGTTTTCCGAACTTAATTGGCGAATCGCTGGAGAAACCTCTTTTCCTGAATGAGGTTCATACCATGCAGTTATCCTTGAGCTGATATTGGACATAGAAAGAAACAAATTGAATTGTTTCTACCAAGCTATCCTAGAAAATGTGGAAAAAGTAATTATTTTAAAAAAAATTGTGAACATGTGTAATTGCAGCCAATTCTGCCAGATTTAAGGTAATATCTTAAATGTGTTTAGCTTGTTAGGTATTAGCCCAGCTATGACTTCTCAAGAGTCAACAATGTGCAACTTTTTAATTGTGAGATGGTTAAAATTGATATGTTCACAGTGAAAAACAAGGACCATTGTGGAGCAAAATGATCAATAAGCTACGATGTATATTTAAGCGAATTGGCATTAGTATGAACAGCTCATTTCCACACATTCACTGTGCAATTGCATTTCTGACTACAGTAGCAAATTTTACGGTACTAATGTATGTAACTCCCATATTTGTTTTAAATAAAGTCAGGGTGACAGTTCCGAAACTGTTGCCAAAATGTCACCAATTCATGTCCTCCAGAGTTGTTGCCTGGGCCCTTGGGTTACTCCAGCATTTTTTATTCTACAGAAGCTGACCCTTTGGTCCGCCATGTCACGGCAATCATCAATAACTATCATTAATAATCCCATTTATCATGTATATGTAAATATATTGTAACATGTAAATAGCCTGTAGCCATTTAGCCTTGACAATTCAAGTGCTTGTCCAGGCACTTAAAGGTCTGAATCATAAAGGAAGAGATGCTTGCAGTTCTTTAGTTTGTTAAAGTGGGTTAATCCCCAGGGCTTGACCAAATGTATCCTTTGACATGGTTGGAAAATAGGGAAGAAATAGCCGGGGCCCTGGTTTACATTTGCATAAGTGGAGGAGGGGATGGGATCAGCAAGAGGATTGACGAAGGCAAGGTTGTGGACATTATCTCTATGGAGTATAGCAAGGCCTTTGACAATGTCCCACTTGATGGGCTGGTTTGGAAGACCAGATCACATAAGATCCCGGATGAGCTAGCCAACTGGTTTCAAATAATTGGCTGGGTGGAAGTAATCAGAGGGTCGTAACAGGGAAATCTTTATCTGATTGCAAGTCTGTGACAAGTGGATACATCTTTATCTGATTGCAAGTCTGTGACTAGTGGTGTGCAACAGGGACCTGTGCTGCAGATGTGTTATCTGTGTTAAATATTTGGATGGCAATGCAGTTAGCGTGCTTGGTAGATTTGTGGATGGCATCAATGTTGATCGTATAGTGGACAGTGAGGAAAGCGATCTAAGTTTCTGGGACAATTAGGGTAGTGACCAAGGAATAGCAGATGTAATTTAAGTCAGACAAGTGTGAGTAAATCAAACCAGGGCATAAATTGTATGACTATATGTTGCGAGAAACTCTGCCTCTGATTCTTCATGAAGCAGTGCATTGCAGATTGCATGCATGCTCTGGCTGAACAAATTCCTCTTTAAATCCACACTGTACATCTTACCCCTTAGACCTCTGTCCCCTGGATTTATACACCTCGGTCAGGGGAGAGCTATCTTTCAATATACCCTATCTATGTCCCTCATATATTTACATATCTCAGTTAGTTCCATCCCTCATTCTACCCCAGCTTCCTCTGCTCCAAGTAAAACATACACAACCTAGTCAGTCTCTCCACAAGACTGAAAACCTCCATCTCTGACCACATCCTGGTGAATGTGTTTTTTATTTTTTCAAGTCCGGCATCTTGGACAAACACAGAATGCTGGAGGAATTTAGCACGTCAAACAGCATATGCGAATGGAGTGGATAGGTAAGGTTTTGGGTCAGGTCCTTTCTACAAAATAAAGATGGTCCGGACCCCAAATGTTGCTTGTCCATTCCCTCCACAGTTACTGCCTGACCTTTTGAATTCCTCCAGCACTTATTGTTCAAGAATCCAGCATCTGTGGTTCCTTGTGTGCCGCCATTTGGAGATGTCTTCCAAAGTCTGATCGGCTTGTAATGCACAATTGGCTTCCTTTGCAATATTTTGTTATACCTCTTAAACCATGTTTAGCTTGTTATATCTCTCTCTTGAATTAGAGCTCATCTGTTTGATCGTATTTTATTCTGTTGAAAATCAAAAATAAACTGTAGTAACTGGAGATTTTAAATGAAAACAGAAAATGGTGCAAGTACTTAGTAGATCATATGCATGAGGCAAAAAACAACATAGTTAATGTTTCAGATCAAACAACATTACACATTTTGCGTATATGCTGCTTGATATGCTGAGTGTTCCCAGTTATTTTTTGTCTTATTGATGTAACAAAATTGCTTAGAAGTTTAACATACATCATTGGATTATTTTAAGTGACCATTTAGGAATAATAACAAATACTGGACATGATTATTACCCCTGATATTTAATTGGAACCTTAATACTGTCGAATTGATGTATCATATCAGACCTGCACAAATTAGAAGGGAGGGGCACACCATGTAAAACTAAATTAGCATAAAGAATGCTGAGTTAACCTGCTAATTCAATTTAAGCCTATATACTTGCTTTATGTTTTATAATACTCAATGTGACAAAGTGGAATCCAAATCCCATCTAATTATTTATAATTAACAGCCACTTATAATAACAATAATAGGCTTTGCAAAGTGTAGTCCATTTGGACTTTTGCAGGTAATTTAGGTATCTACATGGGGGACGGCAATATTTTGCATAATTTTCATTTAGAATGTGACTATTTTTGCATCAAAAATAATTATTTTTCTTCCACAATAGGTACTAGACACCTGGAATTTACATGTCCTGTGAATCATTTTGACTGCATTGGGGCGAGAAGATGTATTCACATGAGCAAACTCTGCAATGGCATAAATGATTGTGTGGATGGGCTTGATGAAGGATATCATTGTCGAGGTAAGGGCAGTAAAATCATGTTGTACCTTTCCAGAGCAAATTTTGTATCTGCCTGGTGTAATCGAGCATGCTTAAATGAATGAATTGAAGATAGTGTTCATTTATTTCACTCAGACTTATGAACTGAGGCTGCAATTTGAAGTCATTTACACTCAAACTTAAGCACACTCTTGTGTCTGTCACCAGTTGCTTTTCAGATTTGTTTCCGCTGATAAAAAGTGTCGACCAAAATGATAGGAAACATAAAAGGTTATTTTTTATGTCTGGGGAACAGTTGAATTCATTCTTCCTGGCAGGCACTCGAAAGGCTCGGGCCTTTGATTTAAACCCCTGCAGTGTTTAAAATATTGCAGATCACAACACAGCTTTGCTAGCTATGGTCTTCCGGTGGTTATTTTCAAGCATATTGAAGACCGCTTCTCACCCTGAGCCCGCTAAGATGCTCAGAAGCTTGGAAAAGCAATTAAAAAAAAAAAGTCAGATACTGGAAACCTGAAAAAGAAAATTTGAAAATGCTCGGATTCTCAGCAGGTCAAACAGCGTGTATGGAGACGATAACAAAATTTAAATTTCAAGACAAAGAATGTCAAGAACTGCAAGTGAGAAAACTAGTACGTTTTAAGCTGTTAAAAAATGGGGGGGGGGGGGGGGGGGGGTTATAATGAAGAAAATGTCTGGGGTGGAGTCCAAGTTTATCTTGGAAACAACTATTTTGGTCTATTTCATGAGAGGCTGGAGAATAGTTAGAGAGGGAAAGAAAAAAAATCAACTGTGCTGGAATTGTGAGATGCTGCTCCCAGCAGCTGCTGGAAATTTGAATTAAAATAAAATGCTGCAAATCCTCAAGACTAGGTATCATCTGTGGAGACAGAAAAACTAAGTAATGATGCAGGGAAATGACCTTGTATCAGACCTCACCAATTTTAGAGGTAAAGAAGGAGTTCTCGTTATCTGAAAAGGTTGCAATCAGCATTGAGCACCATGTCCTGCAACATCCCTGGATGAGAGGTGAGGTACTTTGGACTTTATTGAAACAAACTATGCCAAATCCTAATATGTCAGAGATGGAGTAGTTTAGTGGTACAGCATGCAAACAGGTCCTTCAGCCCACCATGTCCGCGCTGACCAACAATCATCCCGTACACTAGTTCCATCCTTACAGAAGCTAATTAACCTACAAACCCACACATCATTGGAATGTGGAAGCGAACTGGAGATCCTGGAGAAAACCCATGAAAGTCATGGGGAGAACATGCACACTTCGTACAGACAGCACCCATAGTCAAGATTGAACCAGGGTCTCTGGTGCTGTAACGGACTCTACCACTGTGCTGCTTCAGCCACAGTTGGATGGAGAATTTACGTACGTGCATCCAAACGCTCAGAAAAAAAAACAATTTTCATTTGGCTTCTCCACACTGTAAACCTTGAATGTGGTTAACTAAAATGGAAGAACTGCAATTGAATACTGCTTCATCTGAAAGAGCATCTATCACAAACATCTCCAGCTCTCCCCATCTTTGACATTTAAAGAGAAACTTGTTATTTTTTCACTTTTCCAGTTATCACAAGGGGCCATTGATTTGAAACTTGGCTTCTCCTTCTAGGGATTGCTGAGTTTCTTGTGTGGGCCCTGTAGCTGCTGGAATAGTCTGGCCAGTTAACCTCCTGGCACACTGGCAGATAATACGTGTAAAAGGGATGAAAGTGCAATCAAGCTACAACCCGGACCTATAGCTATGTTATCAATCCTGAGCGGCTGGAGCCTGTGCCTTCCACTGATCTGTAGAAGTTAAGGAACTTCTTGACTTCTTATTATTTGGTGGTACATTGTGGAAAACTGTACTGATTGCTCTCCTAGCTGGAACTTGGGAAAGCAGATGTTAAAACTTATACTAAATAGACAAAGTCTTTAAAGGTTTGATGGAGGATTTTGACCAAAAACGTCACTCATCCATGTTCTCTCCAGGTGATGCCTGATTTGCTAAGTTACTACAGCACTTTGTGTTTTGCTGTTAAGGTTTGCCTTTGTGGAACATAAAGATCACATTCACATTCATGACCACTCCTAAGGCAGAAAGCAGTATGTTGATACCATCTAGGAGGACATGGTGTCATGCAGCGTATAACCAATACCTTCAGTTCACTGTGTTCATGCTCACTGTCAAGTATCTACTCTTTATTAGTCCCCATTTTCCAATATTCAGACCATAGGTTTCTATGGTACAGTGTTTCATCCGAATGCTTCTTAAATGCAGGCCAGGACTCTATTCCATGGAGTGCAGATGAATGACGGTTGATCTCCTAGAAGTGTATAAAATCATGACAGGACAGGATCGGGTAGATGCACATAGTCTCGTGCCCAGAGTAGAGGAATTGAGAACCGGAAGACATAGGTTTATGGTGAGGGGGGAAAGATTTAATAGGAATTTGAGGGGCAGCTTTTTTTACACAGATGGTGGCAGGTTTATGGAACGAGCTTGACAGAGGAGGTAGATTGTAGGCAGGTTCTATTGCAATGTTTAAGAAACATTTAGGCAGGTACATGGATAGGACAGGTTTAGAAGGATATGGGCCAAACACAGACAGGTGGGATACGTGTACAATGGACATGTTGGCCGGTTTTGGCAAGTTGGGCCTAAAGGGCCTAACTCCACTCAGTAGGCTTTGACGATAACTGGAAATGTGGAAGCACATGCCACCATCATCTGGATTTCCAAAATGCCAACTACTCTCTGAATGTTATACCTTTCTATACCTTTTAAATCACCGTGGGTTTGAAAAAACAAACTCAGATCATCCAGCCTCTACTCATTGCTCAAATGTTCCATCCGAGGCAGCATCTCGATTTATTCTGCTCTGTACCCTCTCTCGTGCAATTGTAGTGCCTTTATAGTGTGGCAGCCAGCTCTGCATGTAGTGCTCTAATTGTTGTTTAGCTCGGCTATAATTCTTCCTCGCATTCAGCCATATTGCCTCATACAGTTCTTGTGTGGGAGAAGCAGTTTTAATTTTATGATCATGCATTCAGAAAGGACTTCCTCAGTGCTCTCTTTCAGCCAAAGGAAGGATGTCATTAAGCAGGAAAGGGTGCAGAAAAGATTCATGAGGTTGTTACCAGAAATGGAGGGCTTTATTTATAAGGTCAGATTGGAAAGATGGGTAGTTTTTCCCTCTGGAGCTTAAGGAGATTCCCTTAGGAGATTAAGTATATTAAATAATGAGTCACGTATATAAAGTTAATGGACACAGTCTTTTTACAAGATTAGAAAGATTGTTTTAAGGAGAGAGGGGGACTCTGAGTAAGATGGCCAAAAATCACAGCTGTAAGTGGCAACGTTTTTTCTAAAATCAATATACAGAACAACAGGAAGTGGTCAAGATCAGACTTTTAGTAATATAGATTAGAACAGGTACAGGGATAGAACAGGTTTAAAGTGATGTGTCCCAAATGCAGGCTGATGGTATGCTTGGAAAGAGATCGTGTTAAGCAGATGCTGTTTTAAATTGAAGGAAGACACAAAATAGTGGAGTAACTTAGCGGGTACAGGCAGCATCTCTGGAGAGAAGGAATGGGTGACGTTTCTGGTCGAGACCCTTCTTCAGACATGTCAGGGGAATGGGCGGGACAGAGATAGAATGTAATCAGAGACAGTGAGACTGGTGAGAGAACTGGGAAGGGGGAGGGGATAGAGAGAGAGGGAAAGCCTTTATATTTTCAGCATGTCTCAAATAATATTGCAGAGAATAATCCTTGAAATTCATACAGCATATTGTTCTGTGGGAAGACTTATGGGCCTGTCCCATTTAAGTGATTTTTCAGGCGACTGCCGGCGGCTGCCGGCGACTGTCAAGTGGGACAGGCCCATTAGGAGTTTTTTCACGTAGGTTTCCTCAAATAGCATTAAGACAAATGCATAGTATTATTTCTCTAGCGGTGCAGTGGATCTGATATAATGTTGACTCGCCTGCAGTGTGTTCAATATTTCTGTGCTACGGCACATATGCTCAAATGACTTAAACATGCTGAGATGTGCACTGCAGCGAGTTGACATTTCTCTATGGAACTGCCAGATAGTTGTCCTTGCAATCTGACCACTGTGATTCAGCAATGAGTGTGCTGACAACTCCACTTTCCTAATCCAATTCAATATAACCTGACATGTCCTTCCCAACTGGCAATCAGTGACCTGGACACAAACTGCACTCCAAACAATATGCCGCTAAACACAAAAACCATGCATAAAGCTATGCAACTGGACACCTTTTTTGGCAGTATTTAAATGTTAAAACAAACAAAAAAATCCTTGATACATTTAACAGTGGCAACTCATTTATAGGTTCATTGCTGAAAACAAAGCTGTCTATCTCATCACATGATCTTTAAAAACAAATAGAAAATTACTTTAAAAATTCGTTGGAGTACAGCTATTAATTATGTGGTAAAATTAAACAGATTTCAAAGCTTTCTCATAAACTTTCAAATACCCTTGATTTTATTTTATATTTATTGAGCCGAATTATTGCTTTCCCTTGATATTTTATATTACGAAACAACATCAGCTGAATCAATTACATAACTCTATAGCTGCAAAAAATTAAAGATATGATGTACTGCGATGAGGGACTCCTAAAGCCTTTCCATTACCGACAAACATAATTCTGGCATGCAATGGAACACTTGCCATTTACCTGTTTGAGTACAGTTTCAGAAGCACCCACAAATTATACACTCTGCCACACAACAGTTTGTTTGATTGGCATCGCATTCGCCAACCTTTATATTCTTCTCATCTGCTATCAGCACATTGTTGTTGTCATCTCTTTAATTTAGAAAATGCATTGTTGCAATTTATCGAGGCACCTTTGGAATCTCTAGAAGCTACAACCTCTACCCTCTAAAAAGATATGGGTTGCAAGTGCAAAGCTGGGTCAAAATCTCATATCTTGCCCCAAAAGCATTGTGTCAGCACCTTCACTACAATGTCAGCAGAGATTCAAGGCTGCTCACTACTATATTCTCAAGATCAATTGAGCAATAATAATGATATTACCAGTGAGTTCATATCCAGTGAGTGAATAATACAAGTATATTTACGATTTGTGATAGTTTGTGATGTCATTGAAAATTGCAAACTAATTGTGCTGAAAATTAGCATTGATTAATCTCCTTTGAAAATGAATACAAGGCTTTCATACCATATGTGAAATTCTTTCATAACTTGTCTTGTAAAAATGTTATATTATACCAGCCAATCACTTTTAGGGCTCCAGGCAAACATAAAGTGTTTTGCCAAGTAGGCTGCAATAAGCTCAATAGCATATGATTTTACACATTTTGTTTCTGTTGAGGTACATGATAAATGTTGTTTGAGTTGGGATTTCCATTTTGGCTGCAGTAGAAGAAAATCAATTTGATGTTTCCTTTGGCTGTAAGCTTTGAGACTTGCATGATTTCATTGCATTAGTTGACTGGAACTATTTTACAAGCCAAAACCAAAATAGCTGTCCCAACATCTGACACATGCTTCCCCATTTATCCATTTTTCTGTTTTCAACTTTTTGTGCAAATTTAAGGAGTAAAACTGAGGTTGTTCATGACGGTGATATTGGTTCTCGAATTACCACCCAATATGTTTTGAGCTGTATGCAAGGATAATGCTCCTCTGAACTGAAAAAACTTGATTCCTCAATATAGGTAGGAAACATCACACTGATAAACCATACACCTGTGTTGTTGATTAACTATAAGGATAGTTCATTTATGGCCAATAATGGAGATTTTCCTCCCAAAACCAAAAGATGCCATAAACTGGACATTGCTAGTCTATGATGATCTTTATGTATGGAATCATATGTTAGAAACCTTAACCAGCAGTGTTCATAGCAAGATGGATAATGGGTTGGCACTTTATTGCATGTCTTCTCTTTAATATCCTCACTGGAGACTGGTGGGGAGTGGGGGGGACTCATCTATTGCATCCGCTGCTCCAGGTGTCAGCTGCTCTACATCGGCGAGACCAAGCGTAGGCTTGGCGATCGCTTCGCACATCACCTCCACTCAGTTTGCAATAACCAACCTGATCTCCCGGTGGCTCAGCACGTCAACTCCCCCTCCCATTCTGAATCCGACCTTTCTGTCCTGGGCCTCCTCCATGGCCAGAGTAAGTCCCACCGTAAATTGGAGGAGCATATTTTGCTTGGGTAATTTACTTCTCCAATTGACAACTCCAATTTCAGGTAGTCCTTGCTTTCTCCCTCTTTCCCCTCCCCAGCTCTTCCACAGCCCACTGTCTCCGCCTCTTCCTTTCTTCTTCCCGCCTACACATCAGTCTGAAGAAGGGTCTCGACCCGAAACGTCACCTATTCCTTCGCTCCATAGATGATAACAATACAGTTTGGTGTTTTGACTTCGGAACTATTCTAATCAATAGTTATAGACCTGTAAATGTAGCTGTTTTTTATTCTCTCTCTGCTACCTGATCTGCTGAGTAATTCCAGGATCATTTTATTTATTTCAATTTTACAGTATGGGCAGCATTTTGCTTTGGAATATTTGTTTGTCTATTCATTCGGCATGTTAGCAGCACACCTCTGGGTAATACTATTTAAATCTGCACTGCAGCACTTCCTTAAGCTAAATGAATTCTCATAAGGTGAGGTGTATTATACACAGATTATGCATTCTGAAATGATCAGGGAAACTAACGTATGCTCCATATAGGAGGGAAGAGGCTCCTCAGTGTGAAACATATCAAGGGAAGCCTTGATGAGGAGATAAAGACAATCAATCAATCAATCAAGTTTTATTCGTCACTTGCACATAAGTGAAATGAATTTGCCAGCAGTGGTACAATAAAAAAGAACACACAATACACAATAAAAAATGTAACACAAACATCCACCACAGCATTCATCACTGTGGTGGAAGGCACAAAATTTGGCCAGTCCTCCTCCATTTACCCCGCGGTCGGGACCTCAACCCTCTACAGTCGCCGTTGCGGGCTTTCCAGATGTACAGACAGGGTAAGTCCAGGTAAGTCCTGAATCGTTGCCTCCCCACCAGAGACCACGGCTTCAAGATGGTGTAGGTCGCAGATTTAAAGTCCCCACTGCGTCGCAGCCAGAAGCATCGCAGACCACAGGGCCGGCAGCCGGAGCTCCCCTCCAGGGATCTGGTAAGTCCCCGCCGCACGAGGGATCCAAGGCTGCGGACGCCGCGCCAGCTGGAGCTCCGCAGATTGCGGCTTCTGGCTGCCGCGGGCCAGCGAATGGAGCGACAAGAATCCGCGCAGCGCCCGCAGCCGAAGCCCCGGGCGCATCTCCGGGAAAGGCCGCACTGATCCTCGATGTTAGGCCACGGGGGATGCGACATGGAAAAAGTTGCCTCTCCATGGAGGAGGCAACTGAAACGGTTTCCCCCTTACCCCCCCCCCCCACACACACCATCCCCCACACAAGACACACCGAAAAACATTATAAACATACATTGGATCATACTCAAAAAACAAAAACAGTATATAAAACAAACACGCTGCTGGCAGGGCTGCCGGCTTGCAGCGCCCCCCACAACCAATCTTTAAGAATGACAAGTGTTGGTTTGTATCGCTAAAGTCTGGGTGGAATAAGAACAGACACCACTAATGGTCATTGACAAGAAACAAGCCCCAGCAGAATGGCTAAATGTTGTCTAGTTGATTGCAATATACAGTAGATGTTAGCATAATCAGATTTGAAAACACGCTTGAAAACCTTGATTTTGTGTGGTCTATTCTCACTCTCTGGTCAAGTGAGTGGGTCTGCTTGTAAATGAGGAATTTATGTTATGTTTGCGACTTGTACTCGGATGGGTTCTTCAGACAGTTGAGGGAGTAAGAAACTGCATGCATACCTTGTCACTTATGCAATACCAGCAATACAATGCAATATTGTAATATGTTTCAAATTGCTCTGGATTTAGCCTGGAAAGAGACTGTTCAAGCTAAAGCTAGAGATACTGTATTTATAATATTTTTTGGTCATGGTCATCCAGACAGCTACAAGTAAAGTAAACTGTGCAAAGCGTGTTCAGAAATGTTTTTTTTTGCCATTTTATACCTCCAAAGGGTGGCGCAGACTTGTACGGTTCTACTTGGTCTGCAGATCTAATTCAAAGGAAATGTAAATATGTAACTTTTTCATTGTTCCACTTTCCTGGCCAAAAATGAAATAAAGGCAAGACAACTTTCCAGGAATGAAAAAGGCAGCAGATTAATCATCTGATTAATAGCTTGTGATTGCATGATTTGAGATTTTTCAACTGAAATTAGTCTTAAATGAGATGAGCCATTTGCAACATATTCCTTTTCTGAATGCCATACTGTGGCTGGCACTCCACTGAGAAATTGGCAGATAAAAATATAAAATGGTCACGCATCAAGGCAAATGAGCTTAAAGAACTGACAGATGACTGGTTACATGATTCCTTGGCCTGCTGCCAAGCATTTAATCACAAATTACTAGACGCTGCTGTATTTTACGTGTTAAAGGTAATGGACACATTTGTGATCGATGGGCTACTGAGCAATTAGTTTTAAAAAGTCCCTGAACAAACCGAATAACTACAATAAATATTTGAGTTAAGTGTTATTTCATCTGAAGATTGTTTGAGCTAAATGTTTGTGCTCTCGGTGATGCAATTAAATTATTCTTTACTTTAACGATACATTCATAAGAAATTCATGAGGTAACAAAGTGTGACTTACCATAGTTCCCATAAGGTTGTAGTTGGCCAGGATTGTTAAACTGGTGCCTATAAACCACTGGCAATCACAATAAAGTGAGGGCAGACCACACACAAAGAAGCAATAGTCCAATAAATTTGAAGAACAAAATATTCCAGTGATGATTTAACATTGATGGTGTTTTTCATAGGTAATGGAAAAATGTGCTTGCATGAGATGATTATTTTGTTAATGTGTTGGGAAAATGAAAGATGGTCTCCTCTCTTAGTAAGTCTAGTTACCTGCCAAACTACACAGCCATCCATTACTTTGATTGGCTTCCTGATCTGCTAATTATTACTTTACGGGAAATGAGTAATGGATTCAGAACTGGCAATTGTCTGAATTCCTTCGCTTTCTTATTATCGTAACAGAAGTTGCCTATAGCTATCTTCAGAAATTCAATAGCATATCAAATCTGAGCTTGCAAAAATTGATAACCATACTATTGCTTGAACGTATCCAGCATTTCCAATGTATTAACTATACCACAAACATAGAAACATAGAAACATAGAAAATAGGTGCAGGAGTAGGCCATTCGGCCCTTCGAGCCTGCACCGCCATTCAATATGATCATGGCTGATCATCCAACTCAGTATCCTGTACCTGCCTTCTCTCCATACCCCCTGATCCCTTTAGCCACAATCTGACTCCCTCTTAAATATAGCCAATGAACTGGCCTCAACTACCTTCTGTGGCAGAGAGTTCCAGAGATTCATCACTCTCTGTGTGAAAAATGTTTTTCTCATCTCGGTCCTAAAGGATTTCCCCTTTATCCTTAAACTGTGACCCCTTGTCCTGGACTTCCCCAACATCGGGAACAATCTTCCTACATCTAGCCTGTCCAACCACTTAAGAATTTTGTAAGTTTCTATAAGATCCCCCCTTAATCTTCTTGTGCAGCCTTATCAGATCAAATGTGACACAAACTTGAGCAGGTGATCACTCTTGAAATAATATTTTAAGAGACTGCTAACGGAGGTCAGCAAGGGCGGAGATTCCAGACTTACAGATGAAAGCAAAACTGTTAATTGTGAGCCAAAACTAATGCGTAAAGGAAATAATGCAAGAATCAATCAAATTAAATTCTCAAGCATTGCATGGGTGGAGGAAATCATAGCTATTAAAAGGCATAAGGCCACTGAGAGGTATGAAAACAAGGATGGCCATTTTAATTTAACATCAAACAATGATCAACAAGTACTAGGAAAAATGGAACAATAACTTTTCAGATATTTCCTTTGGCTATCTTTAACATATACTGTACCTGGGCATAAGGCTGGAGTCTTGGTTTACTGCTTCATCTGCAGCTATTTGGCCCATCATGCCTGTGCTATCCTTTACAAAGATCTACCAAGATAGCCCAATGTAGACACAAGGAACTTCAAGTACTGGATTGTAACGTAGAACACAAAGTGAGAGAGTAACTCAGTCGGTCAGGCAGCATCTGTGGAGGACATGGATAGGTGACATTTTCAGTGAGGATACTTTTTCAGACAAATCAGTCTGAAGAAGGGTCCTGACCCCAAACTTTACCTATCCATGTCTTGTAGTGATGTTGTCTGACCCACTAAGTTAATACAGCCCCTTTGTATTCTATCAGATTAGCCCCACTTGTTTCTCTCTCTTCACTTAGCCAATTCAAACATCAATCTCCCCCCCCCCCCCCCCCCCCCAACTTATTTGAAAATTACCTCTGAATTTCTTCTATATTCCTTTCTGACACTGGATTCCAAATCATAACAATTTTCAGAATCAAATAAAAAACGCCCTCTCACCATTCTGGTTCCAGTTCAAGCAATTTATTGCTCTGTCCCATCATCAAACATCCATGATAATTTTAACATCTACATTAAATTTCCTTGTAATATCTCTAATCAAATGTGAATGGCTTCGCTAATCTTTCCAATTAAATCTTTTATCTTTGGTACTATTTTGGCTCATGCCCTCTGGGCATTCTCTGGAGTCTATTATATCACCTGCAATTATTATTTTGCTTTCTTGGGCTTTGCTTCCCCCAATGCTCATGATTCCTCTGCTTTTAGTATTCAGGATCACTATCTATTTTACATGCATCTGACATACATCAGCAGCTCTATTTTTCTGTTTGATTATAATCTCTATCCCAAATATTCAGAGTTCCAGTCATAGACACTTTCTCTTTCCCACCATAGAAATGGTTTCAAGCCTGTAATTAAAGAGAAATTTAAAAAAAGAGGAAAACTGCAATTCTATTACATCTTTTATGACCATTGGATATCCCAAAGCAGTTTATTGCCAATTAAGTATTTCTGAAGTATCAAGCTAAAATTTGCATGTCTTTAAATATTGTTATACATCAAAGAAGCCACGTAAGACATTCCAGCCTAATCAATTTCTAAAATTCACACTTCCAACGCTGAAAGACAAATTGTATTTTTAAATTTAAATAAGTTCCTCACGGTTTGCTTTCCCAATTACTTGTCAAGTTAAAAAAAATTTATTAATTATCAGCTTGAAGAATTGTATCATTCTTATTGTAAACTCCATTAACATTAGACATGTCCATGTTTCTTAAAGCATGTTTTTTTTAAAACGACAAACTTAGGGTAGGCTTTTTGAAAATCATCAAATTCCAGGCTTTAAAGAGGGATAACATTTTCACATAAAACCACCCATGTAGTTAACACCGATGGCATGAAAAACTATCTGAGAATTTACAGGATATCAAGCAAAGCAATTTTAGTACACTTCATATTGAATGCAAAATCGCATGAAAAAAATCACTTACAATGTAGAGTAATTCAGTAAATTGGAAGAGTGAAAAATTGTGTTGTTACAATTGTCAGGATAGGTATTTCTGTGGCTGGACAGCAATACATTATTTCAGTGGCGGGAACAATCGCTGATGATCTAACTATTGGTAAATATATTTGCTGTGGAAGAAAACAAAGTATGTTTTACTTCAACTTACTTCTGCTTGTTCAGTACAAGTTGTATCAATGAATATTTCCTTAAATTAGAAATGTCAGCATCAAATTAGGATAATTACTAATAATGAATAGCTGTCCCATAATTTAAATTAATAAATATGAAATTATAATTGTCGTTTGAGTGTTGATTTTTTCAGAACAGGAACAAATAAAGAAATATTTAAATGAGTATCCTCCAAAATAAAGTATTGCTAACAATTATGCAAAGGATGACAATGTTAATTGTGCTGGCAGAGTTTGATGTTTGATTTTTTAGCATTTGGGAGAAAGTGTTTCATTTTGGTTGCTGATAAGCTGTGGGAGATAATATGGATGGGCATGTCAACAGATTCACTGAGAATAATCCCGACGCCGGAGTACCATCACCCGGCGAGAACATCGGGCGCCGTGGCGGCGACTGTGGAGGCCTCAATAGGTCCAACTATGGGTGGACAAGAGGATGGGGACTGGACTTTGTGCCTTCCCCCACAGTGGGAATCACTGTGGGGGGATGTTTTGGTGTTGAATTTCTTTATGAATACTGTGTTGTATTTTTATTAGTGTGCTGCAAGGACATCAGAATTTCCCCTGTATAAGGGGATTAATAAAGTATTTATCTATCTATCTATCTATCTATCTATCTAATCATCTTCTCTTTGAAGCATTATACCAGATTGGGATTTCAAACAGCTGAGAAGAGAAGGCAATTCTTCACCTCATTTTCTGCTTGGAAGAAAATTTGAGGATGTTGATGCTTCCATTAATTTGTTAATCTTGTCCTCTCTGATAACAGAGGGCTCAGAGTAAGGGGTCAGCTAGTGCTGTTACTAACACTGACTCTGGTTTGATCCTGACATTGAGTGTACCATTTCCATATTCTGCCCAGACCAGGAGCAAAATTAGGTCATTTGGCCCATCAAGTCTATTCCACCATTTAAAAATTGCCGCTGTATCTTTCCCTATCAACCGTATTCTCCTGCCTTCTCTCCATAACCTCTGACACCCTTACTAGTTATCATTGGGTGCTCTGGTTTCTTCCCATATCCCAATGATGGATTAATTGGCTGCCTTAAGTTGCTCTTTGTTCTCAATAAATAGTAAAAAATAAGTAAAAGGGAAGCTTTTGTGCATAAGAGAGTGCATAAGAGTTGTAGGGGATCAAATAAATAATTCAAAGGTTCAAAGGTACTATATTAGTCACATACACCAATAGGTATAGTGAAATGCTTATTGCCAATGCAGCACTTAAAAAAGAATACAGACATAACAATAATAAAGAAATTTAAACATAAACATCCTCCCACAATGGTACCCATTATGAGGGAAGGCACAATGTCCAGTCCCCATCCCATGTCCACCCATAGTCGGGCCTATTTTGGCCTCCGCAGTCGCCTTTACGGAGGCCCGATGTTCCAGGCCCTTCTAACCGGATGATGGTGCTCCGACGTCGGGAGAATCCACACAGCGGCTTGGGATGCCTGGAACGGCCGCATCCTTACCGGAGACCGTGGCTTCCGCAGCCGACAGGCCGCGCTGGATGGAGCTCCACCACTGGCGATCTCGGCGAGAGATCCCTGGCCGCTCCACAGACCCGCAGCTCTGCAATGTTTTTATTGGCAGTCTCAGCTCACCGGAGTTCCAGGACGGCGACCCGGGCTCTAACCCTGTGCCGCTGCCGAAGCCGAGGTTCTGACAGGAAATGCCCCTCCAGGCCCACTGGTAGGCCACGAGGATGGGTGGAAGGTGCTGCCCGGAGAAAAGCCACCTCTCTGACCAGGTAGGGACCCTAAAAAGCAGTTTCCCCCTTCCCCCCCTCCCTACCCCCCACATTAAAAAGACTAGATCTCCAGAAACAAAACACGATAACTCACTAAAAATAAAAAAAAGAGGTGAAAAAATGGACATGGGCAGCCATACCATACAGGACAGCGCCCCCGTCCTGGGCAATAACAGGAGATTGGCACAGATGGAATTGCTTTGTTGAGAGACAGTTGTATGGCCTCCTACTGTGTGATAATAAATAACAATTACAGTCAAAGTAGATTTCTGAATTGTTGTAGTGTTAGCAGGAGTTTGTACTGTAACACATATTACCCTGGTTTTGTACTCCCTGGAGGGAGTTAAATTGGTTAGACGGAGAATCCTAGATTAGGTAAACTGAAGTGTACTGGATGTTGTTTATATCACAGGTTTAGTTGTAGCTCTAACTATTTAGGCAAATGGTTAATGCTTCTGAATGCAGCTTTGGAGATGACCCAAGTTTTTAAAGAAATCAGGACATTGGCTGTTTGTCGCAAGAGAGTGCAGTATCTTCCCTATCCTTATCACAACAGAGAAATATAAGAAGCAACAGTAGGAATTGGCCAAATTACTACTGAACTTTCCTTCCAATCATTTATCCATCCCCAAACCCCCGCAACTTCACTTGGTCATATCCCCTGACTCATAAAGCATAGTTAGGGAAACTTGAAGGCACCCTATGTCTGCACAGCTTTCTGAACGGAGAATGTTCTTCTTCTTCTTCCGTATGGCGTGCACAGCCTAAAGTTGTAGGACAACTTGTTCTATTTGATCTTATTTGATTGTGCATGCCAGGTTGATTGCATTCGTCGAAATAGGGCGGACCACGTGAAGGTTGCAATCTTCCACCCCAGTGGAGAATGTTGATGGTCCCTCACCCTGAGCACAGGATCGCCCCAGGGTTGCGTCCTCAACCCCCTATTGTACTCCCTGTACACACATGACTGTGTGGCTAGGTTCAGCTCCAACTCAATAATCAAGTTTGCTGATGACACTGTGGTGGTGGGCCTGATCTCAGACAACGATGAGAAGGCCTACTGGGAGGAGGTGGCTGATCTAGCACTCTGGTATCAGGACAACAGCCTCCTCTTGAACATCAAAAAAACTAAGGAGCTGATCGTGGACTTTAGGAGGGCACATCATCCGAGGACGTACACACCATTGAGGATAAATGGGGATACTGTGGATAAGGTGAGCTGTTTTAAATATCTGGGAGTCCACATCTCTGAGGATATGACATGGACATCACACGCCGCAGCACTCGTGAGTAAGGCAAGGCAGCGCCTTTACCACCTCAGGCAATTGAGGAAATTCAGAGTGTCTCTGAGGATCCTCCAGTGCTTCTACTCAGCGGTTGTGAAAAGCATCTTGTCCGGAAATATTACCATCTGGTTTGGGAATTGCTCTGCCCAGGACAAGAAGGCTCTGCAGAGAGTAGTGTGCGTTCGGCCGAACGCACTATGGGAACTTCACTCGCCCCCCTGCAGGAACTCCAGAGCTAATAAAATCATGGGAGACCCCTTCTACCCCTGCAACGGACTGTTCCAGCTGCTACGGTCAGGCAAACGCCTCCGTTGCCATGCTGTGAGAACGGAGAGGTTGAGAAGGAGTTTTTTCCCAGAGGCCATTAGGACTGTAAACTCCTATCTCACCAGGGACTAACTTTTACTGTACCACTCTACTGTTTTTTTTAAAAGTGCTTTTTTTTCCCTTTTTCCTTCCACCCACAATATTTAATATGTAAAATAATATGTGATTCTGTTCCATTCTGTTTGCAGTTTGTTTGGTTGTTTGTTTGTTTGTCTTTTTGCACAAAGTCCGCGAGCATTGCCACTTTTCATTTCACTGCACATCTCGTATGTGTATGTGACGAATAAACTTGACTTGATTTGACTACTCTCTTGAGTAATTCATCCCATTGTAAATGGTCAATCTCCTGTCCTAATTATAGCTTTCATTTACAATCTCTCCCCATCTGAAACACCAACTGAGCACCCACCCTGTCACATCCTCTGAGAATTTAGAAACAAGGAACAGCAGATGCTGGTTTACCTAAAAAGACAAAGTGCTGGAGTAACTCAACGGGTCAGGCGGGGATGCTGCCTGACCCATTGAATTACTTTGGCACTTTGTGTGTTCCTCAGAAGCTTCTCGGAGGAAGACACAAACTCGGAGAATTACGGTAACAGCCGTTCGTGGGTACTAGGGGCTCTCGTGCACATTTTTCACAGTGCTGAAAAAAACTTTATGAGCCGCTAAGAGACGCCCCGAGCTCCCACGTACCCGCTACGTACATTCTACGTACTTACCACGAGTTTGTTTTTTTATAAACTCGGGAGAACTCTTGGGTAAACTCGTATGGTGGGACAGGCCCTTAATGTAACCTAGCAAGTTTGATTCTATAATCTTCCTTTTTGTCTTTGGTATAATTTTAAGTAGTATTTTCATTGCTTGATTCACTTTAATGTTAATTTTGTTAACACTTCCTTACTGCGTGAAACGTAACCTTAATTTAAGATGAAGTCTCAATGTGATTATGGTGATTCAAATGTTGAATATAGATCTCTCTTGCTGAATTACTTTTTTAGAGCTTGCGGCTTTACGCGGGTGAAATATAAACAATTGCTTCAAAATTCTAATGCAAAGAATGGCAATGGTGTGGTGAACCATCATTTTGCGTGTTCTCCCACAGTATCAAGGTTCACTAACAATTGAGGCCCAAGATCTTGGTTATCCTTTTTGGTACATTTTCAGACATGAGGTCACCTGGTCTTCCTCTCCTAAGGCCAGGCTCAGGAGATTGGCCAGAGGCAGTATGACATTCGATGCAACGAGGCAAGAGTTAATCATGATAATTGGTGAAGGTTTGGATTGTGGACGAGCTGCCAATAGTTGATGGAGTCAGGCAGATACCTTTACACTAGGATATGTGGTAATAAGAGACCAGAGAGTTGTTACAGTAAGGGAGTAGAGGGACTCAAGTTCGAGGTATGCATGCTTTGCTTTCTGCCTGCAGGCTGCCTAGGTTGGCACTGCAGGATAAAGACCATTTTGTCTCAGAAATGGCCAATGTTAGTTGCTTCTGAACAGACGGATCCAAGTTCACCTGGAATGTGTTTTTGGCATGGACAACATGTCATGGTTGCATCGGTAATTCATGACAGGAAAAACCCAGTTGAATTTCATAATTGGTATGATTTTACAGAGAAACTTTTGCAAATGTGATTGATCCTGTGAAATTGTTTTTCAATGGTGCACTTTTATTTCCCCCCCAATTTTGAAAGCAAACACTGGGGGTAACATAAAGAATACATGGAAATAAAATCTTTCTTCTGCAGATTTAACAGCTGCATGTTCCAATGAAATACTATAAAAAGGTAAGAGGTTCAAGACAGTCCAGAAGGCTAAATATCAAAGGCTCAGTGACGGAATAGATTTTCTTCTTAAATAACAAAAGCACATATATTTTCATGGCAAACAGAAGAAAAAAATTCAGAGGTACTGACTGATCCAAAGGACTGTCCAAAGAATAGTAAATATGACCCTTTGTAAGAATTGCATTGCTCAGGACTAAATGCAATAGAACATAAAGTGTTTCACATAGTTTAACACAAATCAGGAAGATGCAGTCCAATTTGCCTTTTCCTCCACAAAACTTGTTAAATAGGTATCTCACTGAAAAATTATTTATTGAAATACATTGATGTGACAACTTTTCCAAGCACAGTAAACTTAACTAGAAAGGGATAGAACTTGGTGAGTTTGAGTGCAAGTGAATTTTTAGTAGCATACTATTCTCTAATGATTGCTCAGCAATCTCTCTGACTGCAACATTATGTATATGTAAGGAGGCTCATTCATTCTGAATTTTAATAATTAATGGTGATTTATTGGGTACCCGGACGTGGCGCCAACATACAAGAAGTCGATGCAAAGAAGTCGAAGCCAGAGAACGGAATGGAAATGAGGCCGAAACGCCA
This sequence comes from Amblyraja radiata, assembly GCF_010909765.2. NCBI lineage: Eukaryota > Metazoa > Chordata > Chondrichthyes > Rajiformes > Rajidae > Amblyraja > Amblyraja radiata. The sequence continues at coordinate 65,393,137 of NC_045962.1, read as the reverse complement.
ATAAACCGAAAGAGTCCGAAGATGAAGCTTCTACTAACCGAAAGGATGGGACGCCTAAATGCAAACTAACCAAAAGGGCGGGATGCTTAAATCCCAAGAAACCAAAAAGCTGCATCGCCTAAAAGCAAACTTACTGAATGGCCGCTCTGTAGAAACGCCACCTACCTGAAAGGCTGCGTCACCTACAGGCCAAAGGACAGACTGCCGCTCAACAGAAAAGTCCAATAACGGACTTGACATTGCCGGGAGGCGGGATTTGTCAGCGATTGGTCCAGACCTCCACGTCCATCACATCACTGTGAAGGCATGAACAATGTCCCAAACTTCTGCTCCACCTGACCCGCAGCCTGCGGAGGGTGGCCGTGGGAGAGTGGGGGCTGTCCCGAACAATGCACAACTTCGGCCGCTTTCAACTTGGTGCTTGGGTTCAGATTGCCCAGTCACCTATGGCTTGTGTGGGAAAATGAACCCGTTTCATCTACGGACTCATTCGGTGTATTGTCGTTTTGGCCTCGTTTCCATTCCGTTCTTTGGCTTCAACCTCTTTGCTTCGAGCTCTCATCCGTCAGCACCATGTCCGCACACGGATTTATTGATATTGATATTCATTCATTATTGTCATGTGTTCCGAGGTACAGTGAAACACTTTATTCCCATGCTATCTGGTTAAATCATACCATATATGAGGACAATCAAGCCATTACACAAGTACAATAGTAACGGGGGAAATAACAAGGTGCAGAATATATCGTGACAGCGCTACAGCATTTCAGTTAGAGAGAAAGTGCAGACAAAATAAAGTATGTAAGCACTGCAATGAGTTGGATATTTACAACAAAAATAGCTGGAGGGCTAACTCCACTGACATTCAGTTGCTCCCAGGTGAATGTATTTCGTGCCTACGCAAAATTATCGACAGAAGAAATCCGCCTCAGCAATCCTTAACCAGCCAGAATTAACCAGACAACTTTCCTTGCAAGTTACTGGGACAGAAGTGACCATTAACTGAATGCCTGTCCTCGAGGTTAAACAGAAACACATTGATCTGTTTTTTCTCAATTTGCTTTAACTTTTAATATTTCAATAATCTTAATTAGCATATTTACATACTTTAGTTATTTACAATGATTTTAAATTTTAGAATTCCTTTAATATCGGAGGCATTTCAAAACTTAAACATGCCTTGTGGTTTTGATGGGAGTTGAAGCTGCCTGACTTCCCTCCCCCCCCCCCCCCGAATCCGTCACCATTGCTGGTAACACATTCCAGGCACCCATCGCTGTGTGTGAAGAAAAAAAACTTGCTCCGCACATCACTTTTAGACTTTTGCCCTTTCACTTTAAAACTAAGCCCACCAGTAATTTCCAACCTGTTGAAAAAGGTTCTGATCATTTGCACAATCTATGCTTCTCGTCATTTTATCTATTAAATCAAAACTCCCCTTAACTTCCAGTGTTCTGGAAAAACAATCCAAGTCTATTCAACCTCTCTTTATTGCTAATATCCTCTAATTCAGATACAGTGCATTCAGAAAGTATTCAGACCCCCTTCACTTTTTCCACATTTTGTTACATTACAGCCTTATTTTAAAATAGGTTAAATTCTTTTTTTTTTATCACACTACCTGAGAATGAAGAAGCGAAAACAGGTGTTTAGACATTTTTGCAAAGTAATTAAAAATAAATAACTGAAATATCATATTTACATGTATTCAGACCCTTTGCTATGACACTCAAGATTGAGCTTAGGTTCATCCTGTTTCCATTGATTATCCTTGAGATGTTTCTGCAACTTGATTGGAATCCACCAGTGGTAAATTAAATTGATTGGACATGATTTGGAGAGGCACACCTGTCTATATAAGGTCCCTCAGTCGACAGTGCATGTCAGAGCTAAAACCAAGCCATGAAGATGAAGGAATTGTCCGTAGACCTCGAGACAGGATTGTGTCGAGACACAGATCTGGGGAAGGGTATAAAACATTTTCTGCAACATTGCAGGTCCCGAGGAGCACAGTGGGCTCAGTCATTCTTAAACGGAAGAACTTTGGAACCACCAGGGCTCTTCATAGAGCTGGCCGCCCGGCCAAACTGCGCAATCGGGCGGGGCGGCGGGGGGGGGGGGGAAGGACCTTGGTCTGGAAGGTGACCAAGGACCCAATGGTCACTCTGACAGAGCTCCAGAGTTCCTCTGTGGAGATGGGAGAACTTTCCAGAAGGTCAACTATATTTGCAGCACTCCACCAATCAGGCCTTATGGTAGAGTAGCCAGACGGAAGCCACTCCTCAGTAAAAGGCACATGACAGCCCACTTGGAGTTTGCCAAAAGGCATGAAAAACAAGATTCTCTGGTCTGATGAAACCAAGATTGAATTATTTGGCCTGAATGCCATGTATCATGTCTGGAGGAAACCAGGCACCGCTTATCACCTGGCTAATGCCATACCTAGGGTGAAGCATGATAGTGGCAGCATCATGCTGTGGGGATGTTTTTCAGCAGGAAACTGGGAGACTAGTCAGGATCGAGGGAAAGATGAATGGAGCAAAGTACCGAGAGAATCCTTGATGTATACCTGCTCCAGAGTGTTCTGGACCTCAGACTGGGGTGGAAGTTCACCTTCCAACAGGACTTCGACTCTAAGCACACAGCCAAGACAACGCAGGATTGGCTTTGTGACACGTCTGTGAATGTCCTTGAGTGGCCCAGCCAATAGCCCGGATGAACCCGATCGTGCCAAGCTTGTAGCATCATACCCAAGAAGACTTGAGACTGTAATCGTTGCCAAAGGTGCCTCATCAAAGTACTGAGTAAAGGGTCTGAATACTTATGTAAATGTGATATTTCAGTTATTTCTTTAACTACTTTGCCAAAATTTCTAAACACCTGTTTTCGCATTTTTATTATGTGTGTAGATTGATGATTACAAAAATGAATTTAATCCATTTTAGAATAAGGCTGTAACTTAACAAAATGTGGAAAAAGTGAAGGGGTCAGAATACTTTCTGAATGCACTGTAGCATTTTAGTAAGAAGGAACTGCAGATGCTGGTTTATACTGAAGATAGGTTTTAATAAACCCTCTCCAAAGCCTCCACATCCTTCCTGCAATGGGGTGAACAAACCTGCACAGCACATTCCAAATGCAACCTACCCAAGTCCTGTAAAGATGCACTCTTATGCCCTATGCTCCAACCTATGAAGGTTAACATACCCTTTGCCTTCTTAACCAATCTCTCTACCTGTATTCCCTCCAATCAAAGGGTGGTAGAGCAGTCTGCAGGATGCCACCTATGTCCTCGTTGTCACTGTGGCTTCACTACAGCCTGCTACCTCATGCCTCAGGGTGGGTAGGTGAATTCAAGCCTGTTTGGCCACCCACATATATTCCTAATTAGGGTCAATGAGCAAGATTGCTAAATTGCAAGTCATTTACAGTTTTTAAATAGATAATTAAATATGAGAAAAGCACTTAATTGCTGAATTATATTTATGTACATTAGTTTCATTTTCTGGTATTTTAATTATTTGAAAACTTTTCTTTAGAGGGGTGGGAATTTCTCATGCGCAGTTCAGCCTATTATCCCAGAACTTCCAGGTGGGAATTATGTGCATTTTTGATGGCAGGGCTCTGTGTTTCACATGGCTAAATCAAATGCTGTACATTGCTGATTAGGTACTTCATGAAAGATAAATTGCAACTTCTATTAATGAGGAAAAATAAAATGTTTACTTAGTGATCAATCAAACATTATTAGCATGACAATAGACAATAGATGCAGGAGTAGGCCATTAGGCCCTTCGAGCCAGCACCGCCATTCAATGCAATCATGGCGATCCAGTGTATACAAGCACAGCCACCCCATTTTCTCAGCATATGACAGTCCCTCCATCCTGGGAATTAAACTTATAAACTGATGCTGCACTCCCTCAATAGCACGAATGTCCTTCCTCAAATTAGTGGACAAAAACTGCACACAATACTCCAGGTGTGGTCTCACTAGGGCTCTGTACAACTGCAGAAGGACTTCTTTGTTCCTATACTCAACTCTTCTTGTTATGAAGGCCAACATGCTATTCGCTTTCTTCATTTGCCTGCTGTACCTACATGCTTACTTTAATTGACTGATAAACAAGGACCCCCAGATCCCGTTGTACTTCCCCTTTTCCCAACTTGGCACCATTTAGATAGTAATCGGTCTTCCTGTTTTTGCTAACAAAGTGGATAACCTTTTGGCGGTCACAAGAACGACAACTAAGTTTTGTAACTTATTTTATTCTCAAATTAGCTTGTTAGCTCACAGGTTCTTACAACACATCTGGCCACAACGGTGGTCAGCACTCAACTGCTGCGCGAAAGCAAAACCGCGCGAAAACTAGCAGCCCCTCCCGAGTCACGTGACCGCGATTTCCGAACGCCGGATTCAATACCTGCGTGCGCCAACAGGCGCCGCTACAACCTCCCATTTATCCACATTAAACTGCATCTGCCATGCATCTGCCCACTCACCCAACCTGTCCAAGTCCCCTGTTTTCTCATAGCATCCACCTCACAGTTCACACTGCCACCCAGCATTGTGTCATCGGCAAATTTGCTAATGTTACTTTGAATCCCTTCATCCAAATCATTGATGGATATTGTAATTAGATGCGGTCCCAGCGGTACCCCACTAGTCACTGCCTACCATTTTGAAAGGGACCAGTTAATACCTACTCTTTGTTTCCTGTCCGCAAACCAATTTTCTATCTATGTCAGCACTCTACCCCCAATACCATGTGCCCTAATTTTGCCCACTAATCTCCTATGTGGGACCTTATCAAATGATTTCTGAAAGTCCAGGTACACTACATCCATTGGCTCTCCCTTGTCCATTTTCCTAGTTACATCCACAAAAAAATCCAAAAGATTAGACAAGCATGATTTCCCCTTTGTTAATCCATGCTGACGGACCGATCCTGTTACTGCTATCCAAATGTGCTGCTATTTCATATTTTATAATTGACTACAGCATCTTCCCCACCACCGATGTCAGGCCAGCTGGTCTATAGTTCCCTGTTTTCTCTCTCCCGTCTTTTTTAAATGTGGGATAACATTAGCTAACCTCCAATCCACAGGAACTGATCCTGAATCTATAGAACATTGGAAAATTATCACCAATGCATCCACGATTTCTTGAGGCCCTTCCTTAAATACCCTGGGATGCAGACCTTCAGGTCCTGGGGATATATCAACCTTCAGACCCATCAGTCTACCCAACACAATTTCCTGCCTAATGTGGATTTCCTTGAGTTCCTCAGTCACCCCAGATCCTTTGGCCACTAATATATCAGGAAGATTGTTTGTGTCCTCCTTAGTGAAGACTGATCCAATGTACCTTTTCAACTCATCTGCCAGTTCCTTGTTCCCCATAATAAATTAATCTTTCAGTCTTCAAGGTTCCAACTTTGGTCTTAACTAATTTTTTCCTCTTCACATACCTTTTAGCTTTTAACCTAAGAAGCTTTTACTATCCTTTATATTTAAACTTAGCTTAGGAGCACCGCAAGGCTGTGTACTCTCCCCTCTCCTCTACTCTCTCTACACCAATGACTGCATCTCCACTGACTCTTCCGTCAAGCTTCTTAAGTTTGCAGATGACACAACCCTGATTGGACTGATCCAGGATGGGGAGGAATCTGCCTACAGACAGGAAGTTGCACACCTGGTGTCCTGGTGCCATCACATCAACTTGGAGCTCAATGCTCTTAAGACAGTGGAATTGATTGTAGACTTTAGGAGTGCTCCCCTTCCCCTCCCCCACTCACCAGCAACAGCACCACAGTCTTTTAAGTTCCTGGGAACCATCATCTCCAATGACCTTAAATGGGGGGCCACCATCAACTCCACAGTCAAAATGGCACAACAGAGGATGTACTTCGTGTGGCAGCTGAGGAAGCACAATGTGCCACTGGCAATGATGGTCCAATTTTATATGGTCATCGTAGAGTCTGTCCTCACCTTCTCCATCAAGGTCTGGTTTGGCTCAGCCACCAAGCACGACATCCGGAGGCTGCAGCGAATCGTCCGATCAACTGAGAAGGTTATTGGCTGCAACCTTCCCTCCATTGAAGAACTGTACACCTCAAGGGCCAGAAAGTGAGCGGGTAAGATCATCTCTGACCCCTCTCACCCTGGCCACAAACTCTTTGAATCACTTCCCTCTGGTAGGCAACTCCAGATTGTCAAAGCTGCCACAGCCAGACATACAAACAGCTTTTTTTCCCATGAGTAGTAGCTCTACTCAATAACTAAAAATCTGTAGCTTCCGTTTGCTCTGGTATTTTATTTAATTCATATGTTTAATCCATAATTTTTTATTATTAATGTTTAATGTCTTATGTGTCATTCCTAACTGTCACTGTATGTCACTTGCGGGCGGAGCACCAAGGCAAATTCCTTGCGTGTGAATACCTGGCCAATAAACCTATTAATTCATAAACTCATTCATTCATACCGTCGCAATCGCGTACATCTCCGCAAAACCCACGAAGCACGGCCAGACCGTCAATGACCAGAGCGTGTCTACAACACACACCACAACTAACACGACACAAGCATTTAAACAACAGCCAATGCTAACTGAAGAGAAAACAGCTGCAAAGCAAACTGACAAAAACAATAACATTGACATGAACAAAACAATGGAAACTCATTCAGGTTACACAGTGAGACCACCAAAGGGTCTCAAAACCTATGAGACACATTGATTTTATCATTATCAATTGTTATATTTGATGATGCATGTTTTTATGAATGACTAAACAAAACGGCCATGGAGAAGCATTTACTTTAGCTTATAAGTGGTGCTCATCATTTGTTGACATACATTACAAATTCAAGGTAATGGACATGTGTATTCACATTGCACAGTAAAGAAGCAATTTTTTTCAAATTGTTAGAGACTCTCAATGTTTAAGGTACATCATAAAGCTGTCATTGTGATTTGATGATCTGTATAAGGTTACAAGTTTACGAAAGTTAGATAATGAAAAGGAAAGGAACATTTACTTTAAAAAAAGAAAAAATGTGTTATTTTCTCACTGGGCAGATATAGGCCAAGCGAGCATACAGTGTACATCTGTAAGTTTTTATCTCTTTTGGATAAAAGGAGGATGTTATGATCTATCATATGCATGTAATGTATGCTACGAGATATTAAACAACTTAATAAACTTCACGCATGCGCGTGGGTTACACTTTGGAAAACATGTTTCCAAACAGTCTTTAATAGATACAAAATGCTGGAGGCAGCATCTATGGAGAGAAGGAATGGGTGGCATTTCAGGTTGAGATCCTTCTTCAGACTCGCTCCAAACATCACCCATTACTTTTCTCCAGAGATGCTGCCCGTCCCGTTGAACCTTGTCTCAATCTTCAGTTTAAACCAGCATCTGCAGTTCATTCCTCCACAAATAGTCTTTAATAGTCTTTAATATATGATTTGAGCATTATTGAAGAGACCATTAACAAGATCATCATTTTACTTTTCTCAAAATAACATTGCAATCTAAATTTGGAATTGGCTTCTGGAATCAACAGACTGAAATGTTGACAGGTAATACAAAGATCCAATTTTCTTCAGTAACGTTCACACTTCTCCCACCAAGCCAATGTTATAAATATAGCAACAGCCAGTTTGGATCACTCAACTTGGATATATGGCAAGAAGGTCTTGGGTGTTATTGTTTCAAAGGTTTCAAAGGTCCTTTATTGTCATGTGTGCCATGTGGTACCATTGTGGTACCATTGATGTGGAACACCTCTTCTCAATCTTACTAAATAAGAGGTAGGGTAGTTGTAATGTTAGCACCAGTTCACTGTCATTATTACAGCTCTGAAATCTGCAAGAAACCATAAAATGCAATAAAAACAACCTCCATCAAACTTCTGCAGTTTGATGGAAGAAAAGTGTCATATTTTATCTCTGGGTTAACACTTACAATTATCAGCGTTAAAAATATCTCCAGAAATTAATTCACAAAAATATACCTGGGATGCCGTTGTGATTAAAGAAACACAGCAATCGGTAAAAAGTATTGTCACCATTTTGTGTCAAATATACTGCTAGAATTGGCAAAGGCAGCAGTTTCAACCAATTTTGCTTGTAAGTGGTGAAATAGTCGAAATGTTTCAGAGATTTAATATTTGCTGAAGTATATATTGGAATGCCAAACTGTATGTTTTTCCAATTGATATAGTACCAGATTGTAAATGGAAACACTTTTTTTTATTGCTGTAAGGAATAATGCAGAGCTTTGCACATCAATTTCATATATATCAGGCAATTTTGGTCTGTGACCTTATGTTTTTCAATCTATTTTAAATAATCTCTTTGGGTCATAATTAAAATAAACTGCAACACAAGGGGAAATATGTATCCATATATTGCTTGTTTGAGCTAAGATAGAGTGGTTCAGCTTTACTATTTTTTATGTTAGTGTTCTTTTTTTCCAAGTTCCCTTCAATCAAGATGAGAAAAATCAAATCTGTTTCAGTGTGACGATAGGACTTGATCTTTTGTACGATTTTCAATGTTGTTATCGGCAGATCTATTTGTGGGGAGTAAATTAGTACAGATGAGGTCACACAAGTTATTCCCTTGAAATTTTCCTCAAACCAAATCTGGTGATCATGCAAGGCATGAACAACTTGGTCAGAGGTTGTATTGAAGAGGCGCTGCAGGTCATATTAATTGAAGAGCCCATCTCCAACCAAGTCAGTGTGCTTCCATGGCATTAAACAATACTGTCTGCAAATAATGTTTGATATGAGCCAGGAATGATTTGTCAGCTGAGGGAGAAGTGATGATCAGCAGGAGATTTTGTTCCGCATCATTGATTGAATCTGTGAAACAGTGCCACATTAATCTATTTTCTTATTTTATAATTGACTCCAGCATCTTTGCCACCATCGATGTTAGGCTAACTGTTCCATAATTCCCTGTTTTCTCTCTCCCACCTTTTTTAAAAAGTGGGATAACATTAACTACCCTCCTATCCACAGGAACTGATCCTGAATCTATAGAACATTGGAATATGATCACCAATGCATCCACAATTTCTAGATCCACTTCCTTAAGTACCCTGGGATGCAGACCATTAGGGCTTGGGGATTTATCAACCTTCAGTCCCATCACCAACACCATTTCCTGCCTAATGTGAATTTCCCTCGGTTTCTCCATCACCATAGGTCCTCTGGCCACTAGTACATCTGGGAGATTGATTGTGTCTTCCTTAATGAAGACAGATCCAAAGTGCCTGTTCAACTCGTCTGCCATTTCCTTATTCCCCATAATAAATTCACCTGTTTCTATCTTCAAGGGACCCACATTTGTGTCAACTAATGTTTTCCTCTTCACATACCTAAAGAAGCTTTTACTATCCTCCTTTATATTCTTGGCTAGCTTACTTTCGTACCTCATCTTTTCTCCCTGCATTGCCTTTTCAGTTATCTTCTGTTGCTCTTTAAAAGTTTCCCAATCCTATGTTATACTTCTCTTTTATTTTCACACCGTCCTTGACTTCCCTTGTCAGCCACGGTCACCTCTTACTCCTCTTAGAATCTGTCTTCCTCTTTGGAATGAACCTTCTATATTGTTCCCAGAAATACCTGCCATTGTTGTTCCACTGTCATCACTGTTATGGTGTCTTTCCAGTCAACTTTGGCCAGCTCCTCCCTCATGCCTCCATAGTTCCCTTTGCTCAACTGTAACACTGACACTTCTGATTTTCCCCTCTCCCTCTCAAATTGTAGATTAAAACTTATCATCTTATGGTCACTACCTCCTAATGGCTCCTTTACCTTGAGTTCCCTTTATCAAATCTGGTTCATTACACAACACTAAATCCAGAATTGCCGTCTCCCTGGTTTGATCCAGTACAAGCTGCACTAAGAATCCATCTTGGAGGCACTCCACAAACTCCCTTTCTTGGGGTCCAGTACCAACCTGTTTTTCCCATTCTACCTGCATGTTGAAATCTCCCAAAGCAACCATAGTATTACTCTTACGACATGCCAATTTTAACTCTTGATTTAATTTGCACCCTATATCCAGGCTACTGTTTGGGGGCCTGGAGATAACAAGGTCAGCAAGGTCTTTCTACATTTTCTATAAACATGGGTTTATGCAAATCTCTCAAGTTACATTGCAATGTATAGTTCTGTCAATATCCATCAATGCAACAATTTACATTCACTCTGGGTTTCTCAGTGGTTAAAACTTAAAGCTTCAACCCCTATGATCAAGTTCCTCCATGATCTCAGTGTCCTTTTATTTTTGTAACCCGCTGCAGTCCAGCCCTACAAAAAAAAGCACATTTTCCCCACTTTGATTTCCTTGCTCCTTCATTGGTATCCATGCCTTTAATTGTTGAGCTTTAGGATCTAAAATTCCATCCCTAATCATCTTCAGTGCCCTACCTCTTATTTCATTTGTTCCTTAAAACCTACTTTGGACTTTTGAAATACAGCGCAGAATCAAACCCTTCAGCCCACCAGGTCCACGACTTCTAGCGATCACCCCGTACACGAACACTATTCTACGTTTGAGGGATAATTTACAATTTTATTCAAGCCAATTAACCTAGAGTACAAACCTGTACGTTTTTGGCGTGTGGGAGGAAACTGGAGCAGCTGAAAAAAACCCACACGGACACAAGGAGAATTTACACACTCCATGCAGTCACCACCCGTAGATAGTCTCTGGCGCTGTAAGGCCGCAACTGTACCACTGCGCTACTGTGCCACCCTATGTCTCTTAGTTATTTGTCATAACTAGTACATTTCACAACTTTTTTTTTTTATGAAGATGATGTGTTCATTTCAGGCTTTTATATCAAGGCACATGCAGAGATGTATTCCTTGTCATTAATTCCTCTTGTTAAATGAAAACAGGTTGGAGGTTTCAACTTTTAGCTGAAGATTAAATGGGCCACTAAGGCAGTTTTAAGTGAACCTTTGGCTTGAAATGAATTGATACAGTGTGAGATGGCATCTTAACGCACTGGGCTTCAGGGTGTTTTTATATTGTAACCACTGGTGTGAGACTGGTTGCTGTGCAATCTGTTCCAACATGCCATTGCTCCCAATTGTATTCTAACAGCCAGAAGCAACATCTACGTGCATGAGCATCGCTCTACTTAGATTTGGTATATTTTAAATGTTTTGACAGCACTAATGGGAGTACCTACTTTCTCACAACATTTAAACCAATTTGGTGTAAATTTGTAAATGTGACAATACATCCAAAGAGCCAGTGAATAATTATTAACTTTGAATTGGCAGTTTGCTGGACTTGTGTTCTGTGCAATATCAATGCTCAGCTTTGTTGGACTGTTGTATTCAATTGCCTCAGATATCAATCCTCCGGGGAATGCAAGCACATAAAATTTTAGTGTGAAAAATTATTAACATTTATTTCTAATTAACAATTTGCATGAAGTTTGGCACCCTGTGCTATCTGTTTGGTTTAAAATCCCACACTTTGTTATCGCTGAGAACAATCAATGAAAGACAAAAACTTCAACGTGGTTTTCTGCCACCTTGAAACTAAAATCCAGAGATGTTTATGGTTCTACTATTGACATTGTGCATTTAAAGTGGCCTCAACTACAGACGGCGCAGTTCCATAATTCATTAAATGGATGTGGGTGATGCATGGCAAGTCCAACGTTTGTTAAAGGAATAGGCTTGGAGCAAAATATGTTAACCTTGCTCCAGCTGATAATTCTTCCACAATGCAAGTAATTAAAAAAAAGTCTGAATACTCTGAAAATGTGTAGCTTTTTTCAACCAATACTCTGCCAAGGAAAACATATATAAAAACAGCATCTTCTTTATGATTTAAAATGATTATTCAAATGCAACTTTAGTTTACATAACCATCATATTGTAAAGGATAAGAGGAGGTCAACAAAGAAACTGAGAGAATAATGGTATTAAATAATGTTTGAAAATAGTGGAAATAAAGGAAAATCTAGGTTATATGGTCGAATGAAAAGTAATTATTGCTGCAACATAATGCCGTATTTGGTGTAACATATCAGTGTGTGCACTGTTGGTGCAAGGACTGAAGGATTTATTTCAATGTACCATTATGATCTGTAATGCATCATCATTTAAGGAGTTGGAGGAAAGGATCCAATGGCAACTTTCAAAGGGCAATTGGAAAGTACCAAAATATATATTTTTCATGTTATGAGAGGGAATAAAACAGATTAAAGGGATTAATTGAATAGATCCTTCAATATGTCAGCACAGCCACAATGTGGGAATGACCACTCGTGCGCTATCAGTCTTTGATTCATTGAAGGTGAGCTAAAGAAAGTAAAAGGAACTGCCTTTTTAGGACTTTGAGTCTGATTTGATGTTCAGTCCGCTCATGGCTAATCTACTATCTAACTCTAACCCCTCATAGTTTTGCTCAACAGAATTTGATTTAAAATATTTAATCTAGCATTTTTTTTTTTAAACATCTGGAAGAGGATTTCACACTTCCATCTTTTTCCTTTCCAAATTGAGGTATTTCTTAATTTCACCCTTGCTAGATGACTTGGATCTTACTTTTCAGATTACTCATTGACAGAAATAACTTTCCCTAACCTATCCAAGTTACCTGATGACATCTCCTATGACTTTGCCACCACTCAAGGCTTCACCATTCAGATTTAGGACCACCTTAACTGGAAAGTTGAAGCTTCCAGATCCAGAGTTTATCAGCACGTGACATGTGGACATTACATTACCACATTCCTGGAAAATTCTGAAGCCAAAATCTCTGAATAATTCTGAGAGATTTGAAAACAGTCCTAAATTATTTAAAAGCTATTAAATAGATTTTCAACCCATTAACATAAAAATGCTAATGGTTAAAAAATACTTACAAAGCCTCATTCAAAATACACCTACACATTTTTAAGAAAATGTAAAGTAATAAATAATTCCTCGTGGTTTTATTTAAGTTAATGGAGACAGAGACATTTCTACTTGCCGCAGGATCTTTGGATTACACGGCACTTGCAAAAACTCTGAGTATCCATAGTCACAGTGTGGTTTGCTGCTCATCCAGCAACTCACAGGCTTCTATATGGTAGACATCAATGCCACCGGGAAATGCAGAGTGCTTTTGGTTACTCAAGTAAAATCTGCCAGTGCTAACTTTTTCTGTTTTTTTTTTGTTTTTGTTTTTTTTGTTTTTTTTATTAGAAGTTAATACAGTACAAAACAGTACAGTGGAACCTAATTTTAGGTGCCAAGTATGTCATACCGTAATCCATTCTATGTACAACCTCTAGTTTTATGTTTTGAGAAGGAAGTAAGCAAGACAAGAAAAAGAAAACAATAAAAAGGGGAAAAAGAGCAAAAATAGATGGTAGAGAATAGAAAAACGTGAAGTGTGTATGTAAAAAAATAAAGAAAAAGTGGAAAGTACAAATAGGAGAGAAGGTCCCTTAACAGAGAAATTTTCAAATCTTTATTCGGAGATGTAGATCTATCCACGGCATGAACTGAAATCAGCAATCTTTACGGTACCGCTGCATCACATGATTCCAAAAAGTCGATGAAAGGAGACCAACTCCTTAAGAATTGGTCATATTTATCTATTAGTCGGCGTCTCATTTCTTCAAGGCGTGCTATGTCCATCATATTCCTAATCCACATTTTAACAGTTGGTATGGTTGTATTTTTCCAAAATTTAAGTATCAATTTCTTTCCAATTATTAACCCATAATTAAAAAAAACGTTTTGGTCTTTATTTAAATTGATATCTTCTACTATTATTGCAAATATAATCCATTCCGTTTTAGGTTCTATTCTTGACTTGAAAAGCTTTGTAAATATATCAAATATATCGCTCCAAAATGTATTCAACTTTGTACATCCTACAAATGAATGTGTTATATTAGCGTTTTGAAACAAACATTTATCGCATCTGGGAGAGACATTTGGATAAAATTTATTCAACCTCGTTTTTGAATAATATAGTCTATGTAATGATTTGAATTGAATTAAATTATGTCTTGCATTAATAGAACAGTTATGTGTATTCATCAAATACTTTTCCCATCTATCCTTCGAGATCTTTATCATTAGCTCATGTTCCCAATCTTCTCTTAGTGCTTCTGTTGAGGGTAATTCTCTATTAAATATATTATTATAAAAGTATGATATTAGTTTTTGTGAATCAGCCTTAATATTCATTGCTTCTTCTAAAGGGTCTAAAAATATAGTTTGAAATCTATGTGTATATTTCTTCATAAAATCACATATCTGTATATATTTAAAATATTGATTATCCTTCAGTTTAAATTTTAATTTTAATTGTTGAAATGATAACAGTTAGCCCAATTCATACATATCCCCTACTTTACTAATCCCCAGTCTATCCCATTGTTGATATGTTTTGTCGATGAGAGATGGTTTGAATGCGGGGTTGTTCAATATTGGGGTTAGTACTGATAGATTATTTAATTTCAAGGATACTTTTATTTGTTTCCAAATTCTTATTGTATTGTGAATAATTGAGTTCTTCTTATATATTATACTATTCAATTTTATCGGTGAGAGCAAGATCGTTCATATATCGTGCGGATAGCACTCCTCTTTCTACATTCTTATCCACTCCAACTGCTGAGTGGAACTACCCAACCAGTACATTATGTTCTTAATATGCACTGCCCAGTAGTAATACATAAAGTTAGGTAATGATAAACCCCCAACTTCTTGAGGTTTACACAAATGCTTTCGTTGAGTTCTGTGTGCTCTGTAATCTATCTATCTATATTACTAAAAGTCTGTTCTTGACCGGTTTTGGCCATCTGTGCTGCTATTACCGAGAGAACGCCGCCACCTACGGCCGTCATTTTTGGCCACCTCGCTCAGAGCCCCCCTCCGCCGCATGTGTGCTGAGGATTTTTCCCGTCTATGAAAAAAAATGACAGAGATATTAATGTTTTTACAAAATTCCCCATTCTCTCTGCTGCCCCTGCTGGAGGGAGGAGGAGGGACTATAAAACCAGGAAGTGGTGTGCCTCAATCAGTCTCTGCAAGTGGTGTGCCTCAATCAGTCTCTGCAAGTGGTGTGCCTCAATCAGAGCTCTGAATGACACTGAACAAATGTTTCCACAGCTGTGAGTACCCATAATGTGGTTTGAAAATGAAAATATGGTTAGTTTGAGGGAAAAAAGCACTGCCTGCAAATGGTTGTTTGGGGGGTTTGGGTTGAAGTAAAAAGGCACCCTCTCTCTCTCCCTTCCTCTCTCTCCCTTCCTCTCTCTCCCTTCCTCTCTCTCCCTTCCTCTCTCTCCCTTCCTCTCTCTCCCTTCCTCTCTCTCCCTTCCTCTCTCTCCCTTCCTCTCTCTCCCTTCCTCTCTCTCCCTTCCGCTCTCTCCCTTCCTCTCTCTCCCTTCCTCTCTCTCCCTTCCTCTCTCTCCCTTCCTCTCTCTCCCTTCCTCTCTCTCCCTTCCTCCCTCTCCCTTCCTCCCTCTCCCTTCCTCCCTCTCCCTTCCTCCCTCTCCCTTCCTCCCTCTCCCTTCCTCCCTCTCCCTTCCTCCCTCTCCCCTCCTCTCTCTCCCCTCCTCTCTCTCCCCTCCTCTCTCTCCCCTCCTCTCTCTCCCCTCCTCTCTCTCCCTTCCTCTCTCCCTTCCTCTCTCCCCTCCTCTCTCTCCCCACCTCTCTCTCCCCACCTCTCTCTCTCCCTATCCCTCTCTCTTTCTCTCTCGCTCCCCCCCTGTCTCTCTCCCTTTCTCTCTCTCTCTCCCCTCCTCTCTCTCCCCACCCCTCTCCCCATCCCCCCCTCTCCCCATCACCCCCCTCTCCCCATCACCCCCCCTCTCCTCTCCTCCCCTCTCCTCTCGCTCCCTCTCCTCTCCCCCCTCTCCTCTCCCCTCCCTCTCCTCCCCCCTCTCCTCACCCAATTCTCTCCTCCCCCCCTCTCCCCCCTCTCCTCTCCCCCCCTCTCCCACCCCCCCCACTCCTCTCCCACCCCCCCTCTCTCTCCCCCCTCTCTCTCTCTCTCTCCCCCCTCCTCCCCCCTCTCCCACCCCCCTCTCCTCTCCCACCCCCCCTCTCCTCTCCCACTTCTCCTCTCCTCTCCCACCCCCCCTCTCCTCTCCCCCCCTCTCCACCGCCTCTCCTCTCCCCCCCTCTCCTATCCCCCCTCCTCTCCCCCCCTCTCCCCTCCCCCCTCTACTCTCCCCCCCTCTCCTCTCCCCCCTCTCCTCTCCCCCCTCACCCCCCCCTCTCCTCACCGCCTCTCCTCTCCTCTCCCCCCTCCCCCCCCTCTCTCTCTCTCCCCTCTTTTTTCCTCCCCTCCATCCTCTCCTCCACCGTCCTCCCCTAAACCCCCTCCCCTCCCACACCCCTACCCACTTCTCTCCACCCTCCCTCCACCATCCCTGCTCCCCCCCTCTCCCCTCCCCTCACCCCTCCCTCTCCCCCCCTCCTCTCTCCCCCCCTCTCTCTCCCCTCCCCTCCTCCCCCTCTCTCCTCCCTCCTCCTCTCCTCCCCCCTCTCCCTCCTCTCCCCCTCCTCCTCTTCCCCCTCCTCCCCCTCCTCCCCCCCTCTCTCCTCTCCCCTCTCTCCTCCCCCCCTCCCTCTCTCCCCCCCTCCCTCCCCCCTCCCTCCCCCTCCCTCCCCCCCCCCCTCCTCCCCCCCCTCCCTCTCCCCCCCCTCTCATCCTCTCCCCCTCACTCTCCCTCCCTCTCACCCTCTCTCTCTCCTCCATCCTCCCCCACCTTTCCCCCCCTCACCCACCCTCCCTCTTCTCCTCCTCTCCACCCCCCTATCCCTCTTGCCCCTCTCTCTGTGTCTCTGTCTCTGTCTCTGCCCCTTCTCTCTCTGCCCTCACTCTTTAACCCCCCCCCCCCCTCTCTAGATGTGACTGCAAGTTGGGGGCTATGCGTCAGTAGATAGGGTGGTTATGGGGTAAAAGGAACAAATTAATAATATTAATATAATATCAAGGGGGGTAATTAGCGTGAGTGCGGGGTGGGGATAGTTAGTGTGTGTGACGCTGCATGCCGCATCCCCCCCACAACCGTGCATTGGGGGAACAGACCCAACGGGTATGCACTTGCTCTAGTCCCATATAAAATTAGTGATAGTAGAATCTAGTTTTTTGAAAAACGTTTTCTGTTTTATCTGTCATTCCAATTATTGACTCTTCTACAAATACTGTATTACCCTTTGTTTCCTTCTCCCATTTGACACTCTACAATTCAAAGATGTTAAAAGCATTCGGTCATATCCCCATAGGTACATCATATCTGGCGAATAAAGCCATTTAGTATTCTATTAAACCTCATGCTTTATCAGTCACATAACTTTAGTTTTCATCTCGCACCATCCAGCAAAGTGTGGCAAAGGACTAGAGCAAATTGTTTACATACTCTTAACTGTCCCTCATTTCAGAATACATCTAACGTACTCACAATCTGAAGGGTTCCAATCCAAATCATTCTGACCATTTCTCTCCATAGATGCTGCCTGTCCTGCTGAGTTTCTCCAGTTGTATGTTTTTGGTTCAAGATTCCAGCATCTGCTGTCTCTTGTGTCTCTAACTTGAACTTAAATTCAATTATTCAGCGTAGGACAGATTCTGATCTTACATACCTTGGGAGATATATTTGCTGAGACCAAACTTCTGTTGTAGGCACACAAACAGTTTGACCATAGCTTGGACCACATTTCTAAATTATTTTTAGGTTTGATATTTAACTGTTAGTGAGCACCAAAACTCAAATACGAACACCCAAATAATAGAAATTAGCAATTAATCAACAAACTCAAATGTCATTCTATATTTAACCATATCACTCCACACTCAGTGCTATTTCTTCCCCTCTTGCTCTGGTATCTCTGCTTTCTACATAACTTGGCAACAGCAGATCTAAGTAACTGTACAATTCAATTTGCCGATTCACTGCCTCAAGCACACACAAAACTGCATATGTTAGAAACATGGAAACATAGAAAATAGGTGCAGGAGTAGGCCATTCGGCCCTTCGGCCCATTCAATATGATCATGGCTGATCATCCAACTCGGTATCCCATCCCTGCCTTCTCTCCATACCCCCTGATCCCTTTAGCCACAAGGGCCACATCTAACTCCGTCTTAAATATAGCCAATGAACTACCTTCTGTGGCAGAGAATTCCACAGATTCACCATTCTCTGTGTAAAAAATATTTTCCTCATCTCGGTCCTAAAAGATTTCCCCCTTATCCTTAAACTGTGACCCCTTGTTCTGGACTTCCCCAACATCTCGAACAATCTTCCTGCATCTAACCTGTCCAACCCCTTAAGAATTTTGTAAGTTTCTATAAGATCCCCCCTCAATCTTCTAAAATCTAGCGAGTACAAGCCGAGTCTATCCAGTCTTTCTTCAAATGAAAGTCCTGACATCCCAGGAATCAGTCTGGTGAACCTTCACTGTACTCCCTCTATGGCAAGAATGTCTTTCCTCAGATTAGGAGACCAAAACTGTATTCAATACTCCAGGTGTGGTCTCACCAAGACCCTGTACAACTGCAGTAGAACCCCCCTGCTCTTATACTCAAATCTTTTTGCTTTTCATGAATGCTAACATACCATTTGCTTTCTTCACTGCCTGCTGCACCTGCATTCTTACTTTCAACCCTTCTGAAGAATGGTTTCGGCCCGAAACATTGCCTATTTCCTTCGCTCCATAGATGCTGCTGCACCCGCTGAGTTTCTCCAGCTTTTTTGTGTACCTTCTTACTTTCAATGACTGGTGTACCATGACACCCAGGTCTCGATGCATCTCCCCTTTTCCTTATCGGCCACCATTCAGATAATAGTCTACTTTCCTGTTTTTGCCACCAAAGTGGATAACCTCACATTTATCCACATTATACTGCATCTGCCATGCATTTGCCCACTCACCCAACCTATCCAAGTCACCTTGCAGTCTCCTAGCATCCTCCTCACAGCTAACACTGCCCCCCAGCTCCGTGTCATCCGCAAACTTGGAGATGTTGCATTCAATTCCCTCATCCAGATCATTAATATATATTGTAAATAGCTGGGGTCCCAGCACTGAGCCTTGCGGTACCCCACTAGTCACTGCCTGCCATTCTGAAAAGGACCCGTTTACTCCTACTCTTTGCTTCCTGTCTGCAAGTCAGTTCTCTATCCACATCAATACTGAACCCCCAATACCGTGTGCTTTAAGTTTGTATACTAATCTCTTATGTGGGACCTTGTCGAAAGCCTTCTGAAAGTCCAGATATAACACATCCACTGGTTCTCCCTTATCCACTCTACTAGTTACATCCTCGAAAAATTCTATAAGATTCGTCAGACATGATTTACCTTTCATAAATCCATGCTGACTTTGTCCAATGAATTCCCCACTTTCCAAATGTGCTGCTATCCCATCTTTAATAACTGACTCCAGAATTTTCCCCACCACCGATGTTAGACTAACTGGTCTGTAATTCCCCGTTTTCTCTCTCCCTCCCTTTTTAAAGAGTGAGGTTACATTAGCTACCCTCCAGTCCTCAGGAACTACTCCAGAATCAAAAGAGTTTAGAAAAATTATCACTAATGCATCCACTATTTCTGCGGCTACTTCCTTAAGTACTCTGGGATGCAACCTATCTGACCCTGGGGATTTATCGGCCTTTAATCCATTCAATTTACCTAACACCACTTCCCTGCTAACCTGGATTTCACTCAGTTCCTCCATCTCATTTAACCCCCGATCCCTTGCTATTTCTGGCAGATTATTTATGTCTTCCTTAGTGAAGACAGAACCAAAGTAGTTATTCAATTGGTCTGCCATGTCCTTGTTCCCCATGATCAATTCGCCTGTTTCTGACTGCAATGGACCTACATTTGTTTTAACTAATCTTTTCCTCTTCACATATCTATAAAAACTTTTGCAGTCAGTTTTTATGTTCCCTGCCAGTTTTCTTTCATAATCTATTTTCCCTTTCCTAATTAAGCCTTTTGTCCTCCTCTGCTGGACTGAATTTCTCCCAGTCCTCTGGTAGGCTGCTTGTTCTGGCTAAGTTGTACGCTTCATCTTTTGTTTTGATACTATCCCTGATTTCACTTGTTATCCACAGATGCACTACCTTCCCTGATGTATTATTTTGCCAAACTGGGTTGAACACTTGTTGTAGTTCATCCATGCAGTTTTTAAATGCCTTTCATTGCATATCCACCGTCAACCCTTTAAGAATCATTTGCCAGTCTATCTTGGCCAATTCACGTCTCAAACCCTCAAAGTTACCTTTCTTTAAGTTCAGGACCCTTGTTTCTGAATTAACAATGTCACTCTCCATCCTAATGAAGAACTCAACCACATTATGGTCACTCTTGCCCAAGGGGCCACGCACAACAAGACTGCTAACTAACCCTTCCTCATTACTCAATACCCAGCCTAGAATAGCCTGCTCTCTCGTTGGTTCCTCTACATGTTGGTTTAGAAAACTATCCCGCATACATTCCAAGAAATCCTCTTCCTCAGCACCCCTGCCAATTTGATTCACCCAGTCTATAGGTAGATTGAAGTCACCCATTATAATTGTGTTACCTTTGTTGCATGCATTTCCTGTTTGATGCCATCCCCAACTCCACTACTACTGTTAGGTGGCCGGTACACAACTCCCACTAGCGTTTTCTGTCCCTTAGTGTTTCGCAGCTCTACCCATATCGATTCCACATACTCCAAGCTAATGTCCTTCCTTTCTATTGCGTTAATCTCCTCTCTAACCAGCAACGCTACCCCGCATCCTTTTCCTTTCTGTCTATCCCTCCTGAATATTGAATATCCCTGGGTGTTCAGCTCCAAGCCTTGGTCACCCTGGAGCCATGTCTCCGTGATCCCAACTATATCATATTCATTAATAACTATCCGCACATTCAACTCATCCACCTTATTACGAATGCTCCTTGCATTAAGACACAAAGCCTTCAGGCTTGTTTTCACAACACGCCTGAAGGCTTTACAACCCTTATACAATTATGTTGAAAAGTGGCCCTTTTTGATTTTTGCCCTGGATTTGTCTGCCTGCCACTTTTACTTTTCACCTTGCTACCTATTGCTTCTACCGTCATTTTACACCCCTCTGCCTCTCTGCTCTTGCACCAATCCCCCTGCCACATTAGTTTAAATCCTCCCCGACAGCACTGGCAAACACTCCCCCAAGGACATTGGTTCCATTCCAGCCCAGGTGCTGTTTGTACTGGTCCCACCTCCCCCAGAACTGGTTCCAATGCCCTAGAAATTTGAATCCCTCCCCCTTGCACCATTTTTCAAGCCACGTATTCATCTGCAATATCCTCCTATTTCTACTCTGACTGGCCCGTGGCACTGGTAGTAATCCAGAGATTATTACATTTAAGGTCCTACTTTTAAGTTTATCTCCTAGCTCCCTAAATTCACCTTGTAGGACCTCATCCCTTTTTTTACTTATATCGTTGGTGCCAATATGCACCACGACAACTGGCTGTTCACCCTCCCCCTCCAGAATGTTCTGCAGCCGTTCAGTGACACCCCTGACCCTTGCACCAGGGAGGCAACATACCATCCTGGAGTCTCGTTTGTGGCCGCAGAAACGCCTATCTATTCCCCTTACAATTGAATTCCCTATTACTATTGCCCTTCCACTCTTTTTTCTCCCCTTCTGTGCTGCAGAGCCACCCACGGTGCCATGAACTTGGCTGCTGCTGCATTCCCCTGATGAGCCATCTCCCCCAACAGTATCCAAAATGGTATACCTGTTTAGGAGGGAGATGACCGCAGGGGACTCCTGCACTACCTGCCTACTGCTATGTTGGCTATTGGCCACCCATTCCCTTTCTGTCCTCTTACCTTTTACCTGCGGTGTGACCAACTCACTGTACATGCTATTCACGACTTTCTCAGCATCGTGGATGCTCCAGTATGAATCCAACCGCAGCTCCAATCGTTCAATGCGGTCTGCCAGAAGCTGCAGCTGGACACACTTCCTGCAAACGTAGTCACCAGGGACACCGACCATATCCCTGATCTCCCACATGTTGCAGGCTGAGCAAACCATGGGGCCAATCTCCACTGACATAGCTTACACCCAAATTAACTCAACTCCCTCACACTATAAAAATCTTAATCCTTTAAACTGTACCTTTACTAATAAATACTGTACCCTTAACTCACAGAACCCTTAACCTGAAAGCAGAAATGTAAACCTGGGGTTGCACCCAATCAGCTGCCTCCTCTGGTCCTCTTCCACCAATCAGAGGCTTCCACCAGACCCCTTCTCTGGAAGTGAGATGGAACGCTGCAGATTTGGGTAACTCCTCCTCTCACCAACGGCCTCTGTGAAAGCAAGCCCCGCGCTCGATTTTTAACTCACCGCTGTTAAAGTTAATAAGGAAGAATCTTTTTTTCCTTCTGCAATGAATGTCCTCTCAACAAATTGTACATTTTCAGGCCTTCCCAGACTTACTCTTGTATTAGTGCTTTGTGTTGAACCATCCAAACATATTATTCTTCTCGCTCAAATGTCTATCTTGTATTAGCTGCTGAAAATATTTGACTATGCTGCACTGCTTCAATCACGAGGAAGGACATCCTTGTGAATGGAGCAGTGCAGCGTAGGTTCACGAGATTGATCCCTGGGATGGCGGGACTGTATGAGGAAAGATTGAAAAGACTAGGCTTGTATTCACTGGAATTTAGAGGGATGAGGGGATATCTTATAGAAACATATAAAATTATAAAAGGACTGGACAAGCTAGATGCAGGAAAAATGTTCCCAATGTTGGGCGAGTCCAGAACCAGGGGCCACAGTCTTAGAATAAAGGGGAGGTCATCTAAGACTGAGGTGAGAAAAAACTTTTTCACCCAGAGAGTTGTGAATTTATGGAATTCTCTGCCACAGAGGGCAGTGGAGGCCAAGTCACTGGATGGATTTAAGAGAGAGTTAAATAGAGCTCTCGGGGCTAGTGGAGTCAAGGGATATGGGGAGAAGGCAGGCACAGGTTATTGATAGGGAACGATCAGCCATGATCACAATGAATGGCGGTGCTGGCTCGAAGGGCCGAATGGCCTCCTCCTGCACCTATTCTCTATGTTTCTATGTTTCTATGACTAGTCAGGGATAAAATTAATTCAAACTGTTACAAACATTTCCAAATCTCTATAGTTTACACCTGCATCAATGGGATATTTTAATATATTAAGCTCATCCATAATTTAAAGCTTGTTAATTGGAAAGTAATCTGAGCAATTAGTTTTCGGGTTACTCCTGATAATAACCTTAAATAATCTTGTTTACCATTAATTTGACTTAGATCTCCGGTGCCAGTCATTTATGTCATTATGTCAGTGTGATATCTTCGATTATTTGCATTACATGGCATCTGTGTTGTGGTAAAGGAAAGCATAATTTAGTGGAGAAATTGATTGTTGGTTTCTTCTGTTATTTATTCATATAATGTGGACATCATTGGTAATGTGAATATGCTCTTAAAGCTTACCCCCCCCCCCCCCCACTCCTTCCCCCCTTTAGTCTAGTTCAGTGAAAACACTGATTCAAGCACTGGACCAACTAATATTTATTTTTAGAACGAACAACAAGTTTCGCTATACGATACTCTAAACAACCGCGGGTTCAATCCTTGTCTCTGTCTGGCCAAGCCCTTCAACCTCGTTAAAGCAGACACTGCCCAAAAGTCGCAAACGCCCTTCCAGAAGATCGATACCAATCTAAATGGGAGCTACCTTTTATATGTCAACGAATCTTGAGGGGCCAAACTACATAGGGGTGGTTCCCCTTACAAACCAATCGAACATATTAATTACATCAGAATATTATTGACAGTTCCCCAACCCAATTACAAAGAGTTCCAAATAATGTTTCTTACAGAATCTTCTGGAAGGAAGTCAGTTTAACTGAAAAATGCAACATTTACCCTGTAATACAAACAATTCAGCCAGGGCTTCACACTCTGGCCAAACAACAAACAGCAAGGTAACTGTCTTGCAACATTATTTACATTATTTACAATCCCTTTGCAGCAACCCAATCAAAGCAATGCATTTAAGTTTCTTTGCAGAATTTTCATACATATTATCAATTAGAAGGAAATTAGGTGGACACCTGGATCTTTCCCCATCCTGCATATCAATCTAAGGCTGGCGCCATTCACAGCTTGTTATTTTCCACTGACAAAAGTTAAGCAAATCTTACAAATGCAGGGATCCTCCATTTTATAGTGTCTTTAATTTGGTCAATATTAACGGTGCTCTTTATTGTTCGTCTCTAATTGTCCTTGAATTTAATGGCTTGCTTGGCTACTTTGCAGGGAGTCGAAAGTCAATCACATTGCACTAGGGCCCAAGCCATTTGCAGGAAGCAATTGTAATGAGATGATATTGCTGATCCAGGCATAACAAATATTGTTCATTGCATAGAATCAGATGACCACTTGAAATTGCAAGAAATGTTGTGAAAAATCTTTATATATTAAAGGGAATTTTAGAGTCAAATAAAACTAATTAAAACAAAGCCCTGGATCATTAACTAATTTAATCTATTTAATTATATCACAGTATAAGTAACATTTAGTAATTATACCAATCTGGCTAAAAATTAAAAAATAATGCACGAGGGAATTAAATCAAGTTGAATCTTAAACATTTTGTCTCCACTTTCTCCCTGAAATGGGGGGACTATGTATAAACACAGGTGTAATTTCTACATGGTGAAAACAAAATGTATAAAAATGGCCTTTACTAAAATCTGACAATGTGCACATGAATCACACGTGGGTTTTTTCTATTACACATCTCAAATTGTGGAGTACAATTCAATTCAATTCAATTCAATTCAATTCAATTCAAAGCACTTTATTCGTCCCCAAGGGGCAATTTAAAAGGGCGCATTACAGTAGCATTTAAAAAAAAAGAAAGGGTCACAAACAACGTAACGAAGAAACAAACATTCAAAGCTACTCTCTGCACCGACCGGTCGACCGCACGAGCAGTGACCCGGCAAGGATTGGGTTGTCAGCAGCGATACAATAATAAAGAACACACAAAATGTAACACAAACATCCACCACAGCATTCATCACTGTGGTGGAAGGCACAAAAATTTGGCCAGTCCTCCTCCATTTCCCCCCCGTGGACAGGACCAGAGTCCAGAGTCAGTCCAGGATCGGCTCTTCCTCACCGGAGACCGCGGCTTTAGATTGTTGTAGGCCGCAGGCCGGCGGTCAAGATTTAAAGTCCCCGCCGCAGCCAGAAGCACCATAGACTGCAGGGCCGGCGGTCGAAGCTCCCCTTCAGGGGTGATGGTAAGTCCATGCCGGCCCCGCGATAGAAGTTGGCCGCGGGCCGGCAGTGGTGGCTTCTTCTTCCCCCGGGTCCCCCACGAGGGATCCCGGGCTGTAGACGCCGCACCAGCTGGAGCTCTGCAGACCGCGGCTTCAGGCTGCGACTTCAGGCTGCCGGCTGCCCCGGGCCAGCGAAACGGAGCGCTCCCCTCCAGCGAGCCCCAGCGAGGGTTCACCCGCTCCACGCCGAGAGTCCACGCTGCGCCCGCCGCTGAAGCCCCGGGCACGTCTCCGGGAAAGGCCGCGCCGATCCTTGATGTTAGGCCACGGGGGAGGCGACCTGGAAAAAGTCGCCTCTCCATGGAGGAGGCGACCGAAGCGGTTTCCCCCTTACCCCACCACACCACCCCCCACACAAGACACACAAAGAAACATTAAATACACACTTTAAAACATACTAAAAAATAAAAAATTTGAAAAAACTAACGCACTGCTGACATGGCTGCTGCCAGAACAGCGCCCCCG
This sequence comes from Amblyraja radiata, assembly GCF_010909765.2. Taxonomy (NCBI): domain Eukaryota; kingdom Metazoa; phylum Chordata; class Chondrichthyes; order Rajiformes; family Rajidae; genus Amblyraja; species Amblyraja radiata. The sequence continues at coordinate 65,367,288 of NC_045962.1, read as the reverse complement.
GAGTACAGAGGCAAATAAATAAATGATGGTCTTTGTCCCAAACATTATGGACGGCACTGTATTTACTCCAGCATTTTGTGCCCACCTTGGGTATAAACCAGCATCTGTATTTCCTTTTTATTACAATTAAATTGCAATATTGAGATCCATATGTGACATCCAAAGCACAATGCCAAAATATATTGAAAGCTGGTGACCCAAATATGATGGAAAGAAAATGCTTATTCTCAAGGCTTTACCCAGAGAAACAAAATTACTTTGGAGTACTTTTATACATTGACTAAGTACAACACTAAAAATATAATTTCCTTTTTACCTTTATTTCATCATATCTCTTAAACTCACAAAACACTTTAGAATGATCTATGGAATGTAGGGACTAATGTTACAGCCAAAAATAATAACTTTTCACAAAGCAGGAATTGCAGCACAAGACATATGTCAAGTTAATATTTTTTCAGAGGCAACACAAAAATAGAAGCTGTTCCATAAGGCTATTTAATTCTTGACATCAATTTGAATGGGAAAATGGGGAGATTTGATTGACTGCCTCAAGTGAAGGATGGTATCTATAGTAATTTATATTTTATCATTATTACTGTCTGAGGCGTGTTGATAAATAGCATGACTATTTACATTATATAAATACAAAGAGGCAGGTAAATGTTGATTAAACAAGAAAAATGATGATCAGTTGTCAAAAAGTAGTCAAATGATGAGCAGAGATTGATTAAATAGTGGTCACGGAAAGCACCGTTTGATTTTACAATGCAAGAACAAGGAAGCCATGAAGAATCTTTGTAAAATATTGTTTGGCCTAATTTTGGTTAGTACTTGATGGCTTCATTTATGAAAAATGTGGAATCTTTGAAGAGGGTGTGATGGATTAATTTCTGGAATTATTGAGCTGTACTGCATTGAAACAGGCCGATCGACCCTACTCGATCATCCAAGTTGGCAAATCAAGCTATTCCCACTTGTCTGTACCTGCCCCACATCCCTCCAATACTTTCCTCAGCATATAACTGCCTAAGTGTCTTTAATGTCATAATAATTGTACCTGCATTTTTCACTTCCTCTGTCAGCTTATTCCATGGACACACTGCCTCTCCATGAAAATGTTGCCCCTCGGGTCTTTCTTAATGTTTTTACCTCTCCCATCTTAAACCTGCACCCTCTAGTTTATGACACTCTAAACCTGGGGTAAAAACTATGGTTGATCATATGCCCCTCATGATATTATATAACTCTATAAGGTCACTCTAAGGGAAATAAAATTTCAGCCTATCATAGAAACATAGACATAGAAACCTAGAAAATAGGTGCAGGAGTAGGCCATTCGGCCCTTCGAGCCTGCACTGCCATTCAATATGATCATGGCTGATCATCCAACTCAGTATCCTGTACCTGCCTTCTCTCCATACCCCCTGATCCCTTTAGCCACATCTAACTCCCTGTTAAATATAGCTATCCAGCCTCCCTTTATAATTCAAACCCTCCAGACTCAGTTAAGGGGATGTTCCACTTGGGCGAGTTGCCCTCGACTCATACTCGCAGCATGGTCGACATGAGGTCGTAGGAGGTCTTTGTAACTCTCCTTCATGCTCGAGAATTGTCCCTATGTACTCGAGGCCTCAGCTAGGTCCAGGCGTGTTTTTCAACATGTTGAAAAATGTTCGCGAGTAAAAAAAGGTCGCCATGATATGAGGCATCTGTTCCACACTATCGATACTTTTTTTACTCGTGGGTTTAGTCGTAGTAGGTCGTAGTATGTAGGCATGTTAGTCGTAGGTAATCGAGGGTAGTCGAAGGTAATCTAAGGTAGTCGAAGATAATCGTAGATAGTCTTCACCATAGTCGAAGGGAGGTCGAAGGAGATCGTCTTCACTCTCCACTATTCGGTGTCTAATTTTCCTGAAGTTAGTCATAGCTAGTCGAAGCTAGTCTTCAACATAGTCGAAGGAGGTCTTCTACATAGTCGAAGGAGGTCTTCATCATGACATTTTTTCAGACTCTCCTAAACTATTCTAAGCTTGCCAATTAGGTTGCCCAAGTGGGACAGCCCCTTTACATCACAGTCATTTTTTTTTGGTAGCCTTTCCATTTTAAAAACATCTTTCTTATTACAGGACAACCAAAACTGTATGTATAATTCCCAATATGGATGTATTAATTAATTATAAAGCTGTAACATGACATCCTAACTTCTGTATGAAATTCCCTGACTGATGAAGGCAAATGTAGTCTGTAGTCCTCACTACCCTGCCCATTTGTGTCAGCTTTAATGCACCGCATCTGGCTCTTTTCTCCAACACTCCCCAAGGCCCTGCCATTAACTTTATAAATCCTGGTTTGTTCGACCAAATGCCTTGCATTAAGAACATAGAACATGAAACAGCATAGGATAGGAACAGGCCCTTTGGCTCATGATGTCTGTTATAAACATGATGGAAATCGATTGTGTGAATGCATAGGTTATTTTACCAAGGATAGTGGAATCAGTAAAACCAGAAGGCAGGTGTCATTTTTAAGGGAACGAGAGTTCCCCTCATTTTTTTTTTTTTTTTTTTTTTTTTAAGAAAAAGAAAACAATAGAAAGGGGAAAAAGTGGAAAAAATGATGGTAGAGAATAGAAAAACGTGAAGTGTGTATATAAAAAAAATAAATAAATAAAAAAGAAAAAGTGGAAAGTAGAAATAGAAGAGAAGGCCCCTTAAAAGAGAAATTTTCAAATCTGTATTCGGAGATGTAGATCTATCCACGTCATGAACTGAAATCAGCAATCCTTATGGTACCGCTGCATCACATGATTCCAA